>NC_090448.1:461165288-461484788 GCF_031143425.1 Pleurodeles waltl | reverse complement strand
CCATTGTAGTGGAGCTGGAGTTTGTAGGGGCACCTCTGCTCATGTAGGGATTACCTCACACACCGATACCTGTGCCCTGCCCTGTGGCCTAGGAGGGCCTGCCACAGGGGTGACCTACAGGGACCTGGTGCAGTGAGCTGTAGTGAAAGGGTGCATGCACCTTTTCACGCAGGCTGTAATGGCAGGCCTGCAGACACATTTTGCATGGGCTCCCATGGGTGGCATAATACATGCTGCAGCCCAAGTGGAATCCCTGGTACCCCAATGCCCTGGGTACCTAAGTACCATATACTAGAGACTTATATGGGCACCAGTATGCCAATTGTGGGGTGTGTAAAGTCCTAAGCAACCAAATTTAGAGGGAGAGAGCACAATCACTGGGGTCATGGTTAGCAGGATCCCAGTGAAAACAGTCAAAACATACTGACAGCAGGCAAAAAGTGGTGGGAACCTTGCCAAAAAGAGGGTACTTTCCTACACACATCAACTTGCTGTAGCTCTGAGCGATCCGACTAGCATTGAAAGCTTTCATACTCTTCATCAAAGGAAGGCTAGTGCAGGGATTCACGGACAACACCACAGCCATGTGGTCCTGCAGCAAACAGGGCGGGTGGGGGTGTGGACCCTTTGTCTGTCTGCGTCTCTGTTCATGGCTGGAACAGCAGAGCATATCTCTGGTAACTCAACATCTGACAGGTTCTCTGAGCGCTAGAGCTGACTAACGCAGCCACTGGTGGCTAATAATCACGAGTTGCACTTCCATCCGGAGATGGAGCAAAGTCTCTTTCAGCAGTGGGGAGAGCCTTCACACAGTGGACCTCAAACCTTCTGTATGGCTAGTTCTCAAGTTCAGGAATTACCAGGCCCCAAGTCATCCTTGTGGCTCCAGACTAGGGAGAGAGAATCTGATATCCCTAGTTTCTGTAGTTGAACACCAATCCTCCGTTCAGACTGCCCCTGTGGGAGGGTCTTCAGTCGCAGTAGCAGGGGAGGGTCCTCCATCCAAACCTGTCAACTCTCTGCCTTCTTGCATGGAGATTGAGCGGCGACAGTTGACAGCCCTCGACCTGAAGTCTGTAATGTTTTTCCGGCAGCCAGGCGTCCCTCCAATAAGATGGTGTACGCCTGCCATTGGCAAAAATTGGTAAATTATGGTACAGAAAAGTCTATCGACCCTCTTCCTGCCTCTCTCTATGATATTCCTCTTTGCATTCTTGCCCTTGCCCGGCAGGGCTCTGTTCTATGTACTCTTAAGGGCTATCTTACTTTTCTGTCTGACTTCCTACAGTGACCAACCCTCTCTTAAGTCCCCTATTGTAAATCGATTTCTTTAAAGACGTACATGTTTTTCCCTTCACCATTTGTTATGCCTAAATGGGACCTCAGTTTGGTTCTCCCCTACCTAATGTGTGCCTCTGCATAATTGTACCCTCTGACTGCTTACCATCAAGACAGCCTTTTGAGTGGCAATAACCTCTTCCTGGAAGGTAAGTGAGCTATAGGCTTTATCATCGAAGCCTCCATTCCTTTTTTCCCAGACAAACTAGTGCTTCGCACTAGGGTCTCTGTCCTCCCGAAACTGGTGACTCCATTCGATGTGGGCCCGTCAGTCACTCTGCCCACTTGTTATGATCCTCCACATCCCTCTAAAGAAGAGGAGCGACTCCACCATCTGGACCCAAAAAAGAGCATTGTCTTTCTACCTTGACTGCACAAAAGAGTTCCAGGTGGACAACCAACTCTTCGTGGGGTATGTTAGAGGAAAGAAAGGTCAGGCAGTACAGAAGCCAGTCATTTCACGCTAAGTCCTCTATATAAAGATCTACTATGCTTTGGCTAAAAAGTAGCCTACTGAGGGCTTGAGGGCCCATTCCACCAGAGGAAAAGCTGAGACCACTAAATTAGAATGTGGCGTCTCCGTTCTAGACAGCTGCCAGGCAGCAACGTGGACATCCCTGCACACATTTACCAAACATTACTGCCTGGACAGTTGGGTCCGTAGGGATGGGCATTTCACCCGTTGAGTCCTGCAGGACTTTCTAGTTTAGAAAATCTGCCCTCCGCCAGGGGCAGTCATGTTCGGGTATCTATTTAAAGATAAGGAATTTGCAGCTAGATGTCTATCAGATGAGCAAGTTACTTACCTTCAGTAACAAATCATCTGGTAGCGACAATATCTAGCTAAAGATTCCTTACCGACACACCCACTCCTCCTCGCTCTGTGGACAGATTTCTAGGGTTAGGGATGATCCCTTTCAGGGCCCTAGGTTGGACCCACCAATGTCTGTGCATTTCATGGCTCCGCACTACTGGCATGGAAAGTCATCAAAAGTAACAGATGTCTGTGTGCCAAGATGGCGCTTTTATCGGTGACCGCGACATCACTGCCAGAGCGTATTTGAACAAAGCCACCTACTGGCCCAGAGGGGTACTGCTCACAAAAAATCTCCCAGATCCAGACTGATTTCTGGTTAAATTCAAAGGTAAGGAATCTGTGGCTAGATATTGTCTGTACCAGATAATTTGTTACGAAAGGTTTGTCTGTCCTGGTTCTTTGAAACTGACCCACCTGGTCCAAGTCTGTTGTGCTTTGAGCTTAAGAATCCCAAACTGAACGGTTTGCCACTTGAATTTGTCTCTCTAGTAGTCTTCTTCTTTTAGGCTTGTCACTTTCTGGAATATCCGTGAATTGTGAAGCCTAGAAACAAAAACAACAGGTGAAACTTCATTTAAGTTAAGCTTTGTTAGTGCACTACTCCCTAGTTAGATTTTGTTCCTCCTGTTAGGTCTACAATGAGATGGGACTTAAATCATCTATTTTCACAAGTTATTGGATCTCAAACTTGGGCAGCCCTATAGTGCATCCTGTCCTCAACACAATCACCCACACTGTGGTGCCATCAGGGTATGAATCTCCCACTGACTGCACCAAAGAGCAGCCCCTAAGGCTAATTGTACTGGACCCTACTTCCAGTAATATAGTACAAATCTACAGGGCCCTGCTCAGAGGTGCTGAGAGCTAAACACAGGGATTCACTTTGAGTTGCCCCTTGCTAGGTCTAACACTGAGGCAGAAATTGGCTCCCTACTACACTGTGATTCTGTTAGTAATGGCAAGAGTTCAGGGGCAAGGTACTTCCTGGCAAAACGTAGGGGACCTACCAACAATGGCTTCCATGTTGGTTTTACACTTTTGCCCAGGTGTGATGACCAGAAAGCAGTCAAAGCAGGGGCTGTAGGATATTTGGTATAGATCAACTTTATTACTACCGTGTCCCATGTAACAACTGGGAATCAATCCCTTTCTTAATGCCATCTGTTTCTGACAGAAATTTTTAATCCCAGATTCCTCACTTTAAAATGGGTGTCCGACTGGATCCAGAAAGTCTTTAGCAGTATCTCTGCACACTGTTAGGTGGCGTCAGCAGCTCTGCGTCATTATCCACTATGGATGTAATGTGCGTGGTGCCTATGTCGGCACCAGCATGCTGATTTTCGTTCCTTTCTGTGCCAAAAGCTCAGATCCAGAGAGCAACCACAGTCATTTTTGACCAACCTTTTCTACCCTTTTGTCACATTTTTGGGGAGAAATTCCTCCCAGTGTGCTTGGGATATGTCCTTTAACAAACCTACAAGTTTGAAACCTTGTGGAGAATGTCATGGTCAGATGTCTGTGTCTGGACCACACTTGGTCTATCTGTGGTGCCTATGGTCAGGCCAAGACTTCAGTGCCTACATCGACTCTTGGTCAATATACCTGATGATGATCCAGAAGCAACTGATGAAGCGCTTTGCTGCGCTGCATAAGAAAGGTTTGTGTTGTTCAGGGCCCCTGGTCATGGAGCCCTTCTTGGGGCGGTCATCTTTGAAGTGACTCCTGCCCAACTTTGGGAGTTTTACACAGCCATACCGTCCATCTTTGGGCCATGACTCCCTCTGGTGCATCTTCAGGCCCCATGTTGCAGAGAGGTGCCACAGCTGGGTTTCTGCTGGCGGATCTGCCCCGATGCCAGCTGTGCCCTCTGGATCCGTTTCTGGACTGACTCCACCAGAGCCAGTTTCCCTGATGTCACGCGCCACCTGGCAATGCGAAGCCCATCATCCAGTCGGACTCTGAATCAGCACCTCCACAACACCATTCAACATCAATACCTGTGCCAACCGGACCACGGTGCCGACTGTCTGGTTTGAACACATGACATTTGGCCTTTGACAGACACAGCTTTGAAGAGGTTGATGTTGGGGATGACTATGGATTTTCAGACCCAGTCAACGAATTGTCCCAGTCCTACCATGAGGACAGCTGGTACCAGGAGCTGGGAGATGCCTGCAGACAGGACACATCTCTAGACTCTAGTTTGGTTTCTTTTCTGGGCCATGGAGGAAGGCACGTCCTTCGCCATGGTGGTATGGAGGGCAGCAAAATCCTCAATTTGCAGCTTCCCTCCATCAAGGTCAAGGCAAATGACCTGAGTTTTTTTTTAACAGGGACTAAGCTCTGCGTAGCCCCTTACTCCCTTTTAATGAAGCCCTTGTGGACATTCTCCTTTGGACCTGGACCAAACCTTGCATAGGGGTGCCCAGGCACAGGATGATTGCCCACCACCCGCACCTGGAGACTCTGCCTTCCTCACCCAGCACCCCACACCCAAGAGCATGGTGGCATAGGCCTCAGCTGCCAAAGTCAACTCTAGTGCTTTATCCACCCCTCTAATGGGCAGGTAATCCAAGGGGCTGGACATTTTAGGTTTTTATTTTTTTATTTTTTTATTTTTTTCTTCTTACACCAGCCTTGCATTGCAGTCGTATGCCTCTTGGGCTGATACAACCACGCATTTTGGACTCAGTTGTGCAAGTGTGCAGCAACGTTTGCCATTCAGTGTGGACTAGACACCACTGATTTGCTGGGCAGGGTCATTGCCTCAGTGGTGGCATTCCTTTGCTATGCCTGGTTGTAGGAAGGTAGCGTCTTTCTGACATAGTGATCCCCACTTTTTGCTTGGTGTCAGTGTGTTTAGAATGTAGTACCCTGGGATCTTGTTAATCAGGACCCCAGTGTCTTTGGTCTCTCCTCTAAATTTGGTTGGTGGTAAACTTTTACACCCCACAATTGGCGTACTAGTGCACCCATGTAAGTCTCTAATATATGGTACTTAGGTACCCAAGGCATTGGGACACCTGTTGGTAAAACATGCCAGATAGCGTATACAGGCTCAGCAGTGGGATCTGAAGTTCCAGTAGGCGCAGCATATGGGAAATCTCTCCGACAGGGTCCAGATCTCGGGAAGAAACTGCAAAAGACCTGCAGTGGTGGTTAATGAACCGCAATTGGGTCAAAGGCAGACTCCTCTCCCTTCCCTAACCAGCTCTCACAATAGTGACAGATGTGTCACTTCTGGGATGGGGAGGTCATCTGGGAGAGGTGGAGATCAGAGGGCTCTGGTCTCCGGTGGAATTCAGGCTCCAAACAACATGCTGGAGTTCAGGGCGATCTGACTAGCATTGAAGGCGTGTCTTCCCTCTCTCAAGGGGCAGTTGGTGCAGGTATTCACAGACAACATCACCGCCATGTGGCACTGCAAAAAGCAGGGTGGGTGGGGCCGTGGACCCTTTGTCAAGAGGCCTGGACCCTTTGTCAAGAGGCCTGGACATGGCCGAAACATCAGGGCATAACTCTGGTGGTTCAACACCTGGCAGGTTCCCTGAACGGAGGCCATCAATGCACAGCGGATCACGAGTGGTGTCTTGTAGGAAGCTGACCTGGTGTGTGGTGGGTACCTAAGGTACTTTGACCTTATACCAGGTCCAGGTATCCCCTATTAGTGTAGTGAAGGGAGTGTCTAGAAGCCAGGCTCTCTAGAGGTAGCTGTGGATGAGCAGCAAAGACTTATCTAGGAAATATGCAAAGCTCATGCAATACCACTGTAGTCACACAGCACTTATACACACTCAGTGTTACAAAAATAAAGGTAGTTTATTTTAGTGACACAATACCAAAAATTACTAGGGAGGCAACCATCCAACAGGAGTTAAGTAACACACCAAACATATATACTAGTTATCAGCAATAGGCATAGAAAGTGATAGAAAACGGTGCAGATGCAGTTATTCAGTAGTGGCTCTAGGGGGTGCCCAAACCATATACTAAACAAATTGAATGCGAACACAGGACCCCCACCCTAAGTAAGTGGAATGTGTAGAGGGGAGCTGGGGGTACTAGGAAACCCTAAAGGTAAGTACCACAGTGCCCCCTAGGGAAAAGGAGGAAAGGAGTAAATCACTAGATTTTCCCCAAACCACCCAAAAGGAAGAAAAAGAAGAAAATGCAACACCCAGACAAGACTGCAAGAAACCAGTGGTGGATTTCTGAAGAGGAAGTCCTGTGGCAGAAGGGGACCTAGTCCAGAAGTCACAGAAGAGTCCAGGAGGAGTAGGAGCTATTACCCACCCATCTGTAGTTACAGGAGTTGGTCGACAGAGATGAAAAGGTCAGCACTGGAGCCGGAGAAGAGTTCCTGAGGGATGCAGACGTCCTATGCTGGAAGAAGAATTGCAGTCGAATGTTGGTGCAGGAATTCCACTAAGCCTTGCCAAAGGAAAATGTTGCGGTTGGCGGAAAGTGGAGCTGCCGGGACCAGCAAGGCCCAGGAGGACTCCACCCACGAGGGGGAGTCGGAGGGGACCCTTGGCGACACAGAGAGCCCACAGGAGCAGAGGCAGCACCCACAGGACGAGGACACAGAAGTTGCAGAAGGAGTCCATGAGGCACACAGAAGAAGGGTTCCACACTGCAGGAGGACCACACAGAGGGCTGTGTGCCGCAGGAAGAAGTGCTGAGGGCTGGAGCTGCATGTAGCCTGAAGTTCCCTTGGAGGAGATTCAAACAGGCCTTGGCAGCTCCAAGAGACTCGGTGCACGGGGGTACTGTCCTGCATGGGAAGACAAGGGCTTACCTGTGATGGAGGATCCATGCAGCCAGTCGTCGTTGCAGTAGGTACCTGTGGAT
The DNA here is from genome assembly GCF_031143425.1 of Pleurodeles waltl. Lineage (NCBI taxonomy): Eukaryota > Metazoa > Chordata > Amphibia > Caudata > Salamandridae > Pleurodeles > Pleurodeles waltl. Next base: position 461,477,782 of record NC_090448.1, on the reverse strand, counting down.
GCAGAGCAGTGACTCCTTTACTCCAAGGGAGATTCCTTCTTATGCAGACTGAAGACTTATCGCCCTCAGAGAATGCACTACCAGGGAGATGTTGCAGAAGCTGGAAGGAACCGTGGAAACATTGTTGCAAGAAGAGTCTTCTTCGTGGATGCAGATTGTTGGTTCCTGGAGGGTCCAGTCGCGGTTCCAGTGGCTAGCAGTCGAAGTAAGATTGCAGAGAAGTCCTGCTGGAATCTTGAAGCCGAATTTGAGGACCCACCCCAGGGAAGACCCTGAATAGACCTGAGAGGGGGCTTTTTCACCTAGCCAGGTGACCACCTATCAGAGAATGCCTCTGACGTCACCTGCCTGGCCACTCGGATGCTCCCAGAGTTCCCTGCCAACCTTGGATTCAAGATGGCAAAGCCCAGGGACCCTATGGAGGAGCTCTGAGCACCACCCTTGGTGTGGTGATAGACAGGGGAGTAGTCACTCCCCTTTCCATTGTCCAGTTTTGCGCAAGAGCAGGGACTGGGGGAGGGAGGGGCAGGAGTGTCCCTGAACCGGTGTGGACTGGTTTAATTACAGACGGCACCAAATGTGCCCTTCAAAGCATACGAGTGGCTTTTGGAGGCTACCCCTCCCAAGCCAGTCACACCTGTTTCCAAAGGGAGAGGGTGTTGCCTCCTTCTCGTAAAGGAAATCTTTTGTTCTGCCTTCCTGAGCTTGATCAGATCAAGCAGCAGGAGGACAAAAACTTGTCTGAGGGGTGGCAGCAGCTTGGGCTGCCCGTAAAACCCTGTAAGACTGGTGGTAGCAATGCTGGAGGTCCTCTAGGGAGCCCCCAGAGTGCATGGATTCATACTTCAAATACCTGCAACAGTATTGGGGTATGAGTCAGATATGTTTGATACTGATCATGACCAGTTTCAGAGTTACCATTATGTAGCTGGACATAGGTAGTGACCTATGTCCAGTTCACGCGTAAAATGGTCTCCCTGCACTCACAAATCCAGGGAAATGGGTCTGGAGTTTGTGAGGGCACCTCTGCTAGTAAAGGGGTGCCCTCACACACAGGTACCCTCACCCTGCCCCCTGGGCTGCGAGGGCCTACCATAGGGGTGACTTACAGTGACCTGTAGTGAAAATGGATGCCTGCATGCGTTACGCGCAGACTGCAACGGCAGGCCTGCAGAACCCTTTGCATGGGCTCCCTATAGGTGGCAGAATTACTGCTGCAGCCTATAGGGTCCCCTGATACCCCAATGCCCTGGGTACCTAGGTACCATATCCTGGGGACTTGCATGGGGGGGGAGGGGGGCAATATGGCAATTGTGGGAAGAAAAAGGTACAGTTACCAAGTTAGAAGGGAGAGAGCATAATCACTGGGGTCCTGGTTAGCAGGATCCCCGTGAACACAGTCAAACACACTTACAACAGGCAGAAAATAGGGGTAACCATGCCAAGAAAGAGGATACTTTTCTACAGCGGGATCGTATGACCCTTTAGAGTATTAATTGGAGCATATGGACTGGTATGAGGAACTAGGGGTAGCCAGTGGACTGTATACTTCTCCAGATACTGGCATGCATGCACTTCCTACTGTGGCTACGGAGGAGGGAGCTTCATATGCTATGGTGGTTCGTAGGGCAGCTGAGGTCTTGGACCTAGATTTAAATACGGTCTCAGTCAGGACCAACCTCCTGACTGATGTGCTTCAGCCAGGTGTTTCCACATCGGAGCCGATGTTACCCTTCAATGAAGCCCTTACTGATGTCCTTGTGGGGACGTGGTCCAAACCCAGCACAGGGGCTCCTGTTAATAGGACTATCAGCCACCACCATAGACCAGCTCCAAACGATCCTAGTTTCCTCACCCAACACCCCACCCTGGAGAGCTTGGTGGTCCAGGCCTCCACTTCCCATGGTGCCTTCTCTTCCGTTCCCCCGGATAGGGAATCCAAATGGCTGGATCAGCTTGGAAAGAAATTGTTTTCTTCCTCCAGCCGGGCATTGAGGTCCGTTGTCTGTTGATCTGTTTTTACCATACTTTGTGGGATATGTTGGCACAGGTGCTGTCCCAGGACCCAGTAGGCTCACGGGACACTCTCATACAAGCTGTAAAGGATGGGAGAGATACAGCCAAGTTTATGATACAGTGTGGTTTGGACACGGCTGACTCACTGGGTAGGGCGATTTCATCAATGGTAGCCCTTCGACACCCCGCCTTTCTCTGTACATCTGACTTTTTGGAGGATGTCCAGGCAAACCTTATGGACATGCCCTTCAATGGCTCGCGCTTACTTGGAGAAAAGGCAGACTCGGCGCTTGAGCAGTTCAAGGACTCTCGAGCTACGGCCAGATCTGTGGGCCTCTTAGCGCCTGCTCGCCAGCAGCCTGCCTTTCGCCCCTTTCAAGGTTTCGAAAGGGGTGTGGTACCACGCCACGCACAAGTCGGCCACCGTCCTCCATCAACTTAGCATCCAGTGCGTGGATGAGGTCGTGGTACCTTCAGACCCAGAGGGTCTAGCCAGAGGTCGGCCACCACCCAGCCCCCGTCTTTCACAGTGCCCAAGTCCATCATACTCGTCCAGTTGGAGGGAGGATTCAATTTCATCTCCCTCACTGGTGGTCCATAGCATCAGACAAATTGGTCTTGCAGATCATACAGAAGGGCTATTCCCTCCCCTTCCAGTTTTTCCCTCCCCCTATGCCTCCATTAAAAGAACAGCTGATGGAGGATCATTTAGTCTAGCTCGTGAGGAAATTACGGCTCTCTTGGCCAAAGCAGCCATAGAAAGGGTCCCAATGTCAGACGTAGGCATTGGTTGTTATTCCTGCTACTTTTGGATTCCAAAAAAGATCAAGGGTCTTCGGCCTATCTTGGATCTAAGGGACGTCAATCTCTTCCTCAAAAAGGAGAAATTCTTGCCTGCCCTAGACCAAAGAGGCTGGATGGTAGCATTGGTCTTGCAGGATGCATATTTTCACATCCCCATCCTGCCTGTCCACAGGTGCTACGAGCACTTTCAGTTTATTGTGCTCCCTTTCATTCTCCCCAGTGCCCCTCGGGTGTTCACCAAAGTGATGGCGGTGGTAGCAGTTCATCTGCGCAGGTTAGGGATTTCAGTCTTCCCCTACCTCGACGACTGGCTTTTTTTTAAGGCTCCTACGCCACAGTCTCTCGTCAACCACCTTCAGACGATGGTGAACCTGCATTTCCTGGGGTTCACTATAAACGTGCCGAAGTCACACTTGGCTCCCTCTCAGAAACTTCCCTTTTATCAGAGCCATGCTGGACACAGTGCAGTTTTGGGCTTATCCTCCCAAGCAGGGAGTCCAGGATATTCGGGTTATGAAACTGATGTTTCAGCCTCTGACCTGGATTTTGGGGAGACAGACTCTGAGATTGTTGGGACTCATGGCCTCCTTCATTCGTGTTAGTCAAGCATACCAGATTGCACATGAGGTCGCTGCAGTGGGACCTGAAGTTCCAGTGTGCGCAGCATAAGAAGAATCTTACTGACGGTTTGGATCTCGGAGGGAACCGCATTAGACCTGCAGCGGTGGTTAGTGAACTGCAATTGGGTCAGAGGCAGAATCCTCTCCCTTCCCCAGCCAGATCGTGTCACTTCTGTGATTAGGTGGCCATCTGGGAGATGTGGAGATCAGAGACCTCTGGTCTCCAGCGTAATCAGGACTCCATATCAATTTACTCGAGCTCAGGGCGATCTGACTGGCATTGAAAACATTTCTTCCTGTTGTAAAAGTGAAGATAGTGCAGGTGTTTACGGACAACACCACAGCAATGTGGTACTGCAACAAGCAGGATGGTGTGGGGTCGTGGACCCTTTATCAAGAGGCTCTGCGTCTCTGGACATGGCTGGAACAGCAGTGCATAACCCTGGTGGTTCAACACCTGGCAGATTCTCTGAAAACCAGGGCAGACGAACTCAGCCGTTGGTGCGTAGCAAATCACGAATGGGATCTCCACCCAGAGGTGGCTCAAGGTCTCTTTCAGCAGTGGGGAGAGCCTTGGTTAGATCTGTTCGTCTCCGCAGGGAACACAAAATAGCAGTATTGCTCGTTGGAGTTTCCAAGGCGGCAGTTGGTCGGCTACGCTTTTCGTCACGGGTGGAATTCAGGTCTCCTGTACGCCTTTCCTCCCATACCACTTCTGCCCAGAGTTATCAAGAACGATTGGGCCCAAGTAATTCTAGTGGGTCCGGTTTGGGCAAGGAGGGTTTAGTATCCTGAGCTTCTGAAAATGAGCATCAATCAGATTGCACCTTCGGGAGGATCTTCTGTCGCAGCAGCGGTTTCTTCACCCGAAACTGTCAACTCTACGTCTACATGCGTGGAGATTGAGCGGCAACAGTTGGTGGCTTTTGACCTTCCTTCAAAAGTCTGTAAAGTTATTTTGGCAGCCAGGCGTACCTCCACTAAAACGGTATATGCTTCCCATTGGAAAACACTTTGTATATTGTACAGAAAGGTCTATTGGTCCTCTTTCGGATATCCTTCTCTTTATACTATCTCCTGCCCAGCAGGGTTCTGCCTTGCATACTCTCAAGGGTTATCTTTCTGCCTTATCTGCATTTCTTCAGCTACCTGATCAGCCTTCACTTTTGAATATCTCCCATTGTACCTAGATTCCTCAAAGGACTTGTACATATGTTTCCCCAACGCCCTTTTATGCCCCAATGGGACTTAAATCTGGTCCTCACATTTTTTGTGTGCTCCTTTTCAGCCCTTACATAATTGTCACCTATGGTTGCTCACCATCAAAACAGCCTTCTTAGTGGCAACATCTGTCAGGCGGGTGATTGAGATGCAGACTCTTTCATCCAAGCCTCCATATCTCACTATGTTCCCAGACAAGGTGGTTCTCCAAACTCGTGCCTCTTTCCTCCTGAAGATGGTGACCCCATTTCATCTGGGTCAGAATATCACCCTGCCTGCCGCCTTTGTTCCACCACATCCCTCTAAAGAAGAGGAGCGACTCCACCGGCTGGACCCAAAAAGAGTGTAGTCATTCTACCTTGACCGCACTAAAGAGTTCCGTGTGGATGACCAACTCTTTGTGGGATATGTGGGAGCAAAGAAGGGTTGGGCAGTGCAGAAGCGAACCATTTCGCACTGGGTCGTTCTCTGCATCAAGATCTGCTACGCCCTGGCCAGGAAGCAGCTTTTTGAGGGCTCATTCTATCATGGACAAAGTTGCTACCACTGTGCTTGCTCAGGCGTTCGAGTACTGGATATCTGTCAGGTAGCAATGTGGGCATCCTTGCACACGTTTGCAAAACATTACTGCCTGGACAATCAGTTACGGAGACGGACACTTTGCCTGTTCGGTCCTACAGGACCTTTTAGTGTAAGTAGAGGTATCCGCAACTCCACAGTCAGCAGGTTATGACTTGGGTATCTATTCAAAGGTAAGGAATCAGCAGCCAGAAGTCTCTATCAGATGAACATGTTACTTACTTTTGGTAACACATTATCTGGTAGTGACTCTATCTAGCTGCAGATTCCTTACACCCACCCATGCCTCCCCGCTCTGCGCTATGTCTAGTAGGGTTAAGGTTTATCCCTTTTAGGGCCCTAGTTTTGCACAGACTATGGTTCTATCCATGACTGTGCTTCTGGCGTGGATGTTTGTGGGTAAAAGAACTGACATACGTGTGCTGGGGTGGTGCCTTTATAGGTGACTGTGATGTGTCAGACAGCGCCAACGACGCCATGCGCATCCGAATGACACCACCTGAAGGCGTGCGCATGGTACTGATCAGCAAAAAATTCCGGATTCCAAGCTGACACCAGGAAATTCAAAGGTAAGGAATCTACAGCTAGATAGTCTCTACCAGATAACGGGTTACTGAAGGTAAGTAACTTGTTCAATATGTCAATAAAATGAATTTTTGCTGTCAATTTCTTCCCAAGAAGAACAACACTTCAAACTTTAGCTTGAATCGCCAACCTTTTGGCTAATATTTTGGTAAACAGTTAATGAGATGAGAAGGCTGATTATCCTTTATGCACTTGGATATTCTCCTTTGTTCCTTTTTTTTAAACAACTTATGAGAATGCCATCTAAAAATGAACTAAGGCTCTTGCCTTCTCATAAAATGGTAAATAGTGACCCTAGATGAGTATTTAAGTTTTATTGAACTCCAGTGGTATACCCTTGTTCCCAGAAGCTTTATTATTTGCTAAATTAGCAAGGGCATCCACTCAGCTCAACTTTTGAATCCTCCAGGTGCTGGACTAGATTAAGATTTTATTCATGCTAGAGCTCCTGTGTGCTAGCAGGACCTGCCATCGGGCTCAGTGGAAGTCCAGTCTTGCCTCCAAAAGTTTGCCTTTTTCTTCTCCCTTTGATGCAGATCCAAAGGTCCACTCATCTTTCTCTCTTTGTTTGCTGACTAACAAACATGAATTTTGATAGGGTGCGACAAATATGTCTCCCCTGGTAGCGTCTTGCTTTAAATTGTGATTGTAAGAAACCTGTGTCTGCTATGGATCTGTATAATGTTTGTCTTTGGTGCTTGGGCTCCAAGCCTGACTCGAAGTCCTATGATAAATGCTCCTGCGTGCATCCCAGCACCAATTGGGGGTGCAAAACTGCACATTGGTGAACACAGTGAGTGGTGTCCACTCCAGACTGAAGTTGAAAGACAAATCAGTCATCAGGGATTCCACTTTTTCTTGCTGCTTCCATGCCAATGACAAGTTGTGTAGTCTGTGTTCTAAAGACCCGACTCTGCTGGCATCATCTGACTTCAAACCTATTCTGCGGTTAGAGCAGAAGAACCCCAAATTCCCTGGGCTGTCAACTACTCAATTGAGGCCCTTAAACAGTTAATACTGCAGCTGTTTTGGGTAATTCCAGGGCCTCCAGTCAGACTTCTCCTGGCAGGTCCTTCACCTATGCTGACTGACTCAGCTTGGTCTTTACTGATCCCATATTGGGAGCAAGTTCAGTTGAGGTTGGACCGGTGTCGACTCTGCATCTGAGAGAACAATCAGGAACTCATCCGGTGTCGCATCTGCGTAGAACAGCCTTGGGCCGGCATAGGTTGTGGTGTCTGAAATGGAGCCAGAGCTTTGCTTTGATGTCCACGACTGTATACATGGCTTGTAACCTGTCATTTTTAGGGGTGACATCCCTTGCACAATGGAAATAATGTTCAAGGAAATGTTTCTGAGAGACATGACGGGAGCTCCGAATCTGTGTCTGGTGACACAGAAAAAGGAACTAATGTCAGCGTGCAGGGATTGCGCTGATTGGGGCCAAACGTGGCATTACTGGAGCAGTGGTGGTTGCTGGACTGCGCTGGGGCCTGTGGCAGACCCTTCTCCCTTTCCCACCCAGAGCTGGCAGTGAAGACTTCTGGGCTGGACATTCAGCACCAAGCAGATGGTCCTCCGCTCCAAAAGTTTGATATTAAGCTGTGACTCAGACAAGATGCCCCTGTACTTCAGGTAGTTGAGGTGAAGCACAGAGGCATCTTGTCTCTGAGTCACGGGTTAATATCAATCTTTTGGAGCTGAGGACCATCTGCTTGGTGCTGAATGCCATCCTTTCGACCATCGAGGGTAGGCTGGTTCAAGTGCTCACGGACAACACCAATGCCGTGTGGTAGTGCAACAAACAGGGTGGGGTGTGGTCATCGACCCTGTGCCAGGAGGCCTTGCACCTCTGTAAGTAGATAGAGCACCAAGGAATTTTTGCTGGTGGTGAACCACTTGTTAGATCTTTGAATGCCACGGCAGCTGAGTTCCACCATTGGTGCCTAGTGAATCACGTTGCAGTTACTCTTGGAGGTGACACAATGTCTCTTCCATGAATGGGTAGAACCTTGGCTTGATCTGTTCGCTAATGCAGTGTGTGTCAGCACTACTGAGTTCCCAAGGCATCCTTCTCAGACATGTTCCACCCTGTTGTGGAACTTCTGTGCCTTTCCACATGTATCACTTCTGCCCAGAGTTCTCAAGAAGGTCAGGCATGACCGGGCCCAAGTCATTCTAGTGGCTCTCGATGGGCCATGAAGAGTTTATCCAGCGCTCCTGGTCTTGAGTGTCTGTCCTCTGATGAGGTTGACCTTCCAGTAGGACCTGCTGTCGCAGCAGCAGGACAAGGTTCTTCACTGGAGCCTTTGCAATCTCCACCTCATGCTTGGAGTTTGAGCAGCAACAGCTGAACAGCTTCGACCTCCCTCCAAAGTGGTTGATGTCAGCTTGGCAGCCAGGTTTCCTGTGTCGAAAGCTGTATATGTCTGTTGGGGAAAATATGTGGTTTGTGGTGTGGCACATGCCAGATTGACCCTGTCCAGTCCAAATTATCTGACATTCTTGTATTTGTTTTATCTCTTGCTCTGCTAGGTTTTGCTTTGGGCATGGTTAAAGGTTATCTTTTGGCCCTTTCGTCGTCCTTACGGTTGCCAGACCAGCCCTCCTTGTTAAAGTTACCAGTTGTGATGCGATTTCTGAAACAACTTTGACACTTTTCTTTCTTCTTCTTTTGTGATGTTTTGAACTCCTTCACAGCTCTTCCTTACTATCAAGACTCTATTCCTCGTCACTATCACCATCACCTCGGCACGGCATGTCATTGAACTTCAGGCTCTTTGGGTTAATCCACTATATACCACCACCTTCCCAGACAAACCTGTTTCTGTGGACTCTGGCAACTTTTCAGCCTGAAGTTGTGACTCAGTTTCACGTCTGTTAAACTAGCACAGTGCTGGCGTTCTATGCTCAGTCTCACCCCTCAAAGGAAGTGTAGGATCTCCATCATTTGGACCCAGAGAGAGCACTGAGCTTTTACATAGATCATACCAAAGCATACCGGGTGGACGATGAGCTTCTTGTGGGGTACACGGTGCAAAAAAAAAAAAAAAAAAAAAGGATAGATGTGCAGAAGAAAACCAGCTGCTGGCTCGTGCTCTACATCAAGATCTGCTACGCAGTGGCTAAAAAGCAGCCTCTGGAAAGATTATGCGCTCATTCTGCCAAGGCCAAAGCTGCTACCACTGCACTCGCATGTGAAGTCCCTGTTCTAGACATACGCCAGGCAAGCTACAAGTGCATCCCTCCATGCATTCACAAAGAACCTTTGTCTGAAAGACCAGGTTAGCTGAGAGGGAAGATTTCCTTCTCGGTCTTGCAGAACTTGAGTCCATTCACAGATCAGCCTACAACAGGTACTGCTTTGGTATTTTTTTTTTTTTAAAGGTTGAGTTATCTGTGACGAGAAGCCTCTGTCAGAAGAACAAGTTATTTGCCTTTGGTAATGCTCTTTCTGTTGAAGACCTTTTTCTAGCTGCAGATTCCTCATAACTCTCCCATCCACCCCGTTTGATGATTGGACTGTACCCATCAATAAAATCTCAAGTCTAGGAATCTGTACCAATTATCACGACCAATTCGGTCTTGGGGTTCTGCGTCTGAGTGCACACAGGCGTGAAAGCAACTGATTTTTGCATGCTGAGGTGGAGCCTATATTGGCCCTATATGTCATATCCGGAGCCTAACAGCATCAGTGCGGACTCAAACGATGCCACCTGATGGCTCACTGAGGTACTACTGAAAAGTTTCTGGATCCAGTCTGATGCCTGGGGAATATTCAAAAGTTGAGGAATTTGCTGCTAGATAGTTTCTACTAGAAAGAGCATTACCAAAGGTAAGTCACTTTAATTACTTTCTTACTGTTGTCCCTAACAGAATCTTTAAGCGGGCCGATGCCTTTGACAAGATGGATTTTTATTCTTCCAATTTGGTTCTCAGGTCCTTAAATGTAATCTGTCTTTCGGGCTCTTGCACAAATGCACTGTAGGACATTGTGCACAAGATCTTGTCCACCTTTCCTGAAGAGTTTTGTAACACTTATGCAGATGGTGCATGATGTTCAAGATGCGGCCAGGTGTATCCGGTGAACTGGTCTGAAAATCACAGTCTGTAGACCATGTCATGACCACCAGAGTTGTGAGCAGACTGTATGCCTGGAAGTGTGCGACCAGATTTTCTGGGAACATTCAAGCTTCCTTATTGGACATGCTGCAGACAGGCTCTTCGGAGACAAAGTGGACTCTGCCCTCCAGCAATTACGGTTAGCTGACCCACAACCAGCCTGTTCTGAATTGTTCTTGCCTGTCTTCCAATTCTACCAACAGTCTGGAAAATACAGGGTTATTCGCAAGGCTTGGCCTACCGTTCACGGCAGCCATCGGTCGATCACAGTGCATTGACCCACTGCAGGTTAAGTTGTTTAATGTGCTTCTAATTGTTTTGTCCCTGGCTCTGCAAGGTTTTGCTGTGGACACTGTTAAATGTCACTTGTCAGCTCTTTTGGCCTTTCAACATATGCCTGGTCAGCCTTCCTTACTCTGCGCATCCATTGTGATGCGACTCTAAAAAGGACTCTTGCATATATTTGTCCTTACACCTTCATTATTCTGCAGTAGAACCATAATTTCAGTGTACTACAAGATTTGTCTGTGCAAGCACCACATACTACCTTCTTTCCAGACGTATTGGTCCTTAGGTTTACGGCCGAAGGTAGTATTGCCCTTTAAAGTGGGACAGTCTGTCATTCTGTCATGGTTCCCACATTCTTCTCTCCACCAGATCCCTCTAAAAAGGAATACATGTTTCACGGGCTGGATTCTAAAAGAGCTCTGAGTTTCTATTTTGATAAAAAACTAAGGAGCACGGGATGGATAACAACATTTTTGGTGGATTCACCGATGAGAAGAGAAGGGGAGTCTAGAAACGGGCTTTGGTTAAATGGATCGTCCTGTGTATAACAATGTGCTACCACTTGGCCAATGAGAAGTAATCTGAGGGCCTCGGGGCTTACTTCACTAGGAAGAAGGCCACAACTGCGACCTTGGCTAGCGGTATTCCTGTGTTTGTTGGGCATCTGTCAGGCTACCACATGGGCTTCCATGCATACCTTCACCTGCCACAACTGTGATTTTAAGTTCCAGAGGCATTTTTCCCATTTGGTGCTGCTGGACCTTTTACTGTGAAATACATTACCTAACCTCCCCAGCTGATTATGGGAACTGCTTTGGTATCGATTCAAAAACTGTGATAAGTATCAGAAGAACAAGTTACTTGCCTTCAGTAACTCGTTCTTCTGGATACTGTTATCTAACCACAGATTGTTCCTGGTTATGCAGAGTGTCCTTCTGGTAGGTCATACGGTCCCAATTTAGGGTGAGCACTCTATCACCCAATTTGTCAGTGCTCCACCTTCATGTCTTGGGGTGCAGCAGTTACTTGTGAAACTTATATCAGTACGCCTGGGTGAAGGCTATTGATGCAATATTGATAATATATGTCAGCCCTCAAAACCGCCACCCGCGAACACCACCAGCTGATCCGCTCCACCAAAAGAGCATTCTTCAAAGAAAGACTGGACAAGAATACTCACAACAGCAGAGAACTCTGCAACATCGTCAAAGAGCTCTCCAATCCCAACGCCAGCTCCAACTCCATCACGCCCTCTCAAGAACTCTGCAACTCCCTCGCTACCTTCTTCCATCGAAAGATCACCGACCTGCACGACAGCTTCGGACCACAGATCCCACTGACCACCACGGAACTCGTAGCCCCAACCATCACCCTCAACACCTGGACACCCATCAGCGCCGAAGAGACTCAAACAACCATGAACACCATTCACTCCGGCGCCCCCTCGGACCCGTGCCCACATTACATCTTCAACAAAGCCGACGCCAGCATCGCCCCCTATCTCCAGAGTATCATCAACAGCTCGTTTGCATCTGCCAGCTTCCCCGAGAGCTGGAAACACGCAGAAGTCAACGCTCTCCTAAAGAAACCTACGGCGGACCCCAACGACCTGAAGAACTTCCGTCCCATCTCACTCCTCCCCTTCCCGGCCAAGGTCATCGAGAAGGCCGTCAACAAGCAACTGACCAACTTCCTCGAAGACAACAACCTGCTCGACCCCTCCCAGTCCGGCTTTAGGGCCAACCACAGCACAGAACCCGCCCTCATCGCAGTCACCGACGACATCCGAACGCTACCTTCGACACCGTCTGCCACCGCACCCTTATAACCCGCCTCCGCTCCACCGGCATCCAAGGACAGGCCCTGGACTGGATCATCTCTTTTCTCTCGGACCGATCCCAAAGAGTCTACCTCCCGCCCTTCCACTCGGAACCCACTGAGATCATCTGCGGTGTCCCACAAGGCTCCTCGCTCAGCCCTACTCTCTTCAATGTCTACATGAGCCCCCTCGCCGACATCGCTCGCAAACACAACATCAACATCATCTCCTACGCCGACGACACCCAGCTGATACTCTCCCTCACTAAAGACCCAGCCACCGCCAAAGCCAACCTGCAGGATGGAATGAAAGACGTTGCAGAATGGATGAAGCTCAGCCACCTGAAACTGAACTCAGACAAGACGGAAGTCCTCATCCTCGGAAACTCCCCGTTCGCCTGGGATGACTCCTGGTGGCTCACGGCCCTTGGCACCGCGCCAACCCCTTCAGACCACGCACGCAACCTCGGATTCATCCTGGATCCCCTTCTCACCATGACCAAGCAAGTCAACGCTGTCTCGTCCTCTTGCTTCCACACACTTCGCATGCTCTGTAAGATATTCCGCTGGATCCCCACCGACACCAGAAAAACTGTAACCCACGCCCTCGTCACAAGTCGCCTGGACTACGGAAACACCCTATGCGTAGGAACCACCGCAAAACTTCAGAAACGTCTTCAGCGCATACAAAACGCCTCTGCACGCCTCATCCTCAATGTACCCCGCCACAGCCACATCTCCACCCACCTGAAGCACCTGCACTGGCTACCCATCAACAAAAGGATCACCTTCAGGCTCCTCACCCACGCACACAAAGCCCTACACAACAAGTGCCCCGAATACCTCAACAGTCGCCTCACCTTCTACACGCCTACCCGTCATCTTCGCTCTACCTGCCTCGCTCTTGCCACCGTCCCTCGCATCCGCCGAACCAACGCTGGAGGGAAATCCTTCTCCTACCTGGCAGCCAAGACGTGGAATTCCCTCCCTACCCACCTCAGGACTACCCAGGATCACCTCGCCTTCCGGAAGCATCTCAAGACCTGGCTCTTCGAGCTGCAGTAACCCCCCACCCCCTCTAGCGCCTTGGGACCCTCAGGGGTGAGAAGTGCTCTATAAAAATACCATGATTGATTGATTGATTGATTGATTGATTAATATTTTTATAATGCTTCATAAAGATCTCTTTGCTTTCCTTTGATTATCTATTTTTTGTTTTAGATCACAGTAAAATATTTCTGTTCTGTTTTTATTTGCCTTAGCTTTGGAAGACCAAGCTAGCAATTTATCTCTGTTAACTTTCTTTGTAACTTTTAGCCCACAATCTGTTATTAGCAATCTCTTCTTGGTAATAAAACTGCCTGAACTGCTCTTACCTCTTCCCATATTTTCCTGATTTCAAATTAGCATGCCTCGATCGCAGTTTTCTGCTCCATTTCTCTAAATCTGATTCCCCTACTCTTTGCTATTGCAATGCTATATACAGTAAATCTCTCGCAGGGTGGCTTGAAAAGTTTCCCAGACCGGTGATAAATTTGTGGAGCCTATGTGAATCTGAAAGAATTCTTTAATAAAGTGATGTTTATCTTTTACCAGTTTTCTCCCTGCAACATCATTTTATTCCACCCTACAACACATACTCTCGTTGCCAATGGGCATCTGGGATCCTCGCTGATTGTTAGTTCAAAGCCTAGCAGACAATGCAACCCTCTGGTTGCAATGGTATATTGGGGACATTCTGATGCTGACCTAGGAAAGCGTTCTGCCCATTGCTTACCATTGGCTTTTTGTTTTGTCACTCACAGTTGCTTTCTTTTTTTTTTTTTTTTGCTGCCTCTACTTGTATTAGCCCGTCCAACGTGTCTTTGCCCCTCCCGTGGCGCGTAGTCTGTTTACGACGTCTGATTGAGGTCTTGGTTTTTTTTTCCCCATGAGTTCTGTGCTTAATTTATAAACAAAAACGTGCCGGTGCTCATAGCCCTCCTTTTAAACATGTGGCTTCTGTAATTAAATGTGGGAACATGGAATACTGAGGCAGTGTAATCCTGAAGCCACCCCGGGCCTCTTCAATCTATATAAAGCCACTCCCTGCCCCTTCAGCTCACTCTAGCAGCTTTCTGTTTTCTCCCTTTGGGACGTTTTATCTATTTTTCCCTTCCTCCGTCTTTCCCATATGTGTCTTTTGCTCGCAGCAAATGCTTGAGGCAGAAGAATAAGCCCCGGCCCGCAAAAATAAGTGCCGGTGCTCAGCACCGGATACAACAAGCACAAATTAAGCACTGCATGAGTTCCTGCTTTCCAGGAACTCTTTTTGTCTTTATCCAGAAGCACTCCACGAGAGAACATGTGTTTTCGAGTTGTCTCCCTTGTGTGTTACTCTCTGTTCCCTATTGCTGTTTTATTTTCTTTTTCGTAAGGCACGCCAGACTGCATGCGTGTCGTTCGTACGCCACCTCTCTTTGTGTTGCTTTACTCTCTCATCCCTACCCCTTCCCTACTTTCCAGCGTAGACCCAACTCTTAATTCAGCCGCCAGGTTTGTCTGTGGGTTCCCTCATTGGAGTCCTGATCACACTATCGATTTTACACAGTGCTTAATTTGTAAATTAAGAGGTGCCCGCGCTCAAAGCCCTTCTCTTAAACACGAGGCTGCTGTAATTAAATCTGCCAGCACTCAATACTGAGGCAGCGTAGTTCTGAAGCATCTCGGGCCTCTTCAATCCATTTTCGGCCACCCCTGCTCCTTCAGCTCATCCTGCAACTTTCTACTTTCTCCCTTTATGACGCTTTTTAGTGTTTCCTTCTTCTCTCTTTCACATGTGCCTTTTGCTCGCAGCAAATGCTTGAGGCATAAGAATAAGCCCCGGCCCTCACAAATAAGCGCCGGTGCTCAGCACCGGAAACAACAAGCACAAATTCAGCACTGATTTTACACAGTAAATCTCCATGGGTAGGTGAACTGCGTTCCCAGGATGAGGTTTTCCTGTTCCACGATTCTTTCTGGAGACATTAGCTGTGAAAGCTCTTGGCCACTGTTTGCAGCAGAACCCATCACATCTGACAACTAATTACCATAAGATGAGGGTGGCGAAGGCATTCCTGCCGGGGGAGCTGCATAAAAGAAGCGACGGTATATAAACTGCAGCGTCAGCTGCTTTGATGCCATGCCCATGAACCGAACGTGAGCTTTACTTTACAAAGGACTGAAATCGTAGAAACTAACGTTCTGTAACCATCTGTGAGATGGCACGTTTTTTCTAAAATGTATATGTTTCTTCTTGCTTCTAAACAATACTTCATCTTTCGGGCGATTAGTGCTGCTTCACATACCAGTAGCCAGGGACTCCATATTCATGGTTTTTCCAGCACCATTCTTCTCAGTATCCCCGTATTCCTAGGGAATACACGTAGACTCCAATTCCCAGTTCCTCACTTTTCCCTAACATTTGGTTAAAAAAAAAAGTCCTTTTTTTTTCAGAAGGTTGAATCGGTTTTCATTGCAATCTTGTTTACTTTTCAGTCCTTGAACCCCTAGACGACTCACAGAATACTGGATAGCTTAGTCATTTTTTGCAGGTTAAAGCTCCAATCGCCTACTGTGTGGCATTATATGGGTGTAAATAATATGTATACATACATTTGTATGTATTAAATTGCGAGTGTTTGTTTGCCAAATTCTATTTTACTTGATGAACAATGTTTTTTAATTTAAACTCACAATCGCACAAATTGTGAACTATGGTGAAAAGGCTGGCATGGTTGTAAGCCCGAGAACGGTAAGCATAAGAGGCTCTTTGCAAAACACCAGAGCACCCCTATTACCTATTTACTTCTGTTATGGGCATACATGGGTATTTGTTCAGACACGTGAGTGTGGTTTGCGTCCAGTGTGGACTTGTAGATTGATGTCGCCGCCTAACAAGGGAGACCATCTCAATCCTCTGTCGTATCAGACTGCCTCCTAACATTATCTGCGTTTTCTCGCCTTGTTGGCCACACTCTTTGATACTTCGCGCGGACCATGTACCTCAAGCGCTTCCTGTCTTTGACATGAATGCCTCTTTTGCGGCAGGTGAGCCATTGCCTCCAAGATTTCAATTACTCTTTATTTAGACCAGACACTCGTTTTAACAAGCGTTTGTAATGCAATAGGTCTCACTTTCGCTTCAGTAAGAGCTACCAGTGTTGTAAATGCATAGCTAGACTTTTCTTGCCACATAAATTGGTCAACCCTGCTGCATAATTTGGTCCTCTCTGCTACATAATTCCAGTGGGCTTGCATATAACTAAAGCACCTCCATTTACCTTTGTCCTCAATCTGTAGCGAAAAATGAAAATATTGCCATTATTTATATTTCCCGTCTTGTGTTTATTTTGTGGGTAGTCTTGTTCTGCTATGTCCACAAAGGAAGTGTTTTGTGTGTAAAAGGGTTGCATAGCTTCTAGATGTTTTATCTTGGAGGACGGGTACTTGCTTCCTGTGCAACACCTGCTGTGGAATCTTTGTTTCGTGGGAGAGACTTTGTGAGTCGTGCACTGCTGCTTTCTTCCTGTATTGCAGCTGTTAGATGAAGGTGACTTCCACGTCTTCTGCCCATGTTTTGTGTTATGGAGATTTCTGTAGCTACTGCTCATAACTGCGTCTGTTGTGTGAAGGAGGCAAGCACGATTGGTTCCCGTGCAGTACCTATTTTGGGAGCAATGCTTATACTTTTTCTTTCCAAGAGGGCTGCACAACTGCTTCCAGTGCTGTGCTGTTTAATGTGACAGGTCCATCCATAATCTCGCACTTATTGTATAGATCTTAACATTAGTGATGAACATGTGATGTCATCAGGCTTAAAGTCAGAAAGCATCCTTCGCTGGAAAGACAACCGGGTCAGGTGTTTGATAACACTTCCTGGGTGTTGTTGGGTCAAAGTGTGTCACTTCCACTACACTTTCCATTAGTGAACATGCCTTGTATTTAGGGAGAAACAGGCGTATTGTATGGTAGGGGAATTATGAAATAAATTAGTAGATGTACCTTGCTTAATCTTGTAACTTTTGTGAATCAGTGAATGATTATAAATCTCAAATATGTCATCTTGGGGCTCCTCATACAAGAGCATTTTTGTGCATTTCGTCTTCTACATATGAGTCACAAGGCCCCTCCAACCAATGAAAATGACAGGGTAGGTAAAAGTAAGCAATATAACTGCATATTTACTGTCCTGAACTCCTTATTTTAAAGGCGATTACTGTTGATCTTTTCCCAGATCTTGCAAAATCATGTGCAACATGTCTGCCGTTGTGCTTCAGCAAGTCATTTAATAGCAATTGGTCCCCGTGGGAAATGCTTGGCTGAAAATATTTTTATTTCTTGAGAATTTGAAAGTGCACAGCTTGAACTCAAGTCACCAAGTGACCCAGTGACTTCCAGACTAGCAAACAAACCTTTTGTGCTTTTTTAAAAAAAAATAAAAAAACAGAGCATGTTCATCACAATATTTAAACTCACTACTTCACCCTCAGTGCATTAAAAATAATCCTCACTGAAAAAGAGGAGTCATCCACACGAAAGAAACCTTGTTGCACCGAAAGACACCACCCCCTTGTGCCAGAATTACTGCGCCAGCTGCAAGTGAGCCATCTCTCCTAGCATTGCTTCTGTAGAAGCTGACCGAGTCAGTCCGTTAAGCTCCCTGCAAAGAAGGGCATGTGAGCTATCCACCTGCTGGAAAAGGCGAGAACCGCACAGGAACCAGCGCTGAGCTATATAATAGTGTTACAAAGTGAAAAAATAAAACATGTACTGTTGTAATCTGGACATATTCCGACAGTCACAAAGTTGGTATGAAAAAAAAGCTCCACACACACAATGATGAGGACAGAAATAGTTTAAAAGCAATGCCACCTTTGCTCGTCATGCTCTGGACCATAAAATAAAACCAGTAACGTTTTGGGAGTGGTGAGGGACAGGACAGGAGTACCAGACACAATGGTGAGTGTGTGGGCATGCAGCAACATGGGAGGAGGTGGGATGGAGGAATGCTATATTGAAACGCAAGCAACCATGGGCACCTAAGCTAAACACAGGCAAACAGTAAGAGTAGCAGGAAGAGAAGAAAAAATAGTCCCCTAAAGAACAGATAAGCACGACAAAGCATAATTATACAGTAGTTTGTCCCTGCTCCCAAAGAGAAAAAGGAGGGACAAAGAGGCATGACTGACCATTAGCAAGCAAGGATTTTTAAATGACACGGAAATGAAATGGCTTTAAGCCCACAGAAGAAGTATGCTTAAAATTTACAAGACATTGTACGCGTAGGCTTGACCTAAAAAGCTGCATTTGTTGCATGTTGCTGGTATGAAACAGCTTCTTTAGCCTTTATATATGGCTGAATTTTCTTTTGGTAATGCACATTAAGCTACTTCAGTGTCAGCTGCACCCCACCATCTTCTCTGTAGTTCTGCACTACCCCTTAACTTGGAAAATCCTTCTTTCATTCATTTTCATGTTCCTACAGTATTGTGACATTTTTTTTTGTAGTGTCAATAATTTGAGGGATACATTTGTCATAGTTAATTTCCATTTTGTTAATCAACCGTGGTCCTCGAGCCGACTCCATCTTGCTGCCTTAGCACGTCTCCCTCTTTTCTGTTTGCTCCACTGCTTTCTTTGCCTTCTCTCGCTCTTGCCTGGCCCTCAGCCGTCCTGGTCTCTGCCATTCTTCATTGTTTTGTGTGGCCTTTTTTGCAATCTGCTTTATTGTAAATCTGCATTGTTGTGCATTACAGTGCCCTGTCTATCTGCCTGCTCGTGAGTGCTTTTGCTCTGTTTCAGTTTTTTATTGTAAATCTGTATTGTTGTGCTTTACTGTGCCCTGTCTGTTTGCATGCTCATGATTGCTTTTGCCCTGGTTCAGTGTTGTTTTGTCAATCTTTATTGTTGTGCAATACCGTGCACTCTTTGTTTGTCTGCTCATGATTACTCTTTCTCTGTTTCAGTGTCTGCTTTGCCCCTTTCCCTGCTGTTCAGCAAAGTGGTGGGATGCCATGACTCTTACGAAATATTTGGATGTGGATAGGATTCACAGGGGTCTTAGAATCAATATATTTCCAGCTTTAGAGGATTTAGATAATAAAAAGGCGGAGAGATGGGAGAATAGGCTCAATGGTATGGGAGAGTATAAATGTATGTATGGAAGTTTGATGGCACTGTAAAGAAAGACGAAAGATAGTACTATTTCAGTGAAAAGTGTCACTCCTAGCGACGCTTCAAGTACAGGCTTGAGTAGCACCCTAAAACCCTAAAAATTCCCTTGCCACCCAAATCCCATGCCCACTCCAAACCCTAAAAATTCCCTTACCACACAAAAACCGTTATGCACTCTAGAACCTAAAAGTTAATTTCTTACCACCCATAACCACCCTAAAACGTAGGAGTTCTCTTACCACCCAAAACCCCATACGCACCTTAAACCCTAAAATTTCCCTTACTCCGCAAAAACCTATACCCACCGTAAACCCTAAAATTTCCCTTACCACTTAAAAACTTATACCCTCCCTAATCCCTAACAATTCCCTCACCACCCAAAAACCCATGCCCACCCCAAACCCTACAGATTCCCTTACTACCCAAAAAGCCATATCGACTATGCATGATGCCTACACGCAAACTGCTATAGTAGGCTTAATTCAAACCCACTTGAAACAGGTTTATTCTAAACCCAATGGGAGGAACCCTGGTATGGTGTCAGAATTTTTGGAGTCTCTTGCCCTACTGCAAGTTAGTGAGCAGGCAGCGATGCAAATATCACACTTGAGGAAGTTACACACGCACTTACAATACTGCCTGGGGGTAAACGCCAGGTAGCGATGGCTACCCATTCAAGTTCTATCGAACCTATACAGTGGACATCAGCCAACAGTTATTAGAGGTATACCTAGAGGCAAAATCGATAGGGATTCTGCTCCCCACAATAAGAGAAGGGTGTATCACCATGATATTTAAGCAAGGCTCAGACCCTTTGGATCCCTCTTCATACCGACCTCTTAAAATGATTAATACAGATATGAAGATACTTTGCAAACTTTTAGCACTACATCTACGGACGGTGGTTAGTCGGTGGGTACATGTTGGCTAATGCAGATTCATACCAGGTAGGAGCACCACCCTGAATTTGCGCCGGCTAATGCACATGATGCATGAAACAGCAGAATCCCTGGAAGAGATGGTAGTGGTATCCGTGGATATTGCTAAAGCCTTGACTCCGTAGATTGTCAGTACCTTATGGGAGTGTTAGAAGCAATGAGGTTTGGCCCTCAGTTCCAGGCATGGATACAGTTGCCGTATAAAGAACTGATTGCTAAAGTAAGAGTGGGACGATTGTGCTCAGCTCCTTTGATTGAGGGCAGGGGGACTTGGCAGGGGTGTCCGCTGTCACCCGCGCTTTTTGCACTGGCCTTGGAGTCTCTTGTGATCCAGATTAGACAGGCTTTAATGAGATGGGGGATTAGGGCGGACGACACAACACACCTGGTGTCGTTATATACAGAAAATACACTTTTTTTTTTCACCTTAAATCACCTAGAGAATTGCTACCTTTTCTATTGCAATATTTCGATACCTTTGGGGAAATCACTGGCTTTCGAATCAATGTGGGTAAATCCCTGGTGTTTCCTCTGGGTGTGTTGGAGTATATGGAGCAGAGGGTGCTATCACCACCTCCGACTACGCTGGGAAACGGATAGAGTCCGTTACTTAAGGAGTGATGATACCGAGCACACAACAGAAACAACCACAAAACAACATAGATAGAGGGACTTAGAGCCTCAATACAATTCTGAAACGCACTCTCACTAACAATGATTCGATGTATTGCGGTAGCGAAAATGGTCTTCCTGCCCCCCTGCTTATACACGCTACAACATTCGTTTGATACTCTCCCACTTATTTGGAAGGGCAGTAGATGCAGAGTGGCACGGTAATACCTACACCTGCCTACACAGGATGGTGGTCTATCCCTACCGAACTTGGAGATGTACTACCTAGTATCCCAACTCCAACATGCTGCACACTGGTATACAGAGGATGAGAATTGGGAGATGTCGCTCCTACCACATGGGAGCAGGATACATACGTTACCACAGTTGTGACAGTCTGTCAGCAGGACCACGGATAGGGTGCCCTATCTCCTATATCTGAAACACTAGGAGACCTTTACCCCGCAGATACCTTCATTTCCTTTGAAGCAGCGCAAGACAAGTTTGCCTTGGGGGAAGGTCAGTTCCTCCTACACATAAGTATAGCACATATAATTAAAGGTATCCTAATTCGGACTCTACTGGAGTTGGAAGGGACACGTCACTTGATCATCTATATGTATAAGGCTCTGCTCGCAGATAGGCCAAAACTTCATCTTAGGTCAAACACTGCATAGGAAGAAGAGGTGGGGAACCGAATGATGATTCATGCTGGCATAGAATGGATCCATACGTTGTCTTGTAATGCGAGGTTTAAATTGGCCCACTTTAATTATTTACATCTTACCTATGTCACACAATTATTATTTCATAAGATGGACCCCTCAAAATTGGAAGGGTGCCGCAGATGCCCAGAGAGCACTGTAACCTTTCTGTATCTAGCATGGTGTTGTCCGCAGGTTAAGATATACTGGGAAGCAGTGATAACATAACTAGAGGAATCGTATGGGATCCACATAGCCTGTGACCCCATGGCTGGACTCCCAGGAAATATAACATTTCAGAAAACGAAGAAGATGGAGTATAAATTTATCCAGTTGGCCCACAAGAGCCAAGCGTGGAGCACTGGCAGGGGGGACGTAAGGGAGGGGGCGGTGGCGGAGGAGGTACACCTTAAACAAATAAGAACAGATGATAAGGCAGACGAAGTCATACAAACCTGGGGCACATTTGTAAATAACTTTGAAGCAGGGGATAGTCAATTATTGAATGACGCAACAGAAGTGGAGACTAAGGGGTATGAGAGGGCACATTATTTAGGAATAAAGTAACAACTGTAGAAGTATATGTATGAAGTTGGAAATTATATGTGTGGCTTAATGACATGGAAAATAGTGATGTATATGTTACTTGATTGTCTGTAGCAGTAATCTCCATTATTAATTGGTGGTATATGTTCTTTAAGTGCTGTGATCGGCTGGTTGTACACTTCAAAAATGCTAATAAAAAGAGATTCTATAAAAAAAGAACCCATACCCACCCTAATCCCTAACAATTCCCTTACCTCCCAAAAACCCATGCCCTGCCTAAATTCTACAAATCCCCTTACCACCCAAAAGGCCATACCCACCCTAAAACCTAAAATTTCCCTTACCTCCCCTTATCCACCCCAAACCCCAAAAATTCCTTTACCACCCAAAAACCTATACACACCGTAAAACCTAAAAATTCCCTTACCACTCAAAAGCCTATACCCACCATAAACCCTAAAAATTCTGTTACCACCAAAACCTTTACCCACCCTAAACCCTAGAAATTTCCTTACCACTCAAAAACCCATACCCACCCTAAAACCTAAAAATAATATAAACATATATATTACCTACTGGTGGTTCCCAGTAGGTAGTTATAGTTAGGACCATGTTTTCATAGAAAAAGTGTTTTTTGGCCTGCTTTATCTTTGGTACTGTTTCATAAATGTTAATTAAATTTTTCCCAAAAAGTGTGCCGGTGATTCTCTGTCAAATGGGGGCTGAATAAAAGAGGGACGGGGTGGGGGCTTAAAAAACATGTGTTTCCCAAGTTTTGAACAGGACTTCAGCCCAAACCACTGGACAGAATCAAATTTGCAGAAAGGTAGGGTCCAGTACGCAGATTACTCTTTTGGATATTTGGTGTAAATGCATTCAGTAGTTTTTGAGATATTAAAGGGGAAATAAATTTGTATATATAGGACAGTGGATCAGTCGCCATGTTTTCACTACGAATTTGCGAATGCGCGTGCCAACAGGAATGCTTTGATTGTCAGGCTGCAACCTGACCAGAAAGTTGCAGCTGCCATTTTAGGTAATGGGAAATGGTCCCCAGGGCTGAAAAATAAAATGAAGAGTGGTGTAAAAGGGTCAGGGCGGAGGTACCCTTACCCCAGGGCTGTGTTAGAGATCTTTGAAGGTCGAATTATGACCTTAAAAATATATTTTTCAGGCTGCGCGAAATTCACGAGTACTTTGCAAAATTCATTGCGGCCCCCTTTGTGACTTTGCGAAGAATTCACGAATATCGGGGAAATTTATATTTAAAAGAAAGCATTTTCTGGTTAATTCTTACAGTAAATCATTCACTCATAGATGCACTGACACTCACGCACATACTCAGTCATGCACCCACTTTTAGACCCACTCAGACACTTGCGCACCCAGTCACAATCCCACTCAGACCCTCACTCACCCACTTGCAGACCCACTCACAGACTAACTCAGACGTCTCACCTGCACTCACAGACCCTCACACATCCACTTTGACACCTAGCCAGACACTCTCACATCAAGTCTCACACCAAGTCTCACACCCAGAGACACCCTCTCACACCTATTTTCATACCCAGAGAGACAGGCACTGTGGCTAACGCTCACCGTGCACAGCCTTAAAAACCATAGAAATTCACTGAAAAAAAACACAGGTTACAGGGACGTTATAGTTATGGAATACATTTTTTTAAAAACATAGAAATTCACTTAAAAAAACAAAGGTTACAGGAATGTTATAGTTAGGTTCTGAAATTACTTGTAGAAAACCATAGAAATTCAGCAGTTATTTCAAGAGTCTATAACTCACGCCCTAAGGTAAGCATAACTCGCGGCCCGTAATGCACTGCTAAATTACCCCAGATATTACAGCACTCATTACAACTTTTATAGCGTCAATAAAACATTAGCAGTCAAATTATTGGGAAACAAAACTGTGCATAGTGGGGGCACAAGTTATAGTCACTTCAAATACCTCTAACTTTAACTACTGAATTTCTATGGTTTTGTATGAGCAAATTCAGAACCTAACTACAACATCCCTGTAACCTTTGTTTTTTTAAGTGAAAAAAAAAAAAAATATATATATATATATATATATATATACACATACACATACACACACAGACCTACATATATATGTATACATATTTTAAAAATAATATCCACACATATATTTAAAAAAATATATACACACAAATATATTTAAAGGCTGTTTACTTACCTGCAATATACTTGCATTTCCCAATTTTTGTTGTAAAGGCATAATCATTGTAAAAAGTTTTGTTGTGAAAGCCTTTCATTGTAAAGGCATTTTTGTTATAAAGCCTTTGTTGTAAAGGGTTCTCGTTGTTTAGCCTTCGTGATAAAGGCTGATCCCTCAATGACCACAACTACGACTGCTTTGGAACAACTCCATTGTCTCCTACTCAATGCACAATCACTCTGCAAGCATGCCACCGAGATCTGGGACACCATCACCTCCCTCACCCTCAACACTGTCCTCCTTACCGAAACCTGGCTCAACCCTCCAGCCGCCCTAGACATCGACTCAGAAAAACCTGACGGCTACAAGATAGCACACAGGGACCACAACAACAAATGCAGAGGTGGAATAGCCATCATCCACAAAGGAACCATTCACTGCACCACCACCCTCATCTTGGAACATCTCAATTTCCAACTTCAGACCGATGGCATAACTACCATCAGAGGCACCCTCGACTACAAGCCGCCAGAACCGTGCCACAGCTTTTGCAACACCATTCCTTTATTCATCGCCCCACTCATCATCAACTCTAAACACTGTCTTACTTGGAGACCACTATTTTCCCCTCAATTACCTCAACAGCACCAATACAGCCAGCTTCTCTATATCATGTACAACTTTGGCCTCACCCAACTTATCACTGACCCCACACACTGCGCAGAACACACGCTCAACCCCATCTTCATAGCCAGCGACTGAGTCAAGTACTGCCATGTCACCGAGCTCACCTGGACAGAACATGTCATTCTCCACTTCACCATTATAGGATCCCCCAGCACCACCTCCAAACCCCTCAGGACCTCACAATGCATCTGGAACCAAATATCAAGGAGCCAATGAACCGATGCCCTAAACACCTCCTGACCTGACATCGCAACCAATCTAAAACAAGCTGTCAAGAACTTCTCCTCCTGGATCACAGACTGCGCCAACAGTCACCCCATCAAGCCCACCAAACTCGAGAAGGCCAACCAAAGAAACCAGTTGGTACACCATGGAACTAAGAATGACAAAATTCATCTGCAAGCGACTATGAAGGTAATAGCACAGCAGAAAAGAGCACTCAGACCAAGCCACCTTCAAGTCATCCCTCGACCAATACCACCTTCTACTGAAACAGATGAAAAGGAACGCTCTAGCTGACCACATCAAAACCAGCTCTAATCAGGGAGTGACCCCTGACCCACTTTTGAGGTCTGGGCTCGCCCCTCACGCCGCGCAGCTCCTCCAGTCTGTGCCTATGCCTTCCACTCCCCCCTCGCTGTTGCCGCAAGTTCAAGGCCCTCCACCACCCGCTGGCACCCGCCTGTGCCCCATCCCTGGTGTCTAGTGGGGTCCGTAAGTAATGTGAGTGTGTTTTGTTACCATTCGTATCCTTTTTTTTATTATTGCCATTTCTGTGCTTTTTAGCCTTCTCTCCCCTGTGCTGCTTTGCGCTCCCCTTGCCGCCCATTTTCGGCTCTTCTGAACCTTTCGTTCCCACCGCTGTGTCCCTGTGGCCCCGCCTCACTCGCGCCCCCATTCGCCCTCACCTCCCTCCTCCCAGCTGCTCCTCCTTCCCACCTCTCCTTCTTAATGGCGGCTGCTGTGCGGTGCTTGGAGTGACCCCTGACCTGCTTTTGAGGTCTGTGCTCGCCCCTCATGCCGTGCAGCTCATCCAGTCTGTGCCTGTGCCTTCCACCCCGCCCTCGCTGCTGCCCTGAGTTCGAAGCCCTCCACCACTCACAGGCACCCGCCTGCACCTCATCCCTGGTGTCTAGTGGGGTCCGTAAGTAATGTGAGTGTGTTTTGTTACCGTTCGTATCCTTTTGTTTTTATTGCCATTTCTGTGCTTTTAGCAACATTTTCTGTGCTTTTTAGCCTTCTCTCCGCCGCGCTGCTTTGCGCTCCCCTTCCTGCCTGTTTTCATCTCTTCTGAGCCATTCGTTCCCGCCGATGCATCCCTGCAGCCCTGCCCCCTTCATGCCCCCAGTCGCCATCACCTCCCGCCTCCCAGCTGCTCCTCCCTCCCACCTCCCCTTCTTAATGACGGCCGCTGAGTATCCGCGCTGCTGGCGCGCCAGAGGCAAGCCCGGCTGCGCCCGGCCGCCCCTGGACCATGCCCAGCACCAGTCCCCCTGCCCCTTGCGCCCCCCACATCACCAGATGTTGCTACATGGCCTACGAACTCCACGCCCTCAACCCTGCCTGCTCCACCGCCTGCGTCCTAGCCACCCCAAAGCACACCCATGGACCCTTCTTCTGTTGGATGTGCAGCTTCACCTGCACCCAAGTCACCAAGCACGCAGCAGCTCCACCCACAACCACCTCAGCTGCATCCTCCTCAACACCCACTCCATCCACAAGCACGGAGTCAAACTCTGGGACCTTCTCACCTCAGCCTCCCCAGACATCGCCTTCCTAACCGAAACCTGTAGGAACCCCTCCTCGGAACCCAACATCGCCATAGCCATCCCAGAAGGCTATAAGATTACCCGTAGAGACTGCGCCAACAAATCAGGAGGAGGAATCACCATAGTCCACAGGAGCACCATCAGAATCTCAACCAACACCAACAACACCATTGATGCCGCCGAACACTTACACTTCCAGATTCACGTCAACGCCAACTCCACTCTCAGAGGAACCCTTGTCTACAGACCCCCTGGCCCCTGACCACAGTCCTGCGACACCATTGCCGACACAATCAGCACCCACACCCTCGCCTCCACAGACTACATACTCCTTGGTGACCTAAATTTTCACCTAGAGAACGCCGACAGCAACTTTTCAGCCTTGATTGACAACCTCGCCAAATTCGGCCTCAAACAACTCGTCACAACGCCCACCCACTCAGCCGGCCACATGCTCGACCCCATCTTCTCCGCCAGCAGCCACATCACCTTCACCCATACCACCGAACTCCACTGGACCGACCACCAGTGTGTCCACCTCACCTTCCAGAAACCCACCGCTCACCACCACCCGCAACAGATCCGCGCCGCAGCTGGAACAAGATCTCGGAAGACCAGCTGATCACCTCGCCCATGCCCCGCCACCCAGCACCAGCGACCCCAACACTGCCACCCTCAACCTCAAACAGTGGTTTGATGACTGCGCCAACACCCTCGCCCATCTTAGGAAACCACCCAACAACTGCACCAGCACGAAAGCACTCTGGTTCACTGCCGAACTTCAGGCCTCCAAGAGGAAGTGCCGGAAAATCGAGAAGGTATGGCGCCACGAACAAACAAAAAGCAACCACGCTGCCCTCAAGACAGCCATCTGCATGCTTCACCAGCTCATCTGGACTACCAAAAGATCATTCTACAAAGACC
Organism: Pleurodeles waltl; assembly: GCF_031143425.1. NCBI lineage: Eukaryota > Metazoa > Chordata > Amphibia > Caudata > Salamandridae > Pleurodeles > Pleurodeles waltl. The sequence goes on along the minus strand of NC_090448.1, from coordinate 461,450,152 downwards.
GAATCGACAACAACGCACATGACAGCAAAGAGCTCTTCAGCATCATCAAAGAACTCGCCAAATCCAAGTCCTGCTCCATCGACCTCCCCCCTCGCAAGACCTCTGCGACTCCCTAGCTGCCTTTTTTCACTGCAAGACCATGGACATCCACGGCAGCTTCACCTCGCCCATCCCCACGACCACCGCGTCCACCTCTAACCCCAACGCACCCTGCCACACCAACCGCCTAAACACCTGGACCCAAACCAACGACTAGGACACCACCAAGACCATGAGCACCATCCACTCCGGATCACCCGCCGACCCCTGCCCTCACCATTTCTTCAACAAAGCCAGCCAAATCATCGCCCCCCAACTCCGTGCCATCATCAACAGCTCCTTCAAGACCGCCACCTTCCCTGGGAGCCGGAAGCACACCCAAGTCAACGCCCTGCTCAAAAAACGCAAGGCAGACCCCGAAGACCTCAAGAACTAGCGGCCCATCTCCCTCCTTCCCTTCCCAGCGAATGTCATCGAGAAGATAGTCAACAGCCAACTGACCCGCTTCCTGGAGGACACCGGCATGCTAGACATCTCCCAATCCGGCTTCTGCAAGAACCACAGCGCCGCAACCGATGACATCAGGATCATGATCGACAAAGAAGAAACCACTGCCCTAATCCTCCTTGACCTCTCGGCACCCTTCGAGACCATCTGTCACCACACCCTCCGCACACGCCTCCACGACGCCGGAATACGCCACAAGGGCCTGGACTGGATCACATCCTTCCTCTCCGGTAGAACTCAGAGAGTCCGCCTCCCTCCGTTCCTGTCGAAATTCACCAAGATCATCTGCGGAGTCCCACAAGGATCCTCTCTCAGCCCAACCCTTTTTAACATCTACGTGGCACCGCTCGCCAACATCGTCCGCTCTCACGACCTCAACATCGTTTCCTACACGGACAACACCCAACTGATCCTCTCTCTCACCAAGGACCCCGCCACCGCTAAGATCAACCTCCACAACTGACTGCATGCCATCGCCAACTGGATGGAGACGAGCCGCCTCAAACTGAACTCGGATAAGACAGAGCTCCTCATCCTCCCCTCCAACCGCTCCACCTGGGCCGACTTCTAGTGGCCAGCCACCCTAGGAACCACACCAACCCCCACCACCCACGCAAGCAACCTTGGCTTCATACTAGACTCATCGCTCACCTTGACCCAGCAAGTCAACGCTGTCTCATCCTCATGTTTCAACACCCTCCGCATGCTTCGCAAGACTTTCAGATGGATCCCCATCGAAACCAGAAGAACGGTCACCCACACCCTCGTCAGCAGCAGACTGGACTACGGCAATGCAGTCTACGTGGGAACAACGGCCAAGCTCCAGAGGAAACTTTAACGTATTCAGAACACCTCCGCACGCCTCATCCTCAACATCCCACGCCATGAACACATCTTAGCCCACCTCAGAAACCTTCATTGGCTCCCCGTCAACAAGAAGATCACCTTCAAGCTCCTCATCCAATCTCACAAGGCTCTCCACAACACATGCCCTGCCTACTTCAACGAACATCTCAGCTTCTGCGTACCCACCCGCCAGCTCCGCTCCGCCAACCTCGCCCTCGCTACCGTCCCCCACATCCATCGTACCACAGCCGGCGGCAGATCCTTCTCCCACCTTGCTGCCAAAACCTGGAACTCCCTCCCGTCGACCTACGTCTGACCCAGGACCTCCTGACCTTCAGGAAAAGACTCAAGACATGGCTATTCGAGCAGTAGCAACCCTCCACCCCACCCCCCAGGGCCTTGAGACCCTAATGGGCGAGTAGCGCGCTTAACAAGTGATTGATTGATTGATTGATTGATTGAACCACAGCAAAGAACCCTTCAACACTGTCAGAGTTCTCCAACTCCTCAGCCACCAAAAACATCATCAGCCCTTCTCAGAAACACTGCCTGCAATTCCTGGCGGACTTCCGCCATGACAAGATCTACACCATCTACAAAAACTTTGAACTCCAACCCACTGCCGCTGACGCCCTCAGATCCCTCGCCCCCACGGATGCTGATCCCAAAGCAATATTCAATCACCTGCTCACTGCCTGGGACCAGCTCACCATACCAAACACCACAGCCATCATGAACTCCATCCACTCAGGAGCTCCCATCAACCCCTGCCCCTACTACATCTTCATCCTCAGGAGCACGATGATGAGCAGCGAGCTCACCTCCATTTTCAATGCATCCACTACCACGGCCTCCTTCCCGAAGGAGGCAAACACGCTGAAGTTAAACCCTTTATCAAAACACCCTCCGTCAACTCCAGCGAACTCAAGTTCTACCATCCCATCTCACTGCTCCTATTTCCCACCAAAGTCCTAGAAAGGCCCTTAACCGCCAACTCATGGAACACCTGGAGATCAGCAGTCATCCTTATAGTTGCCTCATGGCTCGTCTCTCAGCCCTATACTGTTCAACATCTACATGCACCATTGGCCAACATTGTGTCAACTCACAGAATGAACTTCATATCCTATGCAGACAGCACCTAGCTCATCCTCTCACTATCATAAGACCCCTCCACCACAGAGGCCAACTTTTGCAGTTGCATGACCAACTGGATGAAAAACTGGCAGGTGTTCAGGTTGGTGTGGTGTTGGGTGAGTTCTTGGTGGGGGTGGTAGTGCAGATAAAGTAGCAGGAGCAGGTGGAATCTCCCTCTGTGCTGTGTGCAGGTGAAGATGGGCATGCCTTTAGAGAACCTCAGGCGCCCCTACTGTTCACTTTCTCAATTAAGAAGGTCCTGTGAGTGAGAAGGAATGCAGGGGGGCATGGGAGGGGCTGAGGAGGAGCATGGTCAGCAGGAGGATAGCAGGAAGAAGCAATGGGGTGCAAGGATCAGGTAAAGAGAAGGAAGTGGCGCATAGAGGGAGGAAAAGGGGTATGGGAAGGGCAGCACAGAGATAGAGAAAGCAGGCAAAAAAACAAGAGTAGAGTGCCGACAGGATAATAAAGAGCGAGAAAGAAAAGGCACAAAATGTCCCAAAAGAGTAAGTGGAACAGCACAAAATTGTTACAAAGAGAGGGACTGAGGAAAAGCAACACAAGAAGGGTCAAACAGTGAGAGTGAGATGGCACAAAAGAGTCAGATGAAAGGCAGGACAAAAAGGTAACAAAGAGAAAGAGATTGAGAGGAAAATCAACACAAAAAGGTCAAACAGAGTGCAAACTACACCACAAAAAGCCACAAAAGTGTGAGAGAAAAAGCACAAAAAGGTCACAGAGGAAGAGACCAAGGCATAATTGACAGAGATAGAAATTAGGCAAGTGCTTTGAGGCACTGGAGCTAGGTCCCCAAGAGCCTTGACTGGTTGGAGGACTGGTTGCAGTTAAGACCAGGGGAAAGATTACCAGATGCACATACACCGGTTTGGGGAGTGCCAACCACTGAGTATTATGGTATTACTATTAGTGTGGGACAGAAGGGTCATATCTGAACTGACATTACTATTTAATACCTCAGCCCTTCTTAACTTACCAGATATAGAAAGTAGTGTGCTGGTTAGGCTGTTCCAAATCGGTGGGATTTAAACTTTAGATTGTACTTGAAGATGTGATTTATCTTTCTGGGTTTTATCCCAGGGTTTTGTGGTGTGGAAAGAGGGGGCTATTTTGGATTAGCCATGTTTTCTACTGCCTTCTGGAGTGTATATGGTTGACTCTTGGCTGGTAGCAGGGACCAGAGATTGGCGGCTTGTCCCGAGAAAGCTATGCCTTATATAAATTAATTTTATTGAGTTGATGAGTGATCCCTAGTGCAATCCTGGGTGCAGTGTCCTGTGTTTTTTGTATTGCTTGAATTCAGCTAGTAGGTATAGTGGTACTTTTCCTTGGAATGCTCTGTGGACAATGCAAAATGCCTTGAGTATTGCTCTTCTAACTATAGGTAGCCACTGGAGTGATTGCAGGACTGGAGTCATGCATATTCTACAGGAAACTGGGTATGCCTAGCTACAAGATGTTGGCATAGTCAAGCTAGGAGATTACAAGTGTGAGGATAGCTTGTAGGTTTTGTTGGTATTCAAGGTATGGAAAGATGTGACACAGTATTTTCTTTGTGTAGAAGGCCTTGTAGACATGTGGTATAAAGAATAGATCAGAATCCCTGGTTACCCCTAGGCTTCTGACTTCTCCTGATGTTTTTGAGGGGCCACAAGTTCTTTGGGCTGTGTGGTGGTAGACTAGCCCTTGTCTCATTTTCCGCAGGTCATGATCTCTTTCTTTTCAGTGTTGAGCTTTTAGTGGTTACTTTTCACCTATGTATTTATGCCGCAAAAGGCAGTTGTTAGCTTCTGAATTGTATAGGTCTTCTTGCCTATCTATTTTTAGAGTGATATGTGTGTCAGTTGCATAGTTATAACAGGTGAGGTTGAATGACTTAATCGGTTCCAGTAAATGGATTAAATAGATGTTGAATAATTAAGGAGATATGATGTACCCCTGAGGGATGCCATAGTGTTGGGTTTAAGGAGCGAATGTAAAAGGTGGTAGGCAGGCATCACTTTGTCTCTGAGGTAAGAATCAATCAATTTTAGAACATTTTTATGTACTCTGAGATGATGGTATTAACCTATTGTCACCCTCTGGTAGCTTGCCACGGAGAAGCCAGGCTTAACTTGAAGGCAGTGTGTAAGGTATTTGTGCAACACTTCAAACAGTATAACAGTGAAAACACCACACAAAGGACCCTTCACCAGGTTAGAAAAATAGAATTTAGTTTAATAAATATAGCAAGATCAAAATGGCAAAACTCTAATAAGTAGAACTTGAGTTATGAATTGTTAAAGAATAAACTGTATAATAGTACTTTTAAGCCAAAAGTGAAAACCACCGAAATCTGGTTGTGCCTGACTGGGACAAAGTCAAACGTTCAGGCTGACTACCATGGAGCACGGGCTGGTTACAGGGACCTAGTTGGACCCGCTGAACCAAAGTACTTTAAATACGGAGCGATGCGTTGGTTCTGAACCACGCAGTAGAGGGAATGCAACAATGTTCTCCATGCCACTGCAGCAATGTATTGACTCTGAAATACGGTGAGACTGAGGTGTGAGTTCCCAATGCGTCGATGTTGAGGATGCATTGGGCAGTTGAGGAGATGCATTGGTTCCAATGAAGACAGGGGTTGCGATGTGGAGTTTCGGCATCATAATCAAAGCTGCTATTGACAGGGATGCAAGGCCCTTGCGCCGAAAAAATCGCCACAACGCTGCAATGTTGGTTTTGAAGGTAAGGCATTGGTTTCAAGATGTGAAGTATAGCAGCAAAGCGATTCTGGTTCTATCAGTTCTGATCCACACAGTAGAAGTAATGCATCAATTTTCTCCACGCACCAACAGTGATGCTTTGATTCTGCTCCTGCAGCAGAGGACATGTTAGTACCTCTGGAGCAAGCGCTTAAGGCTCAATTCCAAGGGTCCATTACAGGTGTGGCACCACTTGGCAGGACAGACTCATAGCTCACAGGTGCAGAAGCAGGGTGGTTGGAAGTCTGTTATATCCCTGAGAGTTCAGATCAGGAGGCCAGCCAACTAGCCATTGGAGTCACTCTGGGTTCCTGTTTGGCGAGATTCAGGTCCAGTCCTCACTCCCACTCAAGAGACCAGCAGGCACAGGTCAGTACAGCTAAGCAGGAGTCCAGCAAACAGCAGTCCAGCAGAGTGGCAGGCCTTCAGCAGCACAGCAGTCCTTCCTGGCAGAGTATCCACAGGTCCAGAGGAGTACTGAAGTGGTGGTGTCAGGGGTCCAGTGATTTATATCCAGTTGAGCCTTTGAAGTGGGGGGAGACTTCAAGACATGCTTCTGAAGTACACAAAACCCCTGCCCTTCCTGCCCTGTCTCCAGACTCACTACAGGTGGTTATGAAACCCTTTGTGTGTGGACACGGCACAGCCTATTCAGTTGTAAGTTAGGCTGTACCCGGCTCCTCCATCCCATCCTGCCCGGGATGTCCCATCAACGCCCATCAAGTCACACCTAAGCTCCCATTGTGTGTGGCTGTCTAGGAGGGATACACATAGCCCAGCTGTCACCTCACCCCAGATGTGATCAGAGACAGCCAGTAGGCAACAAATAAAGTAAGAAAATGCCACCTTTCTAAAAGTGGCATTTTCAGAGCTTAATTTAAATTAGGACTTTACCATAAATTAGGATTTTAAATTGTGCTTCCAGGGCAACCAAACTTGTAAAGTCTATCTCTTCCAGATTGTGAATTACAGTTATAAAATATAATAAGGTAATCCCAATGTTAATCTATGATAGAGAGAGGAAAACAAATGTAAGAGTTTTTCACCACCAGTACATGTAAAACTTAAAAGTACATGTCCCATTTGTTAAATGCACTGCGCCCTGCCCATGGGGCTGCCTTGGACCTACCTTAAGGGTGACTTATATATATTAAAAAATAAAGCTTGGGCCTGACAAAAGATTTACTTTGCCAAGTCGAAATGACATTTCAAAACTGCACACTCAGGCCCTGCAATGGCAGGCCTGAGACATGCTTAAAGGGCTACTTAAGTGGATGGCACTGTCAGTGCTGCAGGCCCACTAGTAGCATCTAATCTAAAGGCCCTGGACACGTGGTGCACTTTACTAGGGACTTATAAATAGATTAAATATACCAATTGGGTATATGCCAATATTAGCATGTTTTAGGGGAAGTGCACAAGCACCTTAGCACTGGTTAGCAGTGGTAAAGTGTGCAGAATCCTAAGGCGAGCAAAAACAAAGTCGAAATAAACAGGAGGTCTGAAAACAAAATGTTAGGGGAACCATGCCAGAAATACCAGGTCTAACTCTGGATCAGATGGGTTGAGGTTTTTCTTTTCGATGAGTCATCTATTGTAGGAGCTTTTCAGCTCGGGTGATTAACCTACTTCCAGGAACTTGTAGTGGAAGTTGCAAGCTATCTTGCCTCCATAGATTTTGTGATGGATATTTTTAAAGATTTTTGGCAGTGTTGATTATCAAGGTGATCTTGCTGATAATGTTGAGGAAATCTTTTTCTGGTAGGGTAGTAAAAGTATTTGGTGATGAAAGATTGATTTTCTCTCTTTCTATGCTGGTTGGATCGCGTGTTGGGGTGGTGTTATCTTTGTTCTCCTTAAGGTATTCTTTATCTTTCTAATTTTAGAGATCAATTTCATGGATATTTTGTCACAGAAGTCTTGCAATTGTGTCATCTGTGTTTTGGCACTCAGCAGTAGGGAATTCTCTTGTGGACTTCCTTAGAAGGGCACATGGCTTCAGTTATGTGTGTGCAGCAGAGCTGTTTTTTTATTGTTCTGATTGCTCTTCGCTATGCTTTGTTTTAGTGGCGGAGTTGGATTGTCTTTTTCATTGCTTAATTTTCCCTTATTTTGTTGTAATATGTTCAGTGGCGGCCGACAGTTTTAGGAGGGAGGGGGCGGGCAGGAAGCACACTTTCACACACACACGCACGCACATCCATTAACAACACTCATCAACATTCAAACATACACGCACACACCAAACATTCATTAAAAAAGATCTCTCACACACACACTTACCTTCAGCCTTGGAGGTCCCAGGAGGGTTGGGACTGCTGCCTTCCCCCACTGGCTGGCCTTAGGTCAGCCAATGAGGGAAGGCAGCAGTCCCAGCCTTCGTCACAGAGTGGGATGGGGTCAGTGAGGCTGCTGAACCCACCCCACTCTGTGATGAAGTGTCACTGATTGACACTCGCCCTGGGCGCTTCAGGGCTTAAACCTGAAGAGCCCAGGTCGAAGTCAATGGGTGACACTTTCCTCGCCACCCGGGGGAGGGCCTCGAGGCACCTTTGCTGAGCCGAGGAGGTCACGCCCATAGGAGCTGTGACCTCTTCAGCCCAGCAAAGTTCAGCTCAGGCAGCCAGGAGTCTGCGCAAATTGCGCATGTCTGCTCCTGGCTGTCTGACCTGAACATGAAGAGTGTCTGTCAGGCTGACCTTTGCTCAGCCTGACAGACACTCTTCATGAGGGGCAAAAGGTGGGGAGGTGTGGCCCCTCCGCCCTAAAGGACAGGCCGTTTCCTGAATATTTTGAATTGTATTTTCATTCTTTTGATTTGTCTTTAATTCATGTTGTGTTCATTTTGTGGTATCCCTTGGTTGCAGTGTTTATTCTTGTCTGTTTGTCCAATGCAGTGGAGGTTTATTTATAGAAGGTGTATATGTCTTGATTTCACCAATTTATTGGGTTCTTTCAAGATAAGATTTTAGCTTTTGAAGGTCTAGTTTTTTCCATTGTATGACCATTTATTGTTGGTGTCTTTGAAGTGTCTAGTTAATAGGTGTGATCCCGGAGGTAATCATTTTGTGGACTGTTCAGGGAAGGTAAATGTGACATCCAGAGTTTGTCCAGAAAGTTAGTTGAGCAAGAAACAATTTATTTGGTGGTTGAAGGCCTCACGTTTGGCTGTGATAGCTGTGTTTGTAGTTAGGCTCTTCTTGTCAACCCATATGTTGAGGTCTCCTAGAATTTATAGGTTTAGGTAGTTCAGATGGGCCTTTGTCATTGTTATCTGTTAAAACATTGTCAAAGTTTGCATTGCTGGATGGTGACCATATTGAGAGGAAGGAATAAGTGAGAGTTGGAGTGGGGTGACATTTTGTCAGTAAGTCTTCACAGTTGTCCATGGTGAGGTTTTCAATGAGTGTTATTTTAATGATTTTTTTATGGATGACGGCCAGGCTCCTCCAATTTTGCTACTATGGTTTTTGACGATGATGGTAAAATCAAGTTGTGGAGTGGCTGCATGGCATGTGGGTCCAGAGACTTAACTATATCATGTTTCTTTATTGAACATAAGGCACCTTATTACATGTCTGGCGGTCACTTGACCCTCAGACTCGCAGATGACGGTCGGACCGCCGTCAATGCGGCGGGTCGAGCGCCATATTAGGACCATGGCGGTTGTGTTGCAGTGGGACCGCCAGCTCTGTCAGGATCAGAGATCCCGGCGGTCTGGTGGTTGAGGCGGTCCTAATCTGCCTGGGCAGCACTGAAAGCACTGAACCTGAAATTCAGGTTTCCACCCCCTGACCTAGAGGGAAACTCTTAATGGGCCAGGCAGGGAGGTAGGCACTATGGTGGCAACCTCCCCGTCAGAAGTTCAGTGGACAGCCTAAACCGTTCTCTGAACTTGTAATAAGGCCAAATGCCTGTTGTGTTTTCTGAGAGAAGATCAAAAATGTTGAAGTAGTTTTTGTTCATGGATCTTGCATTGAAGAGTAAGCATTTTAGTTTGGTGCATTTCTTTCGTCTCGATGTCATGAAACTTTCAATGGGAGATGTGGTCTAGTATGCGATGAGTAACATATTTTCAATTCTGTAGGCATTTATTCTTGGTCTAGACAAATTTTCTGAATGTCACCACTTTTTCCTTGATGAAACTTGCTTCTGATTTTTTAAAGAAATGTATTCCCCTTAATTTTCCAGTCTCCCCCCAAAGGTGGAGCAACTTCAAGGTGAGGCATCACAGGCAGTGTGGCTCTGTACTCTTTTATCTGGTGCAGTGGTGGAAATGGGTGGGATCTGAGGAGCACACGGTGCCCATACATTTTTAATTTTACAAAAAAAAAACTTTCCCCTACTTTTCGTGAAAAGACAATCGTCACGGGACGGTTAATTCTGACAGGTGAAAAGGTGAAGTGTACGACAGGCAGGATTGGACAGGGAAATAGGGTATTTCACCGGTGCAGACACGCATTGGTTGAGGCCAGATGTGGGCTATTTTTTCCACCTACTTTTAAGGATGTTAGAGACTGTTTTCAGCCCATTGTCACATAAAGAATGACAATGGACCCATCGGATCAGTCACAGCATGTGAGGTGCCTCCTCACGCCCCACCTGAGCCCACAACAGGGAGGTCTCACCACAGGAGATGATGCTAGTGACAGGCAGAGGTGTCACTGCCCTACAAGGGGGGCAGAGTCGAGGTGATGACAGGCTTCATAAAAGTGATTTCATTTCACAGCGACAAAACACAGACATTTTTCTCCACTCTCTGATTGCAGATACTAATTTCTTTACAATTACAAGGATCCTTTTATACTTGTCCTTTTGTTTGGTACTGCAGTCTTTCATATTCATCAAAGATGTGCATTAACTAAGCGGTATTGCCACCCAGACTGATTCTGCCACCGCATTCCATTTTTCTTCCTTTTATTTTAGCCCAGCTGTTGGAATGTTTTACTAGTAAATATGAACAGGGAAATTAAGATGATTCTCTTATATGAGGCAGAATGTTTCCTAAAAAACAAACAGCAGCTTCTGTTGGGGTATACTTGAGGTGAGGAAGCTGCTTTATAAATGTAAATGCTATTGCTGTCTTTGCTGATGCTGTAGTACAACGGGAAATCACCTTGCCGCTACTCTCTTGATTGAGCTGCCAACAGTCACAGATATGCTTCTCATGCAGGGGCTCAGTTACAAATAGTGCAGCATGTGCTTTAGCACTGAATGCTGGAGGGGTAAGAAACGGCTGTTTCTCCTTGAGGGCGGAGAAGTGTCACCCCCGTCCCGCTGCGAGCCACGCTAAACATGAACAATAAAATGGCAACAAAATGATTTAATTGCCATTTTATTTTTCAGACGGTGTGCTGCAGCAGTACAGCCTGCCCCGGAGTGGAGAAGTAAAGGGCATGTCCTCCTTTGAACAGAGGACTAGAGCAGTGCTGGCAGACACTGCAAAGTAACTGACGGTTTGGCTGGCCGACTTGCACCGGAAAAACTCACATGCGCACTTTGAAGCTCTCCTCCGGGCTGCCTTGGACTGCTGGGTGGAGACCAATCACAGGCCTAAAGGGCCTGAAAGAGCTTCTGGCCAGCCAGCTCCATCCAATCTTAGGACTGCTGTCAAGCTGGTCACCACATGAGAGTAGCGCCAGGATTGCTTAGGGAAGTTTCCTCTTTCATTTGTGATGGTCCCTTACTTTTTTTAATGCACTTCGATCACTGATCTGATAGTTCTGTATGCCAGTGTATAAGTAGAAGACATCCTAAAGTGGGGGGCTGGATTGTCTGTCCTCATTGACTGCTGGGTGCACTAATTTGAACTACCATCCCTGCTAGTGACGGCTCCCTTTTGTCAAGGAGTATAAGGGCAGAGTACCCGTCTCCGTGCAAACGGACCACGAAGTCTCAAAATGGGGTTACCGTCTTGTCGGCAGTGAGTACTGAAAGCCCACTTGGGGTAGCGCTCTTTTTGATTAAGGCACAACCGACTGCAAAGTACCTCACCAGACAGAGACGCTCTGTGTGTAGGACACTAGAATGCTGCGCACAAATATTACCCAGTGTCGTTTGCCCCATGCGCCTTCAAACCGGGCGCGTGATTCACCCCCTGTGAGACAGTAATGACTTTCTGCAGTCCCCAGATGATCCCAGCGCTCCATATTCCTTCAAGTTTGCCTCCTATCGCATGCTAGCTAGACTGTTGCGGCGGCCCGCCCCCACAAGGATAGATGTTCTTTGCAAGTCTAGCGCCGCCTGGGTAGGATGGCTGTTACCTTCTGACCAGTGGTGTAACAAAAGTCCCCGCGATGCTGCCCGTAAGCCGGGAGAGGGGGTTGGTTTGGAGAGCTCCACGGGGCACCCTAAGCACAGCACCTGGCCTTAGCGAGGAGTCCTGGGAGGGAGGGAGGTGGGGGGTGTTAGGGTTGCACCAGTTTCGTTACGCTGCTTCTGACCCCTAACATCAGTGCTTTAAATAGGCAGGCACTCTCCGTACTCAGTACCAGCACTTCTCAATTTTGAAAGGGAGAAGAGGTACTCTAAGTAGTGAGTACCTGCACTTCTGTATTTCCATTGAAAGCACTGGTTAGAATTACATAGGACACCTTGCCTCACACAATGTAGGACCTCTGTATTTGAGATGGAACTTTGCAATTTATTATCCTCCCATCTGATTAGTTATTCTTCTTAGAAATGAATCCCCCTAGGTTCAAACACAGCAGAATGGGAGGTCACATCTTCTCATTCTTAGCAGTGCAACGTTGAAATCTTCTTCCTGCAGACAGACATGGTCCTGGCCTCTAATACTGCTTGCGCACAACTAACCACTCACCCAGCCTTTATTTACATCCTGACGCCGTGTCCTGCATCAGGGTTCAGGAATGCATTGTGACGGGTATTGTTCGTGCCGGGTGGCAGTCTAAAGAAGGGAAGTGACGTGGTCGTTTATTAAGCTGTGCCGCTATGTAGATTATCGGTTCGTTAGCATAATTATTTGCAATAAACGAAAATAACGTATCAATAAAGAATAAAGGGCTGCACAATTGTCACCACACCTCAATGGAAAAGCCCAAGGTTTTATAAATACTTTTATTTTTGAGAGTTTGTTTTCTCTTTGCTGGTACTATCTTTCCTATTGGAAAATATGCGTGATTTTACTTAACCTTTCATAAAGCAGATATGATTTGATATTGTGTTGCATATTTCGTTTCAGACGCTAGAGGGACCCATCACATTGTAAAACAAGAGCTAGAAATGAAAACACCGGGCCACTTAATGCAAATTCAAAATAACGCATTGACATCGTGAGCCACAAAAAAAATAAAAACTCTCTTTGCGCTGTCTTTTTAATCGTCCCTCCCTTTTTAAATGCATGCTTTGTGCTCCGTCTCCTAATAACTGTTTTCTTGTTCGAAATAAAGCTGGCGTCGATTTTCATCTTGAAATATACAATCAGGCGCTGCGGCTTTTAGCATACATGCTAACACTTTAGAACAGGGAGAGAAAGAACAGGATATTTTGGAAAACAAAACGGGTGCTTTCCCCATTGGTATCTATTGAGGTAGGGGTAATTTCAGGCAGAAGACACAATTTTTGACTTCAAAATTCGGGAGTCTCCAGATAGAATCTGGTCTGTTAGCATAAATTCTTTAATGACATTTCTTGTATTTCTGGAGTCAGGTTGCGTTTTCTGTTCAAGCACCTTATTGGGAAATAACATGCCACTGCCTCCACGCCAGTACTCCTGTTATGCTTTAACCCTTCCCCACAGCTTTAAAAGGAGAGGTGTAGGTAAGTGTTTATGTCCCTGTGTGCACGGCGGTTGGCAGACAGAAGTTTGAATTAGTTGATGGGCTGTTTTGCACAGCTTATCCTGTCTACAAATTTAGGCCTGGGTGAAATTTGAGTTACTCCAGAGTAATCAGAGTAATTTTGGTAATTTTGCATTATTCTTTTGACACAAAATTACTGAAAAGTAGGCAATTACGACTGTTCAGGTAATTGAGTAATTTGGCCAACAATCCTACAGCAGGATCATAGGAACAACAAACCGAGGGCCTGATTTAAATATTGGCAGATGGGTTACTCCGTCACTAAGGTGATAGATGTCCCATCTGCCGAAATCTAAATCCCATGATTTTCTATGGGATTTAGATTTCGGTGGACGGGATATCTATCCCTCACCATTGTGACGAGTAACCCATCCACAGGTATCTAAATCAGGCCCTTAGTGAGTGTGAGTGGCTGCTGGCTGCTACTTATTGTTTTCTGTTGATTTAACGCTATTTTCTTAGAGTAATTGCATCCTCGGTCTATTTTGGAAAGTAGCGTAAAATGCAGAATTAATCTCTTTGCGTAATTCTGCATAATCTTGCATCATTTTGATGTAATTTCACACAATTATGCTACAGCAAGTTATGTTAGTTATGCCACCTATAGCAAAATGCTATCTGGTTTGGCTGACCAGATTTTGAAAACTGAATACTAGAATATTCCCCAAATTCAGAAGTAGGATTATAATTTTACATTGACTAAGGGGCACAGAATGCTTTAGGTGACAGTGCTATCTATACATGCCAATATTTGAAAAGTGGGAAGAGGGAGATTTTGAAAAAAAATATCAGGGAAATGTATTTTCCTCTTTGACTTATATAGAAGCAGAGAGAATTGCAGGTGGTAGACGGCTAAAATAAAGCTATTTTTGGCTTTGAAAATTGGCAGTGTCTGACCGGAATCCTTTTTTTGGGCATATATGCGGAGCTCACCACAAAGATATGAAATCTCAGGCATCATACATGAGAATAATGCAAATTTAGTGCTTAATTTGAGTCTGTGGTTGGCAGTTGGGGCTGCTGGCACTCATTTTTGGGGGACAAGCACTTATTTTTTTTGTCAGACACTGACGTAGACCAAAAGAAGGAAAAACAAACTAAGAAAAAAGAAAGATGGGAAATCTGTCACAAAGGGAGAAAGCAGAAACCTGCAAGAGTGAGAATTGGGGTCTGGTAGTGGATGAAAGAGGCATGACGTGGATTCAAGGCTTAGCAGCCTCAGTATTCATTTGATAGGGCCAGCAGCAGGATTCCGAGCAGAGCTTTGGGCAAGGGCATTCATTCTTTTACAAATTAAGCACTGTGCAAATATGAGAATCATCTGTGACACAGAGACAGACAATTCTACCACCCAATAATCTTTCTCTAAATCTGAGCCGTAATGGCTTTCAGAATTGCTGATAAGATATAGTTGCGCTCCATGTGCATGATACCCTGCATCATCCTAACAAATAAGTCATGGGTGCAGCAGCCAAGGTATTGTGAGCTGCAGTACATGTAAGATCATCCTGTAACATGTGTGGCCAGGCCGCTACCTCAGCAGGTCACATGACTGTCACAACGGTGCAACGAGACCTGGCTGCAGACTGCAGTGTGATGAGCCAAGCAGAGCTCAGAATTGACTGTGGAAGTTCTATATGCAACTCCCAGGTCAAGTCAGACCATTCGTGCACTGCACTCTGCACTGGCTGCCTCACCTCATCATGATGAATTTATGTAAATCACAGTTGTGCTGCTATGGGGCGATCTGACACCCAGTCTGAGTCTTTAAAAAAATTAAAAAATGAATGTGGGGAGTAAAACGGCATCATCCAGTTGCTCACAATAAGTGCACCTCATGATACTCTCTGTGCTGGGCTCCAGCAATGCCATATGCATTGCTTACAGTAAGTGGGCAGGTCACAATGCAGGTCCATCAGTGCCCTTGTGCTCGGGCCCAAATCATTACTTTTGATTACTTGTATTTAACTTTAGTGCATGACTTAACTGCATTGTGTAGGAAGCTGGCTATCTATTTAGTGTACCAACAGTTCACCTCAGGGGGGCTCTGGGGCGTCCCCATGCAGAGGTGTTTTATGGCGTCGGGTGTCCCGCTCACTTCGGTGGAGATTGGTCTGGTTAGAAAGTGGCTGCAAGCAGGGACCGGGCGACCAGCTTGGGGTAACCTCCCGGGGGGCTAGACCCTTGAGAACCACAGACACATAGGGACACCATTGCAACTCTTCTCCTTGGGCTGGGGGGCTTGGGTGCAGTGGTATGTTTTGGCATTGGGTTCTGGTGCAGGGGATACTCGCAGTTGGAGGGGGCCTGCTGAAAGGTTGCAGCCGGCGTCATAAAGTCCACTGTTGGCAAACCCAAGGTGTGCTTTGGCTCTCGAGGGCCTGGGAACCCGCCAGGCACCATTGTCCTACTTCAACTCAGATCAGGGGTCATTAGTGTTGTATGTTGTCTGGTGTCTGGTTTTGGAGGTCCAGAGTCCTTGTGAGTCTTCTTTGGTGCCTGCAGGGTGCACACAAGCAGCTCCGCTACTCCACGGGAGATCCTGGTTACTTCTCGAAGTGGTGTTAGTCCTATCAGGCTTTTGGAGGCAGAATAGTTGTAGGACAAGTCTTCTTTGACCCAATTGTCGAGGACAGCAAGCAGGCCGGTAGGGTTGGAGCCAAGTCAGTTGCTGCTCCTCAGTTCTTGCTTTTTCACGCTACTTTGGGTCCTTCTTCTTTATTAGTCCAGCAAATTGGAAGTCCTAGTATTAGGGAGTCCTCTAAATACTCAATTTAGGGGCATTAAGGGGAGCGAATGGTAGTAGCTCATGGGCTACTTACCCCTGGGGTCATGGCACGCCCTAGATGACCACTTATTTTGGCATTACCCTGTCCCAGAATTCCTAATTCCACTCACACAAGATGGTGGAATTCCTAATTTCGTGTTCACTTCAGGCTGGTCACCCTAGAGGTGTGTCTAGCCGGGCAGTGCAGCACACCTCCTGCATTGCTAATTTTCAAACCTGCCCTGATGCCAGATGGGCCTCAGGGCAGGGGGTTGTCTCTCCCAGGTCTGGGAGAAGCAGGTGTTGCATACTAAAGGTAGCAGGGACTTTGAAGTCCTGTATATAGATTTACTAGTCATCTCAATGGTGTCAGAGCAAGCATTGTTTCTGACCTCGGAGAGCAGAGGCTGTCACCTCCTGGGGGTCAGAAACTCATCTGTGGTGGCAGGCTGGTCGAAACCAGTCAGACAGCACACTAGAGGACCAGTAGGTTTCAGGGAACACCTCTAAGGTGCTCTCTAGGTGCATGTCATAATAAATCCAGTACTGGCATCAGTATGGATTTATTAAGATGAGGTGTTTGACACCAAACACCACTATTTCCTTGCAGCCATCATGTTGCTGGGTCACTCGTGCTGACCAGTGTCCAGTACATGGTTTAAAATGGCTGTCCGACCACTTATAATGTCTAGGAATGGAACTAAACTTCACAGGGGCATATCTACTCATTCAGATATATCTTCACATGTATTATAATGCACCCTGACTTAGGGCTGTTAAGGCCTTCTGTAGGGGTGATTTACTTATACTGTGTGCATTGGCTTTAGTATAGCACACAATGTGTGTGCCATGCCGTGTTTTCACTCAGGGTTTACACCCTTACACGCAGTCTGCAATAGCAGGCTGTGCAATTTGTGTATGGGCCCCCTAGGGGGCATAAGTTATGCTGCAGCTCTTAGGGACCCATTTTAGTACCCATGCCATGGGTACCAGGGGTACCATTTACTAGGGCCTTACAGGGGTGCTAAAGTTCTGTGCTAATTGTAAATAATTGGACATACTTTGTTTTAAGGAAGGAGCACTGACACTGAAGTCTGTTTAGCTGGCTTCAGTGCACTGTCAGAGTGTAAAATCAGCATCTAGTAGGTCTAAAAGGGGCCAAACGGTGGGGGGACAGTTGCAAAGCAGCTCAGTTTCCTACACATTGCATCTGTGAACACACGTTTTAACCACAATACATTTTCCACCAAAGAACTGTACTTATTATATTTTCAATGCAGTTTTCAATTTGGGCTAACTTTAGTAAGGATTTGTTTTATTACACATTAATTTTGTGCATTTTTGCCATTTTACAGATGTGACATCCTGAAAAGATATCATTGTCACTGTTTGTGAAACGTCACTTCCTGCAATGTCATCAATATGCATATCACTTCTCATACTTAAGAATTCTGAAGACTTGAGAGCTCTGTCACCAGGACAGAAAACACAGACAGCGAGGCAATAAGGTGGAATTAAATGCAACTGTTACACACCATCATCTGTGTTACTTGATGCAGTTTGCCTCAGTAAAGGTATTGTGAACGTTTGGGCGAATACAAGTTTTAAAAAAAATTGTAAACAACAATCTATAGAAAAGAAAAAACATTTTGAAATTCGTATCCTGAAGGGTCCCGAGAACTAGCTGCCCCTATGAGCTATCCATAGATCTGATACACTTTAAGAAAAATGTATGGCAGAAACCATGACCAGAAAGGTAAATTGTTACTTTTGCTTTGGACTGCACAGTGACCCCGCCGTTGCCAGTTCTGTAATGCGACTGGGCATCACAACACAACTGTAGGGCGATTTCATGGACGTATGGCACAACACATGCAGGTGCATTCTGTTGGCCACGAGAACGTCTGGGGGACTGTCGTGGTAATGACTAACATCACATCTCCACTGCCTCTCATGTCATAGGCAGTAGTTGATACCAATAATACCATAGTTCACTGCTAGATATGGTCCTTTAATACTGGTCTTTCAGTATAGAGCTCTGAAATGTTCTTGATAGCTACTATGGCCATACACATGCTCCGTAAACAAGTGAAGCTGAAGAGAACCCCCCTAACCCCTTAGTAGGTAGTTTTATTTTCCCGTATTGAAGGATCTTCTATTAGCCACATATGAACTTCTGTGTGTATTTCTAGCTATGAAGGGTAGAAGGGCCACCCTGTGGATGATACCACAGAATGCCTCCAAGCCCAAGAAGAGATCATTAAACCAAGGAACATTCTGGAAAACTTATTCTTGGCCATTGTTAGTTACAAAGGACCGAGTAAAAAACACATTTTTTTCTATTCACTGGATGGCCCTTTTAGGAAAATACTCGCTTGCTTTGGATGTAAATCGCAAAGTAAGAAGTGCAAACCAACAGCCTTTAAATGAGCTCCAACAGTGGAAGGCATGCCAGCCGAGGCGTTGTATATAGAGCATGGATCATATCGGAAACTAGGTCCGGCAATTTTAAGACCCTAGGGTTACCACCCTGATCAAACATGCAGCTCAAAACACTACATGCTAAGTTTTTTGCCCTTAGATTTCCTATTTGACTTTCTTTTACCCTTTAATATTTTTTATAAATTATTTCGTTTAGGCTATTGGCATTTATTTCGGGGCTATATTTGCCATCCAAAACACTCTTGAGCAGCCCTCAAGTAATTCATAGTGGCAGAAGATAAACGTTATAAGGATGCCATAACATGAGAATATATATTTTTTGTTTACTGCACTAAGAAAAACACGCCTATGCTTTCTTCAGAACAGATTTTAGATTTTTCCTCTTAGGTTATATTTTCACATGTTTATGTAAAGCAGTACTATCAGTATATTAGTTGTAAATTTGTTACATGTAAAGTGCTCCACTACCTTATGGATAAGTCCGCGCTCTATAAATACCACATATAAATGTAAAAAAATACAGTGATTAACCTCAGTTGTGCTCAGCAATGCATGGATTATCAATTACAAGTGAATCATTCGCTGCTCAGAAGGTGGCTGCCTAGTTTAAATAAATTACAGTCAGAAGTAATTAGGCATAAGTACACCATGAGGAATGATTTACCAGATCATTACTACAGGTCTTCGGTGTGCAGCCAAGCACAAGGGTAAAGGTCAGGCATTGAACTACCTTCCGAAAAGACAGGTAGAGCACGAGCCGAAATGCCTCAAGTCTATAATTGGAAAAGGCTTGCCCTGTAGTGTTTCTGAATCTGAAAGATATTTGTCGAGTAAAAAGTGATAGCGAAACCATTCTAAATAAGTTCTTGAGTATTACTGAACTTCAAAATATGAGGGGTGATAGACAAAGCACCTGACTCTCCCTTTCGATGAGTCTCTTCAAACTCTTCTCACCGATTGTTGCCACGCAAAATCTTTCAAGAATATTATTCATCATGAAAACAGCGTGGAGATTAATTTGTTAACATGATTTCAAGCAAATATTTATACACACCCTTTCCAAATACATCCTTTTCCGTGAATCAGGAAGAAACCGATTCTGGTAGTGTTTTAAATGCGGTACTTTACTTTTGTAAAATCGCTTTTAAAAGTGCCCAGAAGTACCCCCTCGTTGCCGATCCGGATGGACCTAAATCTCCATTCCATTGCACATATTGCGGCCTTAAGACCGTTGCTATATTGGATCTGGATCTGGTCAGCTGACACTTACAGTCCGTATAGGGTTTGGTTGAGCGATCTGTTAAGCACGCATGCTATACAAAAAGTCAGGTGGTTTAAATATCTCGAAGGATCCTTTGCTGAACTTGGGTTGGGAGAGTACTGGTCAGACCCTTCCTCTTTGCCAAAAAATGCTAGCCAGGTCGTGAAGGATGTGTACTGGTTGAATGTACACGTAGACAAATTGGCTAAAGTATCCTCAACTAGCATGACTAATAGTTTTTTATTGTCAAAATGCCATTATGAGTTTGAACATTACATGGATGTGATTTTATCTCCACTAGCACGAACACTTTACATGAGACTAAGAATAGGGGTGCTCCCCTTATGTACTTTTACTTGTAGATGGCTGAAATCTGACAACCCTTCTAATTTATGCCCAATGGGATGTGGAATCGCTGAATGCGTGGCGTATGTTCTTTTTTACTGTCCGGCGTATTCCAAGCAGAGGGCACGCTGGATTATACCGCTTTGCAAATCTATAGGATTTAGGAATTGTTCACTGGCTCTCAGGATCTGCAAAACGGATCCAAATTTGTTAGTGGCTTGTAGTTTAGCAACATTTTGGGAGGCTATTTGCCATATTAGACTAAAATTTAAAACCAACTGTTTTTAATGTCTTATATCTTTTGTTTGATGAATTGTTATCTGGTAGTTAATGCACTTATGAATATTTTACAAAACTAGGGCACTCACGAATAGATAGTTATGACATGTATTTGGATTATGACCTGTATCCATATTGAGTTTAATTGTATTTTATCATTCTTAGCCAAAAAACACTATGATGGTTTTTATCCACCTTTTTTATATTTAATTAAGTGTTTGGATAGATGCTTGTATGGTATATCTTTTACCGAAACAAAGCTGAATTGAATTGAATTGAAAATGCAGTACTAATTTGCAGGTAAGTAACTTACCTACATTTTCAGAGTAGACATTACATTTTGACTGGTTCTAAAACTGGAGTTATGTTCCGTTTTGTGCTTTTATATTTTTTATTTTTACATAAACATTTGCATGGACATCTTGTTTGGTGTCTTTGGTTACGTTTACTTTCGTTTTCTATAAATTGTAATATTTACTACTGGATTTTGAACTCCGTTAAAAAACAGTTTCTACTGTACCAACAGGAGGGCAAATAACTTTTGGCATGACAGGACGTCTGTGGCAGCTCAGGGGTGTAACCAGTGCTTAATTCTTAAAAATGTAAGTGCTAGGGCCCTTTAGCTTGCACCACCGTTTCATTGCCCCTGCCAGCACTGCCAATGACAGGACCAACACAACTACTAATCATCACCCTCCTACAAGTGTGACAATTCAGGCATTTCCAGGCCATCTAAACATATGCAAATTGCTTGGATGACAGGTGTTATCCATTTTTAATGAATATTGAATTACTAAACAGTCTTGTTGTGCTCATCTCAAAATTAGACAGATAGCGCTACCATGTGTTGGACTGTCATTAGTGCCAGTGTTAAGATTTAAGTGCTGGTGCCGAGCACCGGAAACCACCGGCTCAAATTAAGCACTGGGTGTAACACAGGCCCCTGCAAAGCAAGAGGCCACCAAACCTTCCAAGGGGGCTCTGCGCTTTAGGGGCTTTCGAATCAGGCCAAGGCCATTCAATATTTTCAGTATGACCCAGGGCGGCCTCATCACGAGGGACACTCATCAGTTTGCATCACACCACTGTGGCAGCTGCAGTGTTATTTACTTTTACAAATGTGTTTCACCAGCACTAAAATGCATGAGCTAGCATGTATGTGATAAGACATTCACATGTGCAAAAAAGGTTTACAGTGCCAGGACGACTTGCCAAAGGGCAGTGTGCCACAAGTGTATTTGCATACAAGACCTTTCAGTGCAAAAAGCATAAACATGTACGCAAATGTACGTGTGAATTTTGTAAATGTGCCATTGCTCTACCAAAACCTACAGCAGATGTTCCACACCTGTACAATGTGCTTCTAAAGACTTGTGTATAAGGCCCTAAAAAGGTCCAGTAGAGAATGGAAAGCAGGTACAAGTTCAATAACTGCAGCCATGCTAAGGTATTTGGTGCCACATTTTTCTAAAGAACAGAACGGAGCAAGTCCTATTAAAGTGGCAGAGGGCAGGGCCTGGGTGCTGATGACAACAAATATAATGGAAATGTCACCTTCCGCCATGATTTAGAATGTGTGAATTGCGTAGGGAATGCAGATTAGTCATGGCCCTTCTGGAGTCAATCCACTGGAGGACTTTTTTCATTATTTTGTCATAAAATAGATATCACTCCACACTTCTTACCTCTGTCATCTGTTGAATTAATGTACATAATTTTTCATATATTGATGAACGCTTGTGTTGATCACGAGATAGTAAAATTAATGCAATATTTATTCCAAGGATTAGTGGCAAATAATTATGTGGCAATCGTTCACTATATTGAAACAAACGTGTAAATTTTAGGTGTTTTAAGACAATCGTGTGGGTATCATAGTATTTACAGTCGTGGACCCAAAAAGAGTACAGGCAAAAGAGATCCAGTACTAAATACGTTTTAGTGCATATTGGGGAATTTAGGGCTGTTTCTTTATCATTTCCCATCTGCCCAACCGTGCACCAGATGAGCACTACTAATAGTCATTAATTTCAACAATCTTAAATGTTTTAGTCTGACAGAGCTCATTTGATCGGCTTGGACTCTTAAATTAACCTAAGACAAAATAGTGGTCAGTACGGGTCATTTCGACCCTGGGAATGTCTTCTTGGGCCTTTTTCAGGCTGGGGATGGGGTATTACTTCTTTTTCTATTCCAGTAACTCTGTGGATGAACTTTGTTGTCTCTTGTTCAGCAGGTCCACATGGTTCCCTTTCCTGGATAGTTCCGGTTAACATTCGACATTTGGTAGCAGTGCACTCACCCTGGTTTGTTTCTTCTTTGCTATTTATTTCATATCCTATATGCATTGGCCATGTTCATAGCATGTTCAGGTAAGGTTTTCCACGCATCCGTGGTATACATTTAGTTAGACACTTCTTTACACATCAAACTGGTACTGGTTTCCTATTTGACATTTAAGGGTTTAGGTAGAAAGAGGACCCTCAAATCTCTCCTCTTTGGTTGTTAGTTCAGAAGCTCCTGCACGTGTTGCAGAAGGTAGTAAAACATTTTCAAGTAATGTTGGCACAATTTACCATTAAAATTTCATACACTTGTTATGTGATTTGCAAAAATTAAAAAGTTCATGTTTTCAGCCAAACAAAATGTGCCGGAGAAGTTTCTCTTAGGTAAAGCTGCGAATAAAGTTATTTGCCGATACATTTCCATGTGACATTCCCATGCACAGATATATGGACTAACTAATTTTCCTTAAGGGGAAAATTTGACTACTGCTGGAGATCTGCAACCTTCACATATGTTCAGTACTACATCTGCAATTCTCTGACATTTTTAAGAAAGTTAGGAATTAGCTCTAAATGTAAGTGTAAACCTACAGGTTCACATTTTCATCTTTCTTAGCGTCAACTGTCATGTGTTGCCTAAGTGCACATTACAACCACATTTCTGTAGTGCTGAAAGGTTAACTAAACCAAGCTGTCTTCTACATCCTTCTTCTAAATCCCCCAATCCATTGCCTTTTACAGCTCTGAGCTGTCACTCTTCAAAGATTGTTAAATTGTAAAGTCAAACTGCTCATCAATATTCTTTGGCTTCGCTAAGTGCAGTGCCACTTTAAGGGAGAGCTGACTTCAGTTTCTTACTCAACTTCTTAACACATGTCCCTGCTTTTGCCCTGCTGCAGCATCATCGATGTGTATGAACGCCAACTATAGCAGCATCATGGCTGCAGAAAAACATGTTCAATCTGAAACATTGCTCCCCTAGGGTCACACAACAAATCTGTGAGCTGAGAACATGGGACAACCACTACCATTTTCCTAACCAGGCTGATGATTCAATTAAGATTTTCTTAAGGAATGTGTCCTCATTTAAAACCAAAGGTCCAACACTTTAAATCAACCTGGGCTTTACGCTAGTATGTGCTGTTCAAGACTGTGCTTTTTCCCAAGGGATTCCTGTTGGCCAAAACAGTGGATGAATACCAGTTGGGTACATTTAAATTGTAGGAACATCTGGTTAATGCTATTGTGGATACGGGGCAACTAAAAGTCTCCCATGTATTGTATCTGCCACTCTTTGTGTGTCACAATATCACTATGGCGTCAAAAAGGGGAAATAAACAGATCATGCCAGATGAAGCTCTGTCGTTTAGGAACGTTTCTCATCTAATCCTTGCCTTTTTAAATGCAACAGTTTAGGGAGCGTTCGTAATATTCAAGACTGGACTACGCTAACTTCCTCTATTTTAGGACAACACACATTACGTTTTAGTTTCAGTTGTGGATTGCAGGTGTCACACACATCGCTGGTATAATCAGGTTAGATTGTGTGCCTGGGGCCAAGATCACTAGCCAATGATTTAGGGTGAAATATCCAATAGACTTCAAATGCATGCATTAGGCTCCCCACAGAATTTGAAATGCAATCTGTAATCATTTCAGAGAATGCTTACATCATCCTACAAATACCTCTTCTGGTCCCTGTCCGACTAGCCGTCCCGAGCAAAAGACAAAGATTTGTTACTAACTGTGATTCAAGTCTTCATTCTCAAAACCCATATCTCCATTAAACAGCCATTATGTCTATGATTTATGGCTCTCGGCAAAAGGATGTACAGCCTCCATAGTAGTTTGTGTATAGGACACTAAGGGGCTGATGTAAGAGCCCCTACCGCCTCCTTTCGCCACATTAGCGTCATTTTTTTTAATGCTAATGTTGCTCAACGAGTTAAAAATCGCCGCATGAAATTTACAAAGTGGTGCAATGCATGCATTGCGTCACTTTGTAACCCTTTGCTCTACATTTTGCCTGTGCCAGGCATAATGTATGCAAAGGGGGCATTCCTACATTGGGGGGTGGGGGGGTGCTGAAAAAATGGGGCAAAGAAATTTAAGAGATTTCTTTGCATCATTTATTTCGGCACTTTCAACGCCTGCTCAGAGCAGGCGTAAAAGAGAGGCATGCCATTGTTTTTAATGGGCCTCAATGGGCTATGCAGGATTAGTGTCAAAAATGTTTACGCTAATCCTGCAAAGCTCTAAACTAGTTCCCCTAACTACTGCCATGGTGGACCATATCTTAGATACCTCGCACACATAGTGGGATTAGGTTGGCTCTACGGGGTGCCACTTTTCTTAAATCAGGGCCTAAGAATTTGCATCATCGATCCAGATTAACTCTTGTTTTCCTATACTTATATCAGTTATTAGACTAGGAATGGTGGACATGAAGAGGTTTAGATCATTTTCAGTCTGACAAATTTCATTCTATCAAAAGGAGATCCTATAGATCATCTTCTGTGATACATGAGATGCCTCAGGAGTCAAGCTGGCTAAAAGGTTTCAACCGCAGACAACGCTCAACTATTTCTAAAAGTGTTGTTCGGGTGTTATATTTGCCACATGAAAAGTTGCTTCTTGGTTTTCAAAATCTGATATTAGCGCATCCAAATTTGGGCCTTTTTTTGCTTTGTTATCTATTCTGGCCTTAAATAGGTTCTTTCCTACAATTTTTCCTAGTGCATGGTCTCTTGGTGTTCTCTTGAATAACAAGCTCTCCTTACTTGTCCACGTTTACTCAGTATTATTTGGCACATAAAGGCATTCTTTTCTCAGGTTACCTTCTGGTGAAGTGTGCAGTTCTTTTTATTGTCTCATATTAATGAGGGCAGTACCATGCTTTTCTCTATTCCCATATGTATACATCTCAATTTAGTTTTCCATTCATTTGCTCGAAAAATTAACCAAATCTCTTCTATATTTGTCTCGCTTCCTAGGCTTTTGTTTGAAGCCTGATTACTGGTAAAATTGAGATACTGATTTACACGCCTGTAATTGTGCATCATTTCTGGAATTTGGCAGATGAACTGCATATGTTTTAGAATAACTAAAGGCATGACACCTACAGTTTTGTTGGCTTTTTCAAGAGTTATAAATGCCCCCAAACCCTAATAGACCACCTTGTTTGCCTGGGAACCCTTTCTGTCACATCCCAAGGAATTTTAGGGAAAGGTGTTTTTTGTAAGCTTTTAAGAGGCTACCTACTGGCCCAAGAAGCAAATACTGTTACACTCGCAAAGGTATGTGTCTCCTGTTGCATGCAGGCACCCTTGTCAATAAGGCCACTCTTTTGACTAGTGAGAGACCCCCTACCTCCAGAATGGGAGATTCATTCAAGTGTTACACATGGAGGTGGAGTTATTTGGCAAGTGATGTGCAGTAGGAGCCTGTCCGTAGTGCCATTTTAAGAATTTTAGGGCCCCTGTTCGGAATAACTTTCACAATTACTACGCATTTCCTACTTATTCAAGTCAGCATAATCCTGAACTATGCTGAATTATATGTTAAACTTTCGGAAACTGGACCACACAAAAATCGAAATAAGTCTTCACCAGAAGCAGAAAAATCCTTCAGATGACACTGGGTAGAGAGAGACAAGTTAAAAGGTACAGACAGAGAGGGAGAGTGACTTCAGACATAGTAGACAGAGGGCATATAGACAAAACGTTCACTTTCACAGGAAGCCACTTGGAAAGTGGGGGCCCTGGGCATTTGCCCGTTTTGCCCATGCCTTGCAACTTCTCTGCCTCCCTGTTGTAGCCGGTAGCTGGTCAGCCATGTGAAGCAGGTGCTCACTGGGAACTTACTCAAGAGACTTCCTGTCTCTGCTTGGAGACTGCTCAAGAGCTTTCAAAAGTGTGCGATCAGCTGTTGCTCAAATTCAGACCCTAAACTTGGTATGGCTGGTGTGCGCTTTCTTGTTCTTTTTGACCCATCTCATGTCCTTTAATCTTTGTGACATCATCAGGCACTATGTCCAATTATGTTTCATGCTTTGGTATCACCCAAGACAAACACAGCTTGCCTTAACATCAGAAGAGTGAGCTAATCAACCTTCACTCTTATTCTCTCCAAAGCCAGATGTTGCACCACCTCAGTACTTGTAACCAACACATTCTTCTGATCCCGAGAGAGACCTCACTTTCACCACAGCACCCACACACTCATTCATTTCCCTTCCATGAGAGCCTGGTGCTCCCTCCAGATGCTCATTGCACAGAGTCTCATTATGCCCCATTAATGGGCATAGATAATATGCGTATTCCAAATCTAATCTTAAGGGAAAAATTTGGAACAAAAGTTGTAACTCACCCTGCAGACATTGGTCCAGAAATATAAAATATACAAACACATCGAAACTCGAAGCTCCGAAATCGTCAGTAAAGGGACAGCAACAGTAACTGCAAAAATATGAACTGTCCAGGTATCACCCTTCTTTGCCTTGCCACTTCTGGTAGAAGATTATGCAAAAAGACAGCAAAATCCCACTCACCCATGCTTTTTGGGTTAAAAAGGTTGGTAGAATAGAGCTGTGGGAGTAAATAGACCGAGCACTGTCAAATCCAATTGGTCTGGGTTTAATGTGCTAACGTGCAGTATAAGTACAAAACTACATGAAATTAGCCAATGGGAGCAAAGAAAGAGAGGGCTAATTTTGTAAAGTAGTTTCTTGTGCAATTCAGCCAAGCACATGGGTTGAGGTGGAAGGATGCTTCCAAATAGGCAGTAGCTATATGTGAGAGATGTATACTATTCTGGGCTGAGCCAAGAAATGAGTGATACAATCCCAAGCCAATGCCAGAAAGGTGCAGATGGAAGAGAGCCAATGGCTTAAAGGGGCAGACCCAAAACCTAGCTAGGTATAATGTAAGCAATAGGTCATTTGGACAGCTGTGCTGTCAAAACACAGACTTAAAATATAACATTATCATCCGAAAGCACCTTCTGTTTTTTTTACCTCTGTTCATATAAGAGCGATGTCTGTATGTGGCTGACAGGAAGGAGGACTGACCTGCTGTTGGTTCAGATCGTGTAACACTTTCGTGGGGGGTTGCCCAAGATTGGAGGGAGTCATAGGGTTGCGACCTGGTTCAGTTACGGATGCCGGAGCAGGAATGATGGCTTGAGTAGATCACTGGTTGCATTAGTCTGTAAAAAAATCCATCTGGCATACTACATAATAATGTTCTGTTTCAAAGAATTGCTCAAGTAAATAAGCAAGACACACGTGTGCTATCTGAGCCTGCCCTGATGAGGATATAGTAGAAATTTGGTTATGTTGTACAATGAAGTTTTGTAACAGAGACGTTTTCAAACAAGGTATGTGTTATGGTCAACATTGTTTATGCGTCCTGTTATAAAGTAAACAAAGTTAACCATTTATGATCGCAACCTGTGGTCTGCTTCATCATTAATAGGGCAACGTTTATACTATGGTGGCGTAGTTCGCTTAATTTCAGGAATCCTGCATCACGCTTGTAATGCGAAATTCCTTAAATTATGCCATTACACCACAAAGTATAATTACACCTCTGCTTGCAGAAACATTCGTGGCAATTGTGTTTTTCGTGCTATTTTATTACCAATAATGCGTTCTAGCATTAGAAATTGACAAAAGGATGAATTTCCTGCTAAAATATAGCAGTAAGTAATGTATATGCATTTTGAGTCATTGCAGGTAAAAAAAAGCAGATTATGTAAATTTCGCACACCAAGGGTCACCTTTACATCACATTTTAAATACTCTTCAGCTAGTTAAAATAATATAACAGGAAGAATTGCAGGTCATTATGTGGAAGACCAGCTGTTTTGCCAATCACATAAGATGGTTTTGTGTTTTGTAAAAAAAAAAAAAAGAAAAGAAAAGAAAAAGGAAGTATGCTTTGTTATTGCTTGTTGGATCTTTTTGAACTGGCCCTGCCAAACCCCAGAGATCACTGGAAGCAAATCTGGTATTGTGATAATGTACATTTCAAAAACATTAGAAAGGGGTTTCCTTTGTGACCTAAAAGCAGCTGAAACTAGTGCAGCAGATGGAGGTGCAGAGCCTCACCGGTTATTATTAGAGTTAATGTAGCCCCACACACATGATCTATTTATTTATTCTGTGTTTTATTTACCCCGTACAAGGCCGAAGAGAACACACTGTACAAAGCAAAAAATAAAGACAATAACGGAATGGGAAAAGAATCCAGGGTCCAAATGTAAACACAAAAATCTGAAATACTAGTCCAAACCAATTACACTAATGATCAGGGCCACTGGAATAATGTGATCCTACGGCCGCTGCTTTCTTTTTTCGCACATTTATGAACTTGACACATAAGCCATCGTCTACTGCATAATCAGCAGATTTTAGTAACTAAAGTTTGTTTCTAATTTAAACCGACCACAAGTTACTAAAAACGTTGTGACTTTGTTCATATGAGACGGAAGACCCTTAGCAGAGGTTAACTGGTCATCTTTCAGTTGCTTGTTTCTGTATTTGGTTGTTAAATTAGCAGTAAGGAGGGGAAATCTTTGCTTAAAAAGTATTACTATGTGAACAAAGTTACAATACAATGAAGTTATGCTGTCCCAATTGTGGATCATTACGCCGCAAAATTTGCCTTTACTTGCCGCATAATTTAGTGCCCCCCGCCGCAGAATTTGGTGCTCCCTGCCCATAATTCCAGTGGCCCTGTTAACGATAATGAAAGAAAGAGAATGTGGGCAGTTAAGATCGTTCACTAACCACACAGCGGCCGGACACCAGTGGAAGAAATACTGGCTAAGCCCAATCGACACACCCGTGGAACTAAAAGACAATCTAACAGGAGCAGAGTGCCTCCTTGACAAATATACATATTTATGCACAAACATGAACGAAGCTTTACAAATGCAACAGGTTTCCAGGATAGTGGCAAATACACTTGTTTGGGGTTTTTGAGAGGTTGTCCCAGCATGCAGTCCAGCAGAAGTGTTTTATTTTGACAGTTTTATATGGTTCTGACTTCACTTAGTGCTGTTGGTGCGCTTTATACCAAAAGTAGTTACACAGAACAACATGTCAGGTTCATCTATGGCAGCAAAATGAGGGAGCTTTGTAATACTATTATTCGAGTGAGTGGATCTATTTCTTGAGTCTATTTGTCATCTAGCCCAGCACTTCCTAACCTTTTGACTTCTGAGGACCCCCACCACTGAATCATTACTGCAGTCCAGGGACACCACTGAGTCATTATTGGAAGCTGTGACCCCCAAAGCACTTTCTCTGACTGGAACCTCAAAGCAATACACAAAAATGCAGTAACAAGTATACACCAAACAAATGCTCAAATATCGAAATATTTCATTCCATTCACAATCAATTATAGACAGCGTTTTCAAATGTGCATCTTTATTTGCATATACGGTATTAATTTAAATGTACTCTGTTTAATATTATTTAATTTTGTAAAACAGTCGCAGACCCCAAGGGGTCATCGGTCCGCAGGTAAAGACCCACTATTCTAGCCATACAACAGTCTCTAAGTTTTTATTGCAGTATTATTGAAACCAGTAGGCTGTTAAAGTGTTTCTGAAAAGCGAAGCTGTACCATTTTCCTCAGATTTTGGAAGGAGAGTTCCACAGCGGGGGGGCTACGCTGGAGAACGTTTTCATGGCTAAGCTTTTGAGTTTTGGTGTCTCCAGGAGAGAGTCCTGGCTTGTGATTCTCCAGAAAGAGTCAACAAATTTGATATATGAGGGGTTCTTCAGGTGAATGGCTTTTAAGGCCTGGCACCATACTTAACATTTCAACCTTGCTTCTTATGGTGAACCAAAGAAGGTCTGATAGTAAGTGTGTAATGTGGTTAGATTTTCTATTTGATGATACTGGTCTAGCTGTGGAGTTAAACACTGATTTTAACCGTGCAGTGGTTGCTTGAGGTGATTGCTTGCAGTAGTTCCTCTCTTCGCTGTAATATTCACATTTATTTACATGAGGCTTGATACCAGCATGCTATGGTTGCCTACAATATGGCAATGATCACTTCCATTGTACCCGGGCCTACAGGGTCCAGGGATTACTACCATTGTGCTAGGGACAACATGTTGCTAAGGATTACCACCATTGATCGAGGTCCAGCATTTTACCATGATTTACCACCAATATGATAGGGCCAGCATGTTGCCAGGGCTTATCCTAATTATTCTAGGTCCAGTATTTTACAAAGAATTACCACAATTGTGTTGCAGTGAGTATGTTGCCAGAGATTAAGACCATTGTGCCAAGGCCAGCATGCTGACAGGGAGTACCACCATTCTGCCTTGGTTAGTATATTACCAGGGATTACTACTATTGTGCCCGGGTGTACATTTTACCAGGAATTACACCATTGTTGCAGTGCTTTCATGTGTATAGGATTTATCGCCATTGTGATAGGACCAGCATTTATAAAGAACTCCCACCATTTTGCCAGCGTGGATGTTGGCAGACATTACACCAGTGTGCCAGGAACATCAAGTTGCCAGAGTTTACTACCATTGTGCCAGGGCCATCATGTTGACAGGGTTTACTAGCAGTGTGCCACGGACATTATTTTCCAAGAAATTATCATCATCATTGAGAGATGGTGATCATCTTTCCAACGATTACCACCATTGTGTCAGGGCCAGCATGCTGCTAAGGATTACTACTGTTTTGCCAGGGCCACACTTTTGCCTTTTGCACCAGTGCCTGCATTTTAGCAAAAATTACCCCATTGTGCCAAGGCCAACATACAAGTTGCAGTTACCACGAGTATTTAACGGTCTGCATTTTACCAGTAATTACCACCATGCACCAGTGCTTGCATGTTGCAAAACACAGACATTTGCCTTGCTATGCCATGGGACTGTTTATCTTCTCTCCTGTCCCTCAAGCAGCCCTGGTGGGGGCTGAGGACAGATGGGAATGGGAGCACCTTGGGCAGCGTGGGGAGCAGGTCATGGTGGTTTTCAGTAACTGGGACGGGACAGCGTGGAGGGAGGATGGGAGCAGTGGGGTTGAAGCTGGGGTGTGGTGGCGGGGTGGTGGGAGTAATGGAGCAGAAGTGTTGGTGGAGAGCGGGTGCAAGTGCCTGAAAGTCCAGAGGAAATCTGCATGGACCTGGAAGAGGTTTCATCAGACAGAGTGGATGGAAGTGCCTGACTGTGAGGGAGGTGTGCCACACATGCGTGGACATCAGGTATTCCGGCGAGGTGGGGCGGACACAGTGGATACACAGGTGGATGGATTTGCTTCCCTTTGTGCGTTGCCATGGGCAGGCTGAGGCACTGCAGGCATTCTCGCACAAGGACTCTTTGCTATGCTATGCGAGCAGAAATATTAACTTTTCAGCTCACATAGCAACCGGTTGCACGGTAAGCCTACCCACGTGCCTATAATCTTCTCTGTGCTAGGCCCAAAAGGCAGCACCGCAAGAAATCAAGTTCAGCAGAAGCATTAAGGTAAAACCTCAAAACGATGCAGCGCTGCGTCCGAGTTAGCTGTGCTGCTTTGCGCGAGGCGGATATCACAGCATGGAGCTATATCTACGTGTCTGGTTGTGGGCGTGTTCTCCCTCCCCCACCCGGCACACAAGCTGGCTGCTTTGAGTGGCGCACAGCCTCGTACCATGGCCCAGAGGTGTTTGTGTGCTGTTCCGCACAGTATTTATAGCCTTGCAGTACAAATTCCTATGTACAGATAACCGAAGGGACAGACGCATTGGATGTGCTGTGCACTGCAACACATAAAGGCCCATATTTATACTTTTTTAGCTCCGCATTTGCGTCGTTTTTTGACGCAAAATGGGCGCAAACTTACAAAATACAATTGTATTTTGTAAATTTGCGCTGTTTTTGTGTCAAAAAGCGGCGCAAATGCGGCGCTAAAAAAGTATAAATATGGGCCGAAATGTATTGGTTTCAGGGGGTAATCAGCACATTGGCCCTCATTCTGACCTTGGCGGTCGGCGGAGAGGCGGCGGTCGGACCGTGAACAGACCGGCGGTATTAAAAATGGCATTCTGACCGCGGCGGTCACCGCCGCGACCGACCGCCACTTCCCCACTCCGACAGCCACGGCGGTCATGACCGACGGGCTGGAGTCTGCGCACTCCGGTCCGGCGGTCGACCCAAGACCGCCAACGGTATCATGACCCTGCTTACCGCCGCGGTTTCTGGCGTTCGGGAACCGCCATGCGAACCATGGCGGTAGGCACTATCGGGGCCAGGGAATTCCTTCCCTGGCACTGATAGGGGTCTCCCCCACCCCCCACTGCCCCCCCGAGTCCTCCCCCCACACCCTCCACCCCCCTGCCACCCCCCAGAGGTGGTACGAACCCCCTCCCCACCCCCACCCCGACATGCACATACACGCACCCCGACATGCACACACCCCCAACATGCACATATACACACCCCCTACACACACACATACACAACGGGGGCACATACCCGCACACATACATGCCGACATGCGCACCCGCCGAACTACACACATTGCCCATAGGCACAGCAGCACTCCCCGCCCGCATGCACGCACTCACACACCCCCTCTACACACTCACACGCACACCCCCATGCACGCACACATCACACAACACCCCCCCACCCCCTCCCCTCACGGACGATCAACTTACCTTGTGCGTTGGTCCTCCGGGAGGCGACGGGAGCCATAGGGACGTGACCGCCAACAGAAGACCGCCAACAGAAGACCGCCACACAGAAATGTGGGTCGTAATTCTGGGGGCGGTGTTCTGCTGGCGTGGCGGTGGAGGTTGACCAGTCTCCACTTTCCCGCCGACCGCCAGTGTGGCTGCTGGCGGTATTCCGGCGGAACGCTCCCAGCGGTCGGAATACGCGCAGCGGCATACCGCCGCGGTCGGCGGTCTTTACCGCGGCGGTAACTCGGCGGTCTTGCGAAAAGACCGCCAAGGTCAGAATGAGGGCCATTGTCTCTTATTTGCGCCTATTTTGTGACGCACTGTACTTTCAGGCTAGCTTTGTAGTTCAAGTTTTGCCTCAAAACATATGGGTGTTTGCAGTGGTTCGCTCACTAAAAACGCCCATTCTGGAGCCGGTGGATGGGCGCTGTGAAAAGGGCATCTTTTCTGCACAAAACTGATGTTAAACTGGAAAGTAACTTATTGTTGCTTTGCGCCACTTTGCACAGCACTACACCAGGTGCAAACATGGGGCCCTGTTTCATCAACAACGATTAAACAGCATAAAACGCATGCAGTGCCTTATTTAGACATCCCTGAAGCACCACCCACAACGACGTCACCCTGCCACCATGATGTGCCCCCCAGTCTTTGCTGATTACATTTTACCATCACCAAAGCGCTCGTAGCAGGCAGCCAAAGGCAACGCGTAGGAGTGCACATCTTAAAATAACACGCACCCCATGTGTCCATGTTAATGTTATGCATGAACTGAAGGGCGTGTATCTCACGTGACACAGCATCACAAAAAGGCAACAAGGCAATAAAGAGGCGAGTGGAATTTCTCAGTGCACGTGTGCCACACACCTCAACATAAAATATGTCTATGTGTTGACATAGCAGCCTCTCCCACACACCACAGCGATGAAGTGCCAATACAGTTGAAGCACAGCTAGACCACTAACACTCGTTATTTGTTTACCAACATATCAGCCCTACACTTGCCATTGCACAACTAATGGGGCATAACCAAGAACTGCCCCAGCCAAGTGACCTAGAGCATGATACTTCTGAGACACATAGCCACCAAAAGGAACGCACTGGTGGTGCTGCAGGAAATGTCTACAGGAGACCAAGGTTACCAATCACCACCATCGGCCATGTGCTTCTCTATCCAGACAGTACCTGAGGATACATATGGGCCATCATTATCTTCTCCACCAACACCTCAAGGTACATCATGGATCAGCCGTAGTGTTGGCAGTGTTACAGATGGGGCAGACAAACCAAGGCCAAAAAATAGATCTCTACCCTGTAGATGTAATCAGGAAATCTAACAAGAGCAGCCCAACAAATATCCCAACAACACTATCTCGACGGAGTGAGCCTATGTTGGACAAGATAAGCATGCGTGCAGCACTCAAATCTAAAACCCCACAGATGGCAAAAAGACACAATGCTGAAAGGGCTCAACTGAATGCATTACCAAAACCCTACAGGGACAAGTCAAAGCAACTAGGTAGCCAGTATTAGCATAGCCTTAGAGCCTGCCTTAGCGGACTATACTGGCCATTAAAGGCCCGCTCCAGTGTTAAAGGCCCGATAGGAAAGCGAGGGCCATTAACAAGGCAGCAGGACGTTAATTGCCGGTATAACCCAGTCCAGTAAAAGTCTGTGCTCTGACTGATGAGGAGTATTGTTCTGTTATCCTTTCTTGGGCAGTTAATACTGTTTGACACTATTCTACATAAACACTTTGTGATATTAGAGTCTGACGTGGTGTTAGATGTGGGGCAGCACAAGACAATTACTGTACTAATAATGTGACCGGATAAATCGAAAATCAATAAAGAAGAATTAAAAATGCTAACTGATCTCTTACTCATTCCAATATCTCACTGTGGAGATTACAATCATGACAACTAAAACACTAAGGCAGCACAACTTTTATGATCCACATTGAAGCATAGTCTCGTTGATTATAGCACTGATCATCGCACAGCCTCTTGTGACCAGATTTTCATGGGTGATTTTTGTCTCCATTGGAAAAAAGAAGACATCCACACACCCCTCCTCAAATCCTTCTAATTGGACAATAACCTACAACAACATTGCACCTTAACTACCCTTGATTAGGGCTGCTGGGATGGGTATGTCTCCTGCATGGAAAATGGGCATTTAACTCTTGTCTGAGTTTCACAATTGTATGTGATATTTGGTATTCTGACTTTTTGTGGTTCATTTCACGTGTTAATTGAGCATATACTCTGAGGCATAGACCTGTTTTTCGACTCTGCAATCTAGAGACTGGTTCTGGGACCCTGAGGTGTGCACCAAGTGTGCCCTGCAGATAACATGTGAGTAATGTCCATGTCTGCCTTGTCAACAGTAGGCGGTGGCAGCAGCATAACATTTTTATAATTCTACACTAAAAGTACCTTTTCTCTAATTCAGGAGGACTGTGGCACCTACTTTACCACTAGTGTAAAGTTCCACTTTTATGAGATAATTAGCGTTGCTATGACATCCAGTGTGCATGTTGAGTAAGGTCTGCTTGGCAGCAAGACCCCATGTGAATGTGTGAGCATGACATTAATGAGACTTGCAGGATCCATTTTGGATTGACCATGGTTTTACATGGCACAGGATGGAGAGTGAGGTACATCCACCTATACACTGGAAGTGTATTCCAGAGTGGAAGGGTGTACACCTACACATTGGATTGTGGGAGAATGGAGACATGATGAAGCAGAAAATGAAGGTTT
Source organism: Pleurodeles waltl (assembly GCF_031143425.1). Classification (NCBI taxonomy): domain Eukaryota; kingdom Metazoa; phylum Chordata; class Amphibia; order Caudata; family Salamandridae; genus Pleurodeles; species Pleurodeles waltl. The sequence goes on along the minus strand of NC_090448.1, from coordinate 461,414,190 downwards.
TGATTTATTAACGCTTAAACGTAGTGCTGAAATAATCATGTGTGACTTTAACCGAACTAATAAAGATTGTACGGGGACAAAATGTGCCCTCAGAGTAGTTTGCCATCATTTATATGCGTGCTTTATATAACGTGGTGTATTAGAATTGCACTAATCCTACATAATCATAAACGTGTGCTATGATTTGCTTATTTGAAATGCCTTAGCTTAGCATTACTTTAGCGGAGGCTTTGGCCTAGTTGCCTGGTCTCACGATTTAGGTGCTCGTATTTTTCCACTGTGCTATTAAACGTGTATTTCTGCTTGAAGCTGTACTTTTCCACAGAAACTGTTCACATGCTTATCTTAAGGTTTCGTGCCAGCCTGGCATATTTTCTCCTTACTCCAAGGTCGATCTACAGGTGCGGACAATGGAGGCTCTGAAAGTGAGCTAATTGGTAGACAATGTTGCAACTTGCGTACCCATCTCCAAGGATAATGTATGCTTAAGTAAAGGCTTGAGAACTGTCGTTTTTGATTGGTCAATTTGAAGCTAACCTATGAACCCTCCAATGGAAGACCCTACTGGACTTGAACTGTTGTCTATAAAAACCAGGTGCACGAGAGGAAACTCTCTCTCTATCATCGGACATCCCGCCATTTTGACTTCGTAGCTATTATGGCCCACTTTGCTGCGACGCCATTTTGAGAGACTTTGATGCTTTCTCTAATCGGGAGAAAGAGACTTTAAATGATTCTTGCCCTAGAGATTTTAACTTTGATTTGTCCCTTTGCATGAAGTAGTAGTTTACCTTGCCGCCGTGAGGCAATTGCCCTGTCCACCCCTGCCCTTTGTCCCTTCCCATGCTGATCAAGAAACGGTACCCATGATGACCGAAGAACGGTACCTGTGAGACGAAGACTTCCTTGTATGCTGATCGTAATTGGTAAATATGAAAGGAAATTGTAAAATTGCATTGTGTTTCTTTTAGGTAACCAACTGCTGATTTTGATAAGAGCCCTAGTTAAGAGTTTTTTCTAAATTAATGTTGCTAAATTGTTTTTGCATGAAGTCCCACATGCCGATGCTAATTTGAGGTTAGACGAGGATTCCATATGTCGCACGATGCAATTTGAGATCTTGTTATGCTGACTAAATGTATGCAATTAGTTCATTACAGATTATAGTATTAGTGATTTGCATTGCTATTATCGAATGCCTTGTGATTCAAATGCTACATAGATTACACTTGTTTCGCCGTTATGGACAGCTATTAATGTTCATATATGTTTATCATTTGGTGTTGAGACACATTTATATCGTGCTAGCTTTGTTAATATAGGGAAATAAAATTCACTAACTTGAATAAACTGGTGTGGTTATTCTTGACTGAAAGGTCAGGGTTCGTCGAAATGTATTCTGGATTAATTGTTAAATGTTATGTTGATCAAGGTATTGCCTATGTTCGTTATTGATTATTGATTTTGATGAAACTGTTCGATTAAGAGTACAAAGAGTTCCCACTAAGTCAAAAGATTCATCGGCCTAAAGAGCGTCCGAACACAGGTAAAATTAGTAGTACGGACCGCTCTATCAGTAGATGGTAGCAGAGGACGGTTTCGTCTTTTGGGACCTTGTACTTTTAAAGTACATGGTGTGGAATTAACGGTTACGCATTTTGAGACCCCACTCGAGAAGTTGAATTAGATTTTTCTTGGGTAAAATAGATTGACAGAATGATGATGGGCTAGGTCCACCGCGACTTTCCCGGGATCTCGGAGCTTGCGAATGGAGGGAATGGAGGTGTGGATTCAGCGTTGGCGGTACTAGTGATGGTATGAGTGAAGTTAGGGTTTTGCGCTTGCACAGCTTATTGCCGCAGGGTGTGTGAAAAGGTTGCGAGGATTTTTTCTTTTTTAGAGGATAGCGGAGGTGCGACTCCGAGTGTAGAAGTAGTGAAGTCGTCGAACTTCATAGAAATAGCGGAGGTGCGGCTCCGAGTGTGAGAGTAGGGAAGTCGTCGAACTTCATGTGCGTGTGGCGCTTTGTGCATAAAAAGGTCCACGTGGTTGTTGTTGTTGAGACGGGCCCTGCGAGGTCAAGAGACTCCGGAGTATGTTGATCCATGTTGTGGTCTGGGCGGTTTAGTAGGTTGATCGGGCGTGGTCAACAAGTCGGTACGTGTGTTAGGGAGTGAAAGAAACTTCGACTTCGGGCTTTGACAAGATTCTAAGTGCACTAGAATAGATCATTGACAAGTTGAGAGTAGGTCTGCGGGTCAGATTTGCTTGCGAATGTTGGGACTGAGAAAGACGGAATAGCGGCCGAGGCTAGTGAAAGGTCCCTAAGGTCCTGAAGCGATTGTGTTACCCTTCCTGTAGTAAACCGACAGATCTGTTTTATTTTTGGTAGCTCGCGATACATGCAAGAAGTTGTTACGAGAGGAGCTGAGTGAAGGAAGACTAGCCGCGAGGCTTTGTCAGCCGCAGTGTGTGTGAGTGTGACGTCACTAAGAGCCGCGCTGGGATAGGTTGGTTGTAGAGAAGGGTCGCGCACGGATTGGACGCAGTCCGTGGGACTCGTTTGGAAGGGGAAAGGCAGGTGAAGAGTATTCCGGGAATAAAAGTCACATATTGATTACAAACTTTGTGAAATAAAAGACGAGAAAATGAAATTCTTTAAAGCATTCAGGAGTGCGATGAAGGGGGAGTCTTACATTAAAGCGAGCGTAGGAGAAGAGACGCCGCCCGAGGGTACACCAGCTTACATTGTAATGGAAGAGAAGGGGGTAGCTCCGTGCCTTTGGCTAAAGCAATGGCACAAGTTGACAGAGAAACATGGGAGCGTAGCGTTCCCGATACATGGGACATTCAATATAAGGATCCTAGAGAATTTGAGATTCACGATGTACAACATGAAGGTGCCTCCAAGGCCAGCACAGTTTGAGGCTCTAGCAATTTGGGAACTAATGGCCAGACAGCAACAGCAAAAGAAGTTCGAGACCAGAATGAGGAAGGTAGAAAAGACACTAGCGGACGCTAGGTGGGATAATGCACAAAAGGTGTGGAGGTCAGATGTATTGCAGGGGATTAAATTGTTTCCCGCAATTACTAAGGAAGAAGAGGAGACAGGTAAGAAAGCCACCTGTAAGACAGACAGGAAGTGTTCCAAGGATAGAGAGGACGAGGAAAAGTTGAGAAGAGAAGAGGAGTTAGAGGATGAGGAGTTAATAATGCAATTGCTGAACGACCGTCCACCGCCTTATGCAGAGAATGGACAAGGTCCAAGTACCAGTTCTGCCCCTCCGGCACCGGTACAGAACAGTGAAACCCAGAGTTCAGGAGCGTCATCGGTATCTAAGGACCCGAGTTTATTGTTCACCCCGCAGATACCGCAGGTTAGGAGAATATATCCAGATGTGCCCATGTTGAAACCAGCAGAAAATTATCAGCCGCAGATGCCAGGGTACTACAGCAGTGACAATAGTGGAGGAATGGTTCTAGAGCAGACCGTAATGGGAGGACAGAATGGTCCCAACCCAACAATGGCACAAGCTGAATCAACTCAGTTTTTGATGCCTCAAAAGCAGATGCAGGGAGGAAACGCACATGTTCAAATGACGGGGAGTCAGATGGGCATGCCGACAATGATGACCCATGGTGTAGGAATGAACATGCCACAGAACATGGGAAATGGACAGAACCCAGACGCGATATCACTACCCATTACTGTAGGTCCACCGGTACCTCTGTATAGTCAGCCTAACTTGGGTCTGAGCGGTCAGGGATCAATGCTGCAGAATGGGACCGAAAGGAGGTGCATAGAAAACACTCCGGGGATAACTCCGATAGCGGCTCAACCAAATGGGTCTGGATCCTTGATGGAGTTTAGTCCCATATGTGCTCAGTCAACACTGGTGAGGTCAAGCCCCCCACTGATAATACCCTTAACATCGAACACTGAAAAGTTGCCTCAACCATCGATGGCAGTCGATGTGAACGCCACGCTGATGGGGGTGAATGCGCAACAGCTGACACAGTGGTTCAACAGTCTGAATTCCACACAAAGTTCAACCAGTGGGAAGGGAGAAGACTATATGAATAGGGTCAGGTTGAACATGGAAGCACAAGAATTGGTGGAAGGGACCATGGGTGTGAACAGGTTAGAGTCCTACACGGAAGAAGAGCTGAGGTATCTATGTCCCAGGATTACGAAGGAAGTGAACAAGGTACATAAGAGTCTGCAAGAAGCAGCTGACAGAAACGGGGTTGACATAGACAAGATGAAACACTTGAGCAGGAGCTACAGGTTAGAGTTTGGGACCACAGATTTTGAACACATGAGGTCAGCAGGCATGAAGACACACCTTAGAGAATTGTTGCAGAGTGCACAAGTGTGGAGGTGCTTAGACAAATGGGAAAGCAGGTGGGTAAAGAGGAAGGAAAAGAGGAGGGACAGTGCTACAGAGCACAATGAGAAAAGACCGCAGAGTAGTGATACAGTAACAATGTTACCAATGAGGGAGACAGCAGGGGAAAAATTAGTACATGTACCATGGCACAGAAGCGACATTCAGTCTTTTACAGACGATTTTCCCAAACTGAGAGAGAAGCCGATCGAATGGTATCAGCAGACTGACAGGTTTGTGAAGCTTGCAAAATGTCTCTGGGAAGACCTGAATACTCTCTTTGAGATTGTGGTTCCGGCAGATTTGTGGGAGGATTGCAAAAGAGCTGTAGGTTGGCCGACGAGTGAACCAGAGAGAGACAGGGAGACGGGCGCACCATCACCTATGGTGATGAGCTTGTACTATAAGGTGATTGAGCATTTGAAAACGAAGGTACCTGCGAAAAACGTGGATTGGCAGAAGATTGATCGAACTGCCCAAGAGGCTAAAGAGTCGATTCATAGTTATTATGAGAGGTTGTTGAAGGCGTTCAAGAATTACAGTGGCACGGAAACAATAGAGGCGAAGGACATGCTCCATTTTGTCTTCAGATTTGTGGAAGGGCTGAGGCCAGAGATAAGTCAGATGATAAAGTCGCATTTGATTTGTTGGCAATCGAAACCGATTGATGAGGTGTTGAATTATGCGAAATACTGTAGTGACGAAATAGAAGTAAAACAGAAAAGGTTGACAGAGAAGGTGATGATGATGCAGCTTAAGGCAGCTCAAACAGGTTTGCAAGGTTTGCAGGGTTTGCAAGGGATGCAAGGGTTCCAACAGCAGGTACCGCAACCGCAGTTGCAGTTGCAGGGAAACATGGCGTTTCAGCCACAGGCCAGAGGCAGAGGCAGAGGAGGTTTTGCGAATAATGGTCCGTATTTGAACACTGTTGTGACGGGTGTGCAGGCAATGAAGAAGGTGATGCCGTGTCACGTGTGCGGAATTGTAGGTCATTGGAAACGCGAGTGCCCGATGGTGGTGCAGGAAGGTGCAGGTGCAGGTGCAGGTGTTGGTCAGCAAAACAATGATGTCAATGCATTTCAGACAATGAGGGGACCGAAACTGAGAGGTCAAAGCCCAAATTTTCAGACCGTAAATCAATTGCAGGGATTACAACCTATGCAGCCGCAGCAGATGCAGATGCCTCGTATGCAGATGACGCAAATGCAGCCAATGCAACAGCAGTTACCTATGGTACCTAATCAGCAAATGCAAATACCCTTGGCACCAATGAGTCAGCAGCAAGTGATGGTTCCTCCACAGGTATCGGGTCAGGTAATGAGCACAAATGGCACCGTACAACAGTTCCCATTACATAGTGAGAGTGGAATAAACAACGTATGGGAGAGTGAAAGTTCAGGAGAAGAAGGAGATTGTGTGCTTGCAGCATCCTTGGAAGTTGATCAAAGGGGTCCGTACGTAGAGGGAAGAGTAATGGGGCATCGTGTCTCATTCTTGGTTGACACGGGAGCCACACGTTCAACAGTTAAGAGCAGTGAAGTACCAAATTTGCCACTCTCAGGGAGGACAGTTCAAGTGGTGGGAGTAGCAAACAGACATCTGACGAACCCAATAACAGATCCGGTACCAGTCAGCATCGGTAACTATCAAGGGGTACATCAGTTTGTGGTATGTGACTCAAGCCCGATAGCACTGTTAGGGAGAGACCTATTGTGCAAGTTGGGTTGTTCGATCATGTGTTCGAACGAAGGAATAACAATCCAGACGAGTAGTGACGGGGAAGAAGAGGACAGTGTAGAGGGGGATGAGGTGGAAACTGTCGATGAAGAGTATCCTCTGATTTGTCTTTTCACGATGATAACTGAAGAGGATATCCCAGCTGAATTACGGGAAACAGTCGGAAAGGAAGTGTGGGATATGACAGGGAAAGAGGTGGGATTTATGAAAGGAGTGGAACCAGTGAAAGTGGCTGTAAAGCCCAATGCAATCTTTCCCCAGACCCCACAATACCACATGCCACAAGACACCCTCATGAAAGTTGCTCAACTCATTGACGAATTCGTAAAACAGGGGGTACTGAAAGAAGTGTTAAGCAGTCCATGTAATTCACCAATAATGGGACTAATAAAGCCGAGTGGAAAGGTCCGACTCGTGCAGGACTTGAGGAAAATAAATGACATCATAGTCAAATGTTGCCCAGTAGTACCGAATCCAGCTGTGATAATGTTCCAGGTCCCTTGCGATGCTGAATGGTTCTCAGTCATCGATTTGTCACAAGCGTTCTTCTCGGTGCCTCTTCATGAGGACAGCCAATTCCTCTTTTGTTTCAAATTTCTAGACAGAGTATACAGTTGGTGTTGAATTCCTCAAGGGTTTTCTGAGTCACCGTCAATCTTCAATCAGATTCTAAAGAAAGACCTGGAAGCATTAGAATTGCCATTCGAGTCAACCCTAGTACAGTACATTGATGACTTACTGGTTGCATCAAAGACAGAAAGTGGCTGCACAGCCGATACCATTGCTCTGTTGAACCATTTAGGGAGGAATGGACATAAGGTGTCTCCTTCCAAATTACAGTTCTGTCAGAAGAAAGTGAAATACTTGGGTCACCAGATAGAGAAAGGGTCAAGGAGAATAATGAAGGAAAGAATAACGAGTGTACTTCAAATGAGTCCACCAAAGACAAGGAAGGAGGTGAGGAAGTTTTTGGGAATGGTGTGCTATTGTCACCAGTGGATTCCCAACTTCTCGGCTCTAGCAAAGCCTTTACTGAAATTGACCCAGAAGGATGCCTTGGATGAAATTGAGCTGAAAGGAGATGAGATGGATGCTTTTGTTGAACTGAAAGAATGCATGTGTAGGGCTCCAGCATTAGGTATGCCTGATTACACGAAGCCTTTCACATTGTTTTGTCATGAACGTGATGCATGTTCTTTGTCTGTCTTGACCCAAGCCCATGGTGGCGTAAACAGACCAGTAGCGTATTTTTCAGCTACTTTGGATCCGGTCGCAGCAGCACTCCCAGGGTGTTTGCGCGCCGTAGCAGCAGTTGGTATCAGCCTCACTCAGACTGAAGGAATAGTGATGGGACACCCAGTAACAGTCATGGGCCCTCACTCAGTTGAGATACTTTTGACCCGCTCCCGAACGCAGCACATGACTGGAGCAAGACTCACAAGGTATGAAACGATAATTCTGGGCTCACCGAATGTGCAGCTGAAAAGGTGCACTACGTTGAATCCAGCAACCTTGCTTCCTGGAGAAAATGCCGAAATTGAGAACGCTGAAGACGTCGAGCATGACTGCCTTCAGGTGACTGAATTTTGCACAAAACCTCGACCGGACATCAGGGATACCAAGCTTGATGAAAATGACCAAATTCTTTTTGTAGATGGTTCATGTCTAAGAGACGGGATGGGGATTTTGAAAGCAGGATATGCTGTATGTACTGTAACAGGGGTCTTGGAAGCGGGATGGCTTCAAGGAGTCTATTCTGCGCAAGTAGCAGAACTTGTAGCCCTTACCAGAGCATGTCAACTATCTGCATTGATGAAAGTCACCATTTACACTGATAGTCAATACGGGTTTGGGATTGTGCATGACTTTGGACAACTATGGTCACAGAGAGGTTTCCTGACTTCTTCAGGATCCCCAGTGAAGAACGGGGAGAGGATAAGGGAATTGTTACATGCCATTCAAGTGCCAGCTGAAGTTGCAGTGGTAAAATGTAGTGCCCATACGAAAGGACAGGACTATGTGTCTCTGGGAAATGCATATGCGGATCAAGTCGCAAGATTTTGTGCCTTGAACTGTATATTACTCAGGGATGATTGGAATATGATAAATGAGCCAGAACTCGAACCAGCTGAAGCATTTGCCTTGAAGGTCGTAGATACAATAGATGAACTAAAAGCATTACAAAACAATGTCAGGGAGGATGAAAGAGATTCCTGGATTAAATCACAATGTATAAAGAGACAAGACGAGTTATGGGTTTCACATGAGGGAAAATTTGTTTTGCCAAACAGTCTCTTATCACAGCTTGCGCGGTTCTATCATGGGCAAGCTCACCTAGGGAGAGATGCCATGATAAGATTGTTCAAAACTGATTGGTTTAACCCCAGATTTCGTCAAGCTGCAGAAGCAGTTTGCCATCGATGTGTCACTTGCCAGCAGATGAACCCAGGAAAGGGAACGGTTGTGAACGCGAGTCACATTGGTAGGGCAAGCGGGCCTTTTAGTCGTATGCAGATGGACTTCATTGAGATGCCTGTGCATGGGGGTCTGAAATATGTGTTGGTGATTGTGTGCATTTTTTGTCACTGGATTGAGGCATACCCCACACGTAGAAATGACAGCCTTACAGTTGCGAAGCTGTTGTTGAGAGAGTTGATACCACGTTTCGGATTCCCGATCTCTTTAGAATCAGATAGGGGAAGTCACTTCAATAACGAGGTGATAAAGTTACTTTGCGAAGCGCTGAACATTGAGCAAAAGCTGCACTGTAGCTATCGCCCTGAAGCCTCAGGACTGGTGGAGCAGATGAATGGTACGCTGAAATCGAGAATGGCGAAAATATGTGCCTCGACAAATTTGAAATGGCCTGACGCATTGCCCTTAGTGCTAATGTCAATGAGAAACACTCCCGATAGAAAGACTGGATTGTCTCCGCATGAAATACTCATGGGCAGGGCTATGAGACTTCCTGCAGTTCCCGCAAACGCGCTTTTGAATATTACAGATGATATGGTGTTAGACTACTGCAAAGGACTGGCTGACGTGGTTCGCTCTTTCTCTCACCAGGTGGAAGCGACCACCTTGCCACCGATCCAAGGGCCAGGACACGCACTGAAAGCAGGTGACTGGGTCGTGGTAAAGAAGCACGTGAGAAAGTCGTGTCTGGAACCCCGTTGGAAAGGCCCTTTCCAAGTGATCCTGACGACAACTACCGCTGTGAAGTGTGCGGGGGTTCCCAACTGGATTCACGCCAGTCACACAAAGAAGGTGTTGTGTCCCACAGATGAGGAAGTTGAAGCGCTGAAAATACCAGTGCCTGACAAAGCAGTGCTGAGCGCTGAGACAGAACAGAACCGAACTGAAAGCGAACAGGCAGAAACTGGAGAAAAGGAGATATTCTCTGACGACGAAGACACCAACTCGCTTGGGGAAGACCAAGGAGAAAGTTCAGACAGCGACGCAGAAGCTGAAGGTGACAAACAACCTGAAGCAGCTGAGGGTAGCAAAAAGCCTGAAGCAGCTGAAGGTGACAAGGAGCCTGAAGCAGCTGAAAGCGATAAAGAGCCTGAAGAAAGTAACGGTGACGAAGGGCTCGAAAAAGGTAAAAAGGCAGGAGAGCCTGATCAGAGGAGGGCTTTCCCAGAAGCAGACGATACAGAAAAGGAAAAAGAGAACGTGATTGATTCCCCAGAAGGAGGGAACGAGGCAGAACAGAACGAAAAGGTTCAAGCTTCCACAGAAAAGATTGCAGGTCCATCAAATGGACACGGTGCAAAGAGAAGACTAAGTATCTCACCAATAAAAGAAAGGGGTAAAGAAAGTTTGGGCGACGGAGGAAGGCCAAAAGTGAAAGAGAAAAGAAAGGAAGTGACTGTCGTGGAACAATCGTCAAGTGAGGAAAAAGACTTGACAAAAGAGGAAAGTGCCAGTGAGGCAGAGTCGAAAAGAGAAGCAAAATTGAAAAGGAAAAGGATACCAAACAGGAGATATTCCGGTCCTGAATAGGCGTATGCAGTCAATGACGATTGGACTGACGAGTTTGTATCTCTAAGCATCGAGAACGAAGAAGAAGAAGAGATACCAATAGAAAAGAAAAGTTTCATAGACTCTGTCGATTGAAAGAGTAGTAAATGATATTGCTTGCTACAATCTAACGTGAAAGAAACAACCAGCTGAGACATTGCTAAACCGGATGAGACTTGCTAAACCGATAAAGACTGAGAGATTGCCGAATTGAGACAAATGCTGCTAACCGATAAGTGACTGGCCTTTTGAAGAAGATGGTGTGAACATTGCGCTCGTTCAGCTTTGTAACTGAATTGCTAAGTAGTTTCATTTATAGGTGCTTCTAGCTCTCTGATTCTATACAGATCATGACTAGGTACGCTACGCAAAACAATAGAAAGAAATATTGTAAATATGTGTGTATAGGCTTGGTAATTACATGTGTAATAATAATAATGGCAATTGTGCTTGGAGTGCATGGAAAGGGTGAGAGTGAGAATATTGAGGCTTCTACTTTTGCTCCTGTTACTGCCACTGAACTAACCCCATTGAAAAGATTAGCATTAGATGAGAGGCTCTTGCACGATAAGAAAGAGCTTTCGTATAACGTTTTCTATCGCTTGCTAACAGAGTATGTTGAGACTATGGATGCGAAAGATTGTTATGTGTGTACACAGATACCGACATCAGTAAAGGAAGGGGTAACTTATCACCACATGCCTCTTACATATGGGATTACATGTAGTATAGTAATGTCTAGGTTTTATGGCCAAACTAACATACAGTATTTTTACTCGAATTATGATGTTACCTTTGCTTATGTTCCTATAATAGCGCAGCTTAGCCAGACTGCTAAAGATTGGGATGCTAAGATAATGAGGGAATTTTTCGAGCCAATGCAACCTTTTGAAACGGCTCATGCTCATAGGGAGAACCTTACTTGCTCAGTCTCTGCTGTAGAAATAAGCTTTTTAGATCGCACAGATGATAGAAGGGCACAAATGAAGGCGAAATTAGAACAGGAATTACATAAGAGGACTTCAGTAGATAACTATGATTTTGCTGCTATAAAGACACAAGGGAAAATAGCTTTAGATGCTTGGCATGTAGGAAAATTTTGTATATATCGAGGAGAATCTTATTATGATAATATTTTTGTAGGAGCGAGTGAGTGTAAACATACGTTTATTTTTAAGGCCAAATGGACATTCATGATGAACGGACTTGACCCTGTCATTCCAGGTGTATATTACATTTGTGGGTATAATGCCTATTATCGTCTTCCAAAGGGATGGTGGGGGAGATGTTATTTGGGTATAGTATTCCCAAAGGTTTATCAACTGGATGACGTATCGATGATTCAAAAGACATCTGGATCCCATCGTATCCAGAAAAGAGAGACCGCAGCTGCTGTGGTAGGAGATATATTTGGAGCCATGATTCCTTCATTGGGAGTTGTGTTGAATTCCATCAAAATAAGAAAGTTGTCTACTATAGTGGATAACATGTTGACAAAGTTTTCAGGTGCTATAATCCTGATAGATGCTGAACTTGCAGCAGAAAGAGCTATGACTCTTCAAAATAGGCTTGCTTTAGACATTCTTTTAGCAAAGGATGGAGGCGTTTGCAAAATGCTTGGTGCCCGACACTGTTGTACCTATATACCCGACAATAGTGTGAAAATTAAGACTATGCTTGCTAATCTAACAAAAGAAAGTGCAGATTTGAAGGAACTGAAAGAACCAGGAGTGTGGGAGAAGGTTGGAAAGGGACTTGCTTCAGTGGGACATTGGATTGGGGGAATTTGGAATGGAATATTATTGAAAATAATAGAAGGAATATTAATAGTAATAATTTGTGTGTTTGGAATTTGGGGAATAAAAAGGGGAATAATAATGATTATGGAAAGAATTAAAAGAAGAAAAGAAGAGAAAATAATGAAAAGAATGGCAGAAGAATACAAAGCGCAAACTAGGGGAACTAAAAGGAAAAGGGAACTGACAGAATTTTAATGGAATAAAATTTGTGGGCATGATTTGTGTGATGACAAGTAGTCATCAGAGGAGGGATTGATGAAGAAGAAAATGAAGGTTTTGATTTATTAACGCTTAAACGTAGTGCTGAAATAATCATGTGTGACTTTAACCGAACTAATAAAGATTGTACGGGGACAAAATGTGCCCTCAGAGTAGTTTGCCATCATTTATATGCGTGCTTTATATAACGTGGTGTATTAGAATTGCACTAATCCTACATAATCATAAACGTGTGCTATGATTTGCTTATTTGAAATGCCTTAGCTTAGCATTACTTTAGCGGAGGCTTTGGCCTAGTTGCCTGGTCTCACGGTTTAGGTGCTCGTATTTTTCCACTGTGCTAATAAACGTGTATTTCTGCTTGAAGCTGTACTTTTCCACAGAAACTGTTCACATGCTTATCTTAAGGTTTCGTGCCAGCCTGGCATATTTTCTCCTTACTCCAAGGTCGATCTGCAGGTGCGGACAATGGAGGCTCTGAAAGTGAGCTAATTGGTAGACAATGTTGCAACTTGCGTACCCATCTCCAAGGATAATGTATGCTTAAGTAAAGGCTTGAGAACTGTCGTTTTTGATTGGTCAATTTGAAGCTAACCTATGAACCCTCCAATGGAAGACCCTACTGGACTTGAACTGTTGTCTATAAAAACCAGGTGCACGAGAGGAAACTCTCTCTCTATCATCGGACATCCCGCCATTTTGACTTCGTAGCTATTATGGCCCACTTTGCTGCGACGCCATTTTGAGAGACTTTGATGCTTTCTCTAATCGGGAGAAAGAGACTTTAAATGATTCTTGCCCTAGAGATTTTAACTTTGATTTGTCCCTTTGCATGAAGTAGTAGTTTACCTTGCCGCCATGAGGCAATTGCCCTGTCCACCCCTGCCCTTTGTCCCGTCCCATGCTGATCAACAAACGGTACCCATGATGACCGAAGAACGGTACCTGTGAGACGAAGACTTCCTTGTATGCTGATCGTAATTGGTAAATATGAAAGGAAATTGTAAAATTGCATTGTGTTTCTTTTAGGTAACCAACTGCTGATTTTGATAAGAGCCCTAGTTAAGAGTTTTTTCTAAATTAATGTTGCTAAATTGTTTTTGCATGAAGTCCCACATGCCGATGCTAATTTGAGGTTAGATGAGGATTCCATATGTCGCACGATGCAATTTGAGATCTTGTTATGCTGACTAAATGTATGCAATTAGTTCATTACAGATTATAGTATTAGTGATTTGCATTGCTATTATCGAATGCCTTGTGATTCAAATGCTACATAGATTACACTTGTTTCGCCGTTATGGACAGCTATTAATGTTCATATATGTTTATCATTTGGTGTTGAGACACATTTATATCGTGCTAGCTTTGTTAATATAGGGAAATAAAATTCACTAACTTGAATAAACTGGTGTGGTTATTCTTGACTGAAAGGTCAGGGTTCGTCGAAATGTATTCTGGATTAATTGTTAAATGTTATGTTGATCAAGGTATTGCCTATGTTCGTTATTGATTATTGATTTTGATGAAACTGTTCGATTAAGAGTACAAAGAGTTCCCACTAAGTCAAAAGATTCATCGGCCTAAAGAGCGTCCGAACACAGGTAAAATTAGTAGTACGGACCGCTCTATCAGACATGGTTACCTTTAGAAAGTCTACTGTAATCTTTTTAGCAGAGAATTGTTGATTAGTCCGTCATGAGCTCTGCTATTTGTGTTAATGGTGGGGGAATGACGGCAAATCAGCAGATTCTTTTATTTGAGAAAGGGAAGTTCTATGCAGGGCCTGTCCCTTTTGTCTCTCCCTTTAGCCTTTCTGAAGTAGCACTCATGTGCTACTTCAGGGAGGCTGATGACAGCCAGGTGCAGAGGCTTCACATGTAATTGTGCTCATGTTTTGGGTGCTCCTGCCTCGAGCCAGCATTGTCATTGTCCGCTTGGAGTGCTATATCCTTTCACAAAGACTTTCAGCCATGCAGAAGAAACATGACACATACAAATGAAGCACCCCAAACAGGTTCCTCGTCATTGACAGTAGCTCAATATAGGCCTGTCTGGTAAATCTACTTAAAACTGGGACTCTAACTTCTCCACTTGGTTCCAACTACGCCCATGACAACAGCCAACGATTGACTCTCCTTTCTGCCCACCAAGACGGGGGATCTGCACCACAGGCCAGAGGAGTGAAGCCAGCCTCCCTGAGTGTTGGGCGCTACCCTCTTAGGGAGACGGGTCCTGCACTGAGCCCTGTGTGAAGAGGAGGATGCGGGGCTACCAGGCCCCTCAAGTGCGTCTGCTCATGTGTCCTGCTGCGGATGGTATGCTCGGCTTAAGCCTAACAAGCACCCTACCCCTCTGGGAAGACCATCACCTGAACTGAACACTGACTGTGACCTTTACTAAAGGTGTTGTATGAGTTCATGGTTCATAATAACTTTTCTTAAAGAGAACTTAAAAGTAGAGGAAATACGACTTACATACAGGACGTAGAAACCAGGAAGACTGTGTTCATCCTTGTTCGCAGCGAGTCTTCACTTGTGCCTTGATCTAGTCTATTGATTTTTATGTAAACAGTCCTAAAGTACACGCAGTACGCAACCTTATGGCGATTAACATTTTTGTGTGTTGTATCTTGTATTGGTGTTATTACTTTACTTCTCTTTTTACTAAAAGGAAATATCTGGGCAGGGCAATTAACTATTGCACCTGTTGTTTGACTGTTTTAGATCTGAATCCTCACTGTCTCCCACATAGTTCTGAGTCTCTACCTCCCACACTACCCACCTAAGAAGCTTTTGACTGCTTGTCCGGGCCACTCTGAGAGTCAAGCGCAGCTGTCTCAGTTTTCAGAGAAATAATAGAATTTGGACCCTAGGACACGAACACCCAACCACCACAGTTTTGGCCCAGTCCCCCTGCTTGCGCTGTGGCCACTGGACATGACTTTCCTAAAGAAGCACCACATACAAATGCCAAAACCTCTCAGGTCAGATTTGAAAGATTAATTTTGTTTTCCTTTAAACACTCTGACAATACCACACTCGCCCCGAGGTGAACAGGAAACAGTGAAATCTAATGACCTCAACCATATTGATAACAAGTCTAGAAATGCCTGAAGTTCTGAGTTTCTTCATATGCCGGTGCATACAAACACAAGAATACACAAATGCATGCAATTTGTGGTGAGCCTCTGTAAAACATGTATCGTTATGTGCCAACTATGCCTTTGCCCTACTTTTAAGTTCCCCATGCATGCTATTTTGCATTTCATCTTAGTGCAGAATAGTATTGTAAGTTTGGAGGTATAAAAATAAGGAACATACATACGAGGCACAATGCCATCCAAAAGGTTTTTGAGCATTGTACATAGGTGTATTGGCATATTAAAACCAGACCTACTGCCTCTGCCAATCCTTATTATTGTTATAGGCGTGGTTCAGTATGCATGTTTGTACCTTTCTGTACTGCTTCCTTTGTGAAATTACTATTGTTACTACTGCATACAGAGGAGCATATTTATGAGTGCCTTGTGCTGCCGGAGCATCACTTTTTGTGATGTTCTGGTGGCGCATACTGCAAAATTATATTTATGAGGTCACGCAAATCCCCTTTGGGTGGCTTTGAATGGCTTCATAAATATGTAGTAAGGCAAGGCAGCGCAAATCGTTGTAGTGCCTTTCTCTGCGTTCAGGAGGCATTCCATGGGCATTACGGTGGGTGTTCCCATGCAACACCGATGGATTTTGATGCTTCTTTAGATTTACAAAACCATGCAAACTTGAGGAAGCACCAAAACGTTATGCCTCCTGAGGTGAGGCATAACGCGGAGTAATATTTTTATTTCTCCTCGTTTTGCCTCTGCATGTTGGCTGCATTTTGTAGCACATATAGAAAGAGGAAATCGCCTCTGAGGTTTGCTTTTGTGCAGGAAGGTGTCTCTTTCTGGCACAAGAATAATCCTGCCGTCAGCACAAGCACCCTTGCACCGCTGCGTTGGCGCTAGGCTACTGAATTGACACTATTGAAGGAGAAAAGGACATGAATGCCAGTATTGCATAACTACAGTGCAATCCTGCCCTTTCACTTTGGTGTAGGGCGGCACAGCAAGGTGACTTGCTGCGCTACCCTATGCTAAAGACCCGTAAATGAGGGCCTGAGTATCCAAAGCATTGTCCAATTTTGCTGCTTGCACACCATCTTTTGATGATGTGGTACCAGAACATCCTAGTTCCAGCAGTCACAGAGAGTAGGAAGTGCATTTTCCAAACAACAACAGGGCCCCAGGAGACGTTCCCTGCAACAAGAAGCACCAGGCATCCTTAAAGCGCTATATAGCGTGATTCGTGTCCCGCTGCGCTGGATGCACATGTGCTGCGCCTGGGTCAAGGGCATGCCCATCCATGTCTGGAGGAGGTTGGGATTGGCCACCCCTGTATTGCCCATGCGGGATGCTTGAGGTACTATTTGTTGTTCATCTGTTTTGACTGCAGCTGCTGTCTTTATTTTAGCTTTTTGAGTGACATTGGACACAGTTGAACATTTGGGAAGAAGGCTTCAGTTTGTATTTTATTCTTGTGTGGGTTACTTATTGTCTTTTTCTATATGGGCAAAAGGAAGGCTGTAGAGGGAGGGGTGAGCTTGGCAAAAAAGAAAACTTGTAAATCACTGAAAAAGACAGGGGACAATTGCTTTCTGGAAACAATTGATAATCTGTTCGTGAAATGCGAGGAGATATTGGCACTGCTTTTAGATACCCTCGCTCCTTCCCCGAGTTTGCCATCTCTATAAATTCCTAGAGTAAACACAAAAAAATCCTAAATATGTTTAAACATTTGTAAAACGGGAGCTGGAGCCAGCCATGGAAGCCAGAGTGGATCTAGTTCCTGCTGAATCACCATCTGTTCCTGCTCATTCGACGCAGGTTGCTAGTGATGATGTCTTGCATGTAGCAACTGTTTTGCTCTTTTAAGCGACGTGTGGGACGAGCAGGACCGCCCCATGAATCATGCTTCTCCTGTGTACAAGATCTGAAGACTGAAGTGGGAGAGCTAAAGCCCATGGTAACTTCCTTGACTTCTACTTTAAAGTAGCTGTTCGTTTTTAAAGGGGAAAACACAATGAGCAACGCACATTCTGCAGTTGTATGCTCTAACGGTTCACACATTGCCCCATCCAGTCCATCTTTGTTGCCCACGAATAAGGATTTTTCTTCTCCTCTCAGGTGTTCTGTTACCTTCGACCCTGTTCACTGTCCTGCTCGACCTTCTGCCATACGGAGCCTGGGGGTTAATCGTTGTAGGAGGCTGGACTGGCTTGTAGTGAGTACCAAGGGGTACTTGCACCTTGCACCAGGCCCAGTTATCCCTTATTAGTGAATAGGGTGTCTAGCAGCTTAGGCTGATAGATAATGGTAGCTTAGCAGAGCAGCTTAGGCTGAACTAGGAGACGTGTGAAGCTACTACAGTACCACTTAGTGTCATATGCACAATATCATAAGAAAACACAATACACAGTTATACTAAAAATAAAGGTACTTTATTTTTATGACAATATGCCAAAGTATCTTAGAGTGTACCCTCAGTGAGAGGATAGGAAATATACACAAGATATATATACACAATAGCAAAAATATGCAGTATAGTCTTAGAAAACAGTGCAAACAATGTATAGTTACAATAGGATGCAATGGGGAAACATAGGGATAGGGGCAACACAAACCATATACTCCAGAAGTGGAATGCGAACCACGAATGGACCCCAAACCTATGTGACCTTGTAGAGGGTCGCTGGGACTATTAGAAAATAGTGAGAGTTAGAAAAATAACCCTACTAAAGACCCTGAAAAGTGAGTGCAAAGTGCACTAAAGTTCCCCTAAGGACAAAATAGTCGTGTTAGAGGAAAAATGCAAGGAAAACACAAATCAGCAATGCAACAACGATGGATTCCTGACTGAGGGTACCTGTGGAACAAGGGGACCAAGTCCAAAAGTCACAAGCAGCTCGGAGATGGGCAGATGCCCAAGAAATGCCAGCGGTTGGTGCAAAGAAGCTCTTACTAGGCTGATGAACTGTGAATACTGCAGGAACGACAAGGGCTAGAGACTTCCCCTTTGGAGGATGGATCCCCCACGCCTTGGAGAGTCGTGCAGAAGTGTTTTCCCGCCGGATGGACGCCAACAAGCCTTGCTACACGCAAATCGTGCGTTTGGCGTTTTTGGACGCTGCTGGGGCCCCGGAGAGACCAGAAGGTCGCAAATTGGACCTGCAGAGAGAGGGGACGTCGAGCAAGACAAAGAGCCCTCACTGAAGCAGGTAGCACCCGGAGAAGTGCCAGAAACAGGCACTACGAGGATGCGTGAAACAGTGCTCGCCGAAGTTGCACAAAGGAGTCCCACGTCGCCGGAGACCAACTTAGAAAGTCGTGCGATGCAGGTTAGAGTGCCGTGGACCCAGGCTTGGCTGTGCACGAAGGATTTCCGCCGGAAGTGCACAGGGGCCGGAGTAGCTTGCAAAGTCACGGTTCCCAGCAATGCAGCCCAGCGAGGTGAGGCAAGGACTTACCTCCACCAAACTTGGGCTGAAGAGTCACTGGACTGTGGGGGTCACTTGGACGGTGTCGCTGGATTCGAGGGACCTCGCTCGTCGTGCTGAGAGGAGACCCAAGGGACCGGTAATGCAGCTTTTTGGTGCCTGCGGTTGCAGGGGGAAGATTCCGTCGACCCACGGGAGATTTCTTCGGAGCTTCTGGTGCAGAGAGGAGGCAGACTACCCCCACAGCATGCACAAGCAGGAAAACAGTCGAGAAGGCGGCAGGATCAGCGTTACAGAGTTGCAGTAGTCGTCTTTGCTACTATGTTGCAGGTTTGCAGGCTTCCAGCGCGGTCAGCGGTCGATTCCTTATCAGAAGGTGAAGAGGGAGATGCAGAGGAACTCGGCTGAGCTCATGCATTCGTTATCTAAAGTTTCCCCAGAGACAGAGACCCTAAATAGCCAGAAAAGAGGGTTTGGCTACCTAGGAGAGAGGAAAGGCTACTAACACCTGAAGGAGCCTATCACAAGGAGTCTCTGACGTCACCTGGTGGCACTGGCCACTCAGAGCAGTCCAGTGTGCCAGCAGCACCTCTGTTTCCAAGATGGCAGAGGTCTGGAGCACACTGGAGGAGCTCTGGACACCTCCCAGGGGAGGTGCAGGTCAGGGGAGTGGTCACTCCCCTTTCCTTTGTCCAGTTTCGCGCCAGAGCAGGGGCTAAGGGGTCCCTGAACCGGTGTAGACTGGCTTATGCAGAATTGGGCACATCTGTGCCCAAGAAAGCATTTCCAGAGGCTGGGGGAGGCTACTCCTCCCCTGCCTTCACACCATTTTCCAAAGGGAGAGGGTGTCACACCCTCTCTCAGAGGAAGTTCTTTGTTCTGCCATCCTGGGCCAGGCCTGGCTGGACCCCAGGAGGGCAGCTGCCTGTCTGAGGGGTTGGCAGCAGCAGCAGCTGCAGTGAAACCCCAGGAAGGGCAGTCTGGCAGTACCAGGGTCTGTGCTACAGACCACTGGGATCATGGAATTGTACCAACAATGCCAGGATGGCATAGAGGGGGCAATTCCATGATCATAGACATGTTACATGGCCATATTCGGAGTTACCATGGTGAAGCTACATATAGGTAGTGACCTATATGTAGTGCACGCGTGTAATGGTGTCCCCGCACTCACAAAGTTCAGTGAATTGGCTCTGAACAATGTGGGGGCACCTTGGCTAGTGCCAGGGTGCCCTCACACTAAGTAACTTTGCACCTAACCTTTACCAGGTAAAGGTTAGACATATAGGTGACTTATAAGTTACTTAAGTGCAGTGTAAAATGGCTGTGAAATAACGTGGACGTTATTTCACTCAGGCTGCAGTGGCAGGCCTGTGTAAGAATTGTCAGAGCTCCCTATGGGTGGCAAAAGAATTGCTGCAGCCCATAGGGATCTCCTGGAACCCCAATACCCTGGGTACCTCAGTACCATATACTAGGGAATTATAAGGGTGTTCCAGTAAGCCAATGTAAATTGGTAAAAATGGTCACTAGCCTGTTAGTGACAATTTGAAAGTAATGAGAGAGCATAACCACTGAGGTTCTGGTTAGCAGAGCCTCAGTGAGACAGTTAGGCACCACACAGGGAACACATACATGCCCACCTATGAGCACTGGGGCCCTGTGTGACAGGGTCCCAGTGACACATACATATAGGCCACAACCTTATGAGCACTGGGGTCCTGACCAGCAGGGTCCCAGTGACACATAACAAACATACTGAAAACATAGTGTTTTCACCATGAGCACTGGGGCCTAGCCATCAGGATCCCAGTGAGACAGTGAAAACAGTGACAAACATCCTGACATACACTCACAAACAGGCCAAAAGTGGGGGTAACAAGGCTAGAAAGAGGCTACCTTCTCACACAACCCCCCCCCAAACGAAGGACAATAAGGCTAACCTTGGCCAGTTGAGACTTTATTGTCTAAGTGGTGATAAGTAGAGAGTAGCTCTGCAATAGACTGGTTACTCCCTTTATCATCCACTATATGGTTACTTCCCTGTGGGGATGTAAACCACCCTGTTAGAAGTTTTTTAGCTAAGCAACAATGTGAAGATGTATTTTCAGAGTTTCTATCAGTAAGTTTTAGTTTAGAGCAGTGGGAATTGTCCACTGAACCTATTTGTAGTGATGGAAATGCCAGACAGGGATGCTGTCTCAGAAAAGCCATAGCTGGGCAAAAACTTTGTCCATCTGGCTGGAAGAGAGAACAGGGATGCTGTTTCTCTTGAGTTGGAGCAGGGCAGGGATGCTGTCCTATGAGCTCCACACTAGGGCAGGGATGCTGTCCTAAGTTGGAAAGACAGAAAAAAACTTTTTAAACTTTTAAGAACTTTTTGAAAGTTTAGAAGTACTTTTCAGCACTTAGAAAAGAGTGAAAAGAGGAAATGCAAAACTTTTTGGCTATGTGTATATACACTGACCTTGTTTTGTATATTTTTCTCTTATGAAAAGTACAATGACAAGAGTGGTAAGTAGTCTCAAGCACTTATCCCACCACTGCACAACCAATGTAGGAGGCTGGACTGGCTTGTAGTGAGTACCAAGGGGTACTTGCACCTTGCACCAGGCCCAGTTATCCCTTATTAGTGAATAGGGTGTCTAGCAGCATAGGCTGATAGATAATGGTAGCTTAGCAGAGCAGCTTAGGCTGAACTAGGAGACTTGTGAAGCTACTACAGTACCACTTAGTGTCATATGCACAATATCATAAGAAAACACAATACACAGTTATACTAAAAATAAAGGTACTTTATTTTTATGACAATATGCCAAAGTATCTTAGAGTGTACCCTCAGTGAGAGGATAGGAAATATACACAAGATATATATACACAATAGCAAAAATATGCAGTATAGTCTTAGAAAACAGTGCAAACAATGTATAGTTACAATAGGATGCAATGGGGAAACATAGGGATAGGGGCAACACAAACCATATACTCCAGAAGTGGAATGCGAACCACGAATGGACCCCAAACCTATGTGACCTTGTAGAGGGTCGCTGGGACTATTAGAAAATAGTGAGAGTTAGAAAAATAACCCTACCCAAGACCCTGAAAAGTGAGTGCAAAGTGCACTAAAGTTCCCCTAAGGACAAAATAGTCGTGTTAGAGGAAAAATACAAGGAAAACACAAATCAGCAATGCAACAACGATGGATTCCTGACTGAGGGTACCTGTGGAACAAGGGGACCAAGTCCAAAAGTCACAAGCAGCTCGGAGATGGGCAGATGCCCAAGAAATGCCAGCGGTTGGTGCAAAGAAGCTCTTACTAGGCTGAAGAACTGTGAATACTGCAGGAACGACAAGGGCTAGAGACTTCCCCTTTGGAGGATGGATCCCCCACGCCTTGGAGAGTCGTGCAGAAGTATTTTCCCGCCGGATGGACGCCAAAAAGCCTTGCTACACGCAAATCGTGCGTTTGGCGTTTTTGGACGCTGCTGGGGCCCCGGAGGGACCAGAAGGTCGCAAATTGGACCTGCAGAGAGAGGGGACGTCGAGCAAGACAAAGAGCCCTCACTGAAGCAGGTAGCACCCGGAGAAGTGCCAGAAACAGGCACTACGAGGATGCGTGAAACGGTGCTCGCCGAAGTTGCACAAAGGAGTCCCACGTCGCCGGAGACCAACTTAGAAAGTCGTGCAATGCAGGTTAGAGTGCCGTGGACCCAGGCTTGGCTGTGCACGAAGGATTTCTGCCGGAAGTGCACAGGGGCCGGAGTAGCTTGCAAAGTCGCGGTTCCCAGCAATGCAGCCCAGCGAGGTGAGGCAAGGACTTACCTCCACCAAACTTGGGCTGAAGAGTCACTGGACTGTGGGGGTCACTTGGACGGTGTCGCTGGATTCGAGGGACCTCGCTCGTCGTGCTGAGAGGAGACCCAAGGGACCGGTAATGCAGCTTTTTGGTGCCTGCGGTTGCAGGGGGAAGATTCCGTCGACCCACGGGAGATTTCTTCGGAGCTTCTGGTGCAGAGAGGAGGCAGACTACCCCCACAGCATGCACAAGCAGGAAAACAGTCGAGAAGGCGGCAGGATCAGCGTTACAGAGTTGCAGTAGTCGTCTTTGCTACTATGTTGCAGGTTTGCAGGCTTCCAGCGCGGTCAGCGGTCGATTCCTTATCAGAAGGTGAAGAGGGAGATGCAGAGGAACTCGGCTGAGCTCATGCATTCGTTATCTAAAGTTTCCCCAGAGACAGAGACCCTAAATAGCCAGAAAAGAGGGTTTGGCTACCTAGGAGAGAGGAAAGGCTACTAACACCTGAAGGAGCCTATCACAAGGAGTCTCTGACGTCACCTGGTGGCACTGGCCACTCAGAGCAGTCCAGTGTGCCAGCAGCACCTCTGTTTCCAAGATGGCAGAGGTCTGGAGCACACTGGAGGAGCTCTGGACACCTCCCAGGGGAGGTGCAGGTCAGGGGAGTGGTCACTCCCCTTTCCTTTGTCCAGTTTCGCGCCAGAGCAGGGGCTAAGGGGTCCCTGAACCGGTGTAGACTGGCTTATGCAGAATTGGGCACATCTGTGCCCAAGAAAGCATTTCCAGAGGCTGGGGGAGGCTACTCCTCCCCTGCCTTCACACCATTTTCCAAAGGGAGAGGGTGTCACACCCTCTCTCAGAGGAAGTTCTTTGTTCTGCCATCCTGGGCCAGGCCTGGCTGGACCCCAGGAGGGCAGCTGCCTGTCTGAGGGGTTGGCAGCAGCAGCAGCTGCAGTGAAACCCCAGGAAGGGCAGTCTGGCAGTACCAGGGTCTGTGCTACAGACCACTGGGATCATGGAATTGTACCAACAATGCCAGGATGGCATAGAGGGGGCAATTCCATGATCATAGACATGTTACATGGCCATATTCGGAGTTACCATGGTGAAGCTACATATAGGTAGTGACCTATATGTAGTGCACGCGTGTAATGGTGTCCCCGCACTCACAAAGTTCAGTGAATTGGCTCTGAACAATGTGGGGGCACCTTGGCTAGTGCCAGGGTGCCCTCACACTAAGTAACTTTGCACCTAACCTTTACCAGGTAAAGGTTAGACATATAGGTGACTTATAAGTTACTTAAGTGCAGTGTAAAATGGCTGTGAAATAACGTGGACGTTATTTCACTCAGGCTGCAGTGGCAGGCCTGTGTAAGAATTGTCAGAGCTCCCTATGGGTGGCAAAAGAATTGCTGCAGCCCATAGGGATCTCCTGGAACCCCAATACCCTGGGTACCTCAGTACCATATACTAGGGAATTATAAGGGTGTTCCAGTAAGCCAATGTAAATTGGTAAAAATGGTCACTAGCCTGTTAGTGACAATTTGAAAGTAATGAGAGAGCATAACCACTGAGGTTCTGGTTAGCAGAGCCTCAGTGAGACAGTTAGGCACCACACAGGGAACACATACATGCCCACCTATGAGCACTGGGGCCCTGTGTGACAGGGTCCCAGTGACACATACATATAGGCCACAACCTTATGAGCACTGGGGTCCTGACCAGCAGGGTCCCAGTGACACATAACAAACATACTGAAAACATAGTGTTTTCACCATGAGCACTGGGGCCTAGCCATCAGGATCCCAGTGAGACAGTGAAAACAGTGACAAACATCCTGACATACACTCACAAACAGGCCAAAAGTGGGGGTAACAAGGCTAGAAAGAGGCTACCTTCTCACAATCGTCAGGGTCTTAATGCTACTGATTCCTGTCCTAGGAGGTCAGTGGATGGCCAAGCGGCAACTGATTGTCACTTGTCTCCCAGGCACACTCATGCTGGAAAAGTCAAGCACGCAGTGTACTCAAGTAATAGTGGGTCAAATACTCCTAACATTGTCATGATGGTCAACGTCTCCAAGTTAACAATTTCATTGCATAATGAAGGAGAAGAATCTATTAAAAACAAAACGATGCACTGGATACGTCACGTCGTTCGTGATGATATAGTTGGGACCTCTCGGATAAAAGACTCTCATTCCCACTACAACATGATTGAATTAGCTCTCAGGGATAGGGGCATGGTGAACAATCTGGTGGCCCTTTATGCTAGATGATGTCCTCTGATCCATTCGAGTAACAAGTTCAATTGTCCAAGGCCTTCCTATTACTCTGAGCTGCTGCCCCTACGGTACATAGCAAGTTGTTCCTCACATTTAAGTGGCAGCGACTGACTTGAAAGATGGTTGATTCTCTTCTAGATCTTTCTTTTTTCCTTCTATTGATTTTTATCCATTCTTCTTTGGCTGCCGCTGGCCGGGATCTCACCACACCACATAGTCTGTGTGTACCCGAATTCTAGCAGGTCTTTAGCTCAAATCCTACATCCATAGTTGTCCCTGTTTCTTACTATCTCGCTAGTAATGACTGTTTTTTACCAAACTATAGCTTGAAGGCAGAAGCCACTCAGGTCATGGCTTTACCCATGCCATCAATGACATTACAACATACTTGGTTGCTCCTTGTCTCTTGGAATGTAGCGGGCCTGAGGTCTAAGGTATCTCTTCCCCATTGTACCCAATTTCTAGATGATTATGGCATCTGTCTGTTCCAGAAGATGTGGGCCTTGGATGCAATTTATAGGTCAGGCAGGATATCTTCACATTTGTGTTCCTGTGCTCCCTAGCCAGAGGGGTAGGCCATCAGGAGACTTAACCACTTGGGTCAAAACATTGTTAAATTGTCATATCCATCAACTAACCATTGTCTCTCGTGACATTTCGGACATCCAGGTAAATTTTGGGCCTGATTCAGGAATAATAATTGACAATGTCTATGCAAGAGGGGTCAGAAAGGTATGGTGTCTTGTACTCATCTTTCACTTGAAAGTTTTCTTGGGCAGTGTCTGCAGCACTTTCATCTTATTGTGGCTGGTGACTTTAATGTCACCTTCGAGACGCTTGATTTGGATGACCTCCATGTTAATCATGAGAAGGACACTGTGTGGCCTGTCCCTTCTTTGGATATTCTTCCTATTAACATGTGGTCACAGGTAGCCATCTAACTAAAAGCTTTAACCAGTGAGTTTGGGTTAAGGGACCTTAATGGAAGGACAAAGTCTGATTTAAAGGGAAGTCACACGTACAGTGAAGATGATCACACAAGTAGAAGACCATTGTTTAGTCGATCTAAGATTGTGGCCAACTGTTATTGACATGGTGGTAGTAGAGCGGACAGAGAGTGATCACAGTCTGCTCTCTGTGCTTATGCAAGCATTATGTAGTAAGATTTTTATAGATTCAGTCCCTGCTATATTTTCCAGGGACAATTTTTAAATCTTTTCTTAGGTGCATGGAGGAGGATCACACTACCACTAATGATCTGTTCATAACATTCCATATTGATTTCTTTGGGAGAGCAGCGTCACATTATTTTTGCTACCAATAAACCGAGTAGCAAGAGAACTAGAGGGAACCATTCCTGGTTTACTAAGGAATGTCCCGCATTATATTAATCTTTGGTTAAAGCAAATTGAATCTAAGAATACAGCTCTAATTCCTATACTTAGGAAATTGTACAAAGTAGCTATCTTTAAAGCCAAGAAAAATTGGGACGAACAGTGGTGGGCAGCATTAATATCTGCTAAATATTTTTAAAATGTTGATCATTGGTTGCCCAGGGTCCTGCCACAAATGCACCGGACGTTACAACGAGCATTGCTCCTGCAGACTGGGTAGGTTACTTTAGTCATCTGTATTTTGCTGATCCCAATAGCTTTGTGCAGGAGCAGTGTTCAGCTTCATCTCTCCGGCCCAGTCTTCCTTCAATCCAAAAGTTCTTACTTTCTGACTTTGTTCAATCACTTGATGCTGTCAAGCGTGGTAGGGCCTTTGGCCTGGATGGCATCTCAGCTGACTTGTTTTTAACTGATAGGGAGATTTGGCCCAGTTACATCCTCGCAATAGCTAATGCAGTAGCAGCAGGGGCCCCAATCCCTGACACCTGGAAAGCTCCTATTGTTGTATCAATACATAAAAAATGTGACAGCTCTCTATCGAGCAACTATAGTCCTACCAATCTATTAGACTGCCTGCAGAAAATTTTCTGCTGATGAGCCATGGGGAAAATTAAGGACTGGATGTCTGACCATGACATACTTAGTCTGTTTCAAGCTAGATTCAGCAGGAAAATTTCCACCATTGATCAAGTATTCCAGATTTTGCTCCTAGATTGGAGAACGGTCACAATTGGCCAGGACAATCTTGATGTAGCCTTTGTTGACTTAAAGTCAGCTTTTGGCTTAGTTCCTCGAGCTGGTCTATGGAAGGTTCTTTCTACCATGACAATCCCCCCTGTATTCTTTCATTACTTGTACAACTACAGGAGGGTGATAACGCGTCCAGCCCTTATAAATTACCTGTACCTAGACACGTTGGAGGTCAGTGAATCTTTTAACCGAGTCGGGCTCTCCTCATCCTAAAATAGTCGAGTCACTCAGATCAATAATCAATAACTATTGCAATCGGTAATCAATACTCAATTAATAGATCAATATAGCACATCAGAAATCAATAACAGTTGGTATTTCGGCGCACCATGACCTTTCAGTCATGAATAACCACACCAGTTTATTAAAGTTAGTGAATTTATTTCCCTATATTAACAAAGCTAACACGATGTATATAAGTCTCAAAACTAAATGATATATGTATATGAACATTACTGGCTGTCCATAACCGCGGAAGAAACGCAATCTGCGCAAAATCTGGATAATGATACACTCAGTTATGACAATGCAAATCACTAATATGACTAACTGTATTTGACTAATTTCATACATTGGTCAGCATAACAAGATTTCAATTTAGCATGGTACATCGAATGAATACCTCGACTAACCTCTAATTAGCATTGGCATGTGGGGCTTCATGCAAAACAAATTTAGTCAACACAAATTTGGAAAACTTCTAGCTAGGACCCTATCAAAATAGCAGTTGGTACCTAAAAGGAAAAACACAATGCATAATACATTTATCCTTTCATATTTACCAAATACAATCAGCATTCAAGAAAAGTCTTCGTCCTTCAGGTACTGGTTCGATCAGCATGGGGCAAGTTTCAAAGGGGCAAAGTTAAGGGCAAGCTTCCTTGCAGCGGCAAGGAGAATGGGGCAAAGTTACTGCATGGGCAAGACGGGGCAAATCAAAGTTAAAGTCTCTAGGGTGAGAATTCTTAAAGTCTCTTTCTCTCAGATAGAGAAAAGGGCATCAGGGTGTCGTCCAAAATGGAGTCTGGCATCTGGCTTCAAACTGGCATCGAGGAAAATGGCTGACTTCTCTTTGTCCAGTGGGTTTAAGTAAGAAACATTCCAAATTCTGCAGGGTCTTTCATTGGAGGGTTCATAGGTTGGCTTCAAATTGTCCAATGAAAATTGTCTTTTACTAGCGCTCATTTATGCATACACTGTCCTTGAGGCCTTGGAACACAAGTTGTAACATGGGTTGCCAATTATTTTACTATCTGTACCTTCATTGTCCGCACCTGCAGACTGACCTTGTATCACAGGGGATGAAACCGGCCTAGCACGAAACCTTGGAGATAAGTGTACTGTATTAGTCAGCTCTACTGGAAAAATACAACTTCAAGCAAGAATATATGTTTTATTAGTTCAAGGAAAAGCCACGCAGTTAGAATTTGAGACCAGGCAACTAGGCCAAAGCCTGTACTAAATTTAAGCTAAGCAAAACAGTTTTCAAACAAGAAATCATGGCATACATTTGCAATTATGACGGATTACTACATTTTCAATACTTCATGATTAATAAAGCTCGTTTACAATGATGGCGAACTACCCCGAGGGCACAATTTCCCTCGTACATTATTTTCTTTACTAAAATCACACTACATTATACGTTTTGATTACACGATATGTATGAATATATGTTGGACCCTCTTTTTCTGCGTCATCAATCCCTCCTCTGATGACTAATTATGTCATCACATCAAATCTACCCACAAATTTTATTCCATTAAAATTCTGTATAGTAATTTGGCACTTCAGTCAATTCCCTTTTTCTTTTAGTCCCTTTTGATTTTTCTCTATATATTTCCACCATTTTGGCTTGTTCTTTTTCTTCTCTTTTCCTTTCACGCCTTATTTTCCATATTTTGATAGCTTTCCATGTTCCCCAAGAGCCTAATAAACAAATTAATATTATCAATATTCCCTTCACTATTTTTAGTAACAATCCGTTCCAAACGTTGCTGAGCCAATTTCCCACAGAAGCAAATCCTTTTCCAACTTTCTCCCAGACTCCGGGTTCTTTCAATTCTTTCAAATCTACACTTTCTTTAGTTAAATTATAAGCATCATTCTAATTTTTCCACTGCTGTCTGGTATATATGTACAACAATGACGTGTACCAAGCATTTTGCAAACGCCGCCATCCTTTGCTAAAAGAATGTCTAAGGCAAGCCGATTTTGAAGAGTCATAGCTCTTTCTGCAGCGAGTATCTCCTACCACACCAGAAGCTGCCTCTCTTCTGAACATGATGTGATTCAGACAGCTTTGGAAATTTCGTTAAGTCATCCAGTTGGTAAATCTTTGGGAACACTATTCCCAAGTAACATCTCCCATACCATCTCTTAGGAAGACGATAATAGGCGTTGAGTCCACAAATATAATATATCCCAGGAATAACTGGGTCTTGTCCATTCAGCATGAACGTCCACTTAGGTTGAAACAAAAACGTATGTTTGCATTCACTCGTTCCCACAAAAACTGTGTCATAGTACGATTTATGTCTATGTATACAAAATCTCCCTACATGCAATGTATCTAAAGCTATTTTCCCTTGTGTCTTTATTGCGGCAAAAGAATAGTTATCTACGGATGTCCTTTTGTGTAATTCCCTTTCTAATTCCTCCTTCATTTCTTTCTTCCTATCATCAGTGCGGTCTAAGAAGTTTATCTCTACCTGTGAAAGCAAGCATGTAAGGTTCTCTTTATGTGCGTGTGCTGTGTGAAAAGGTGACAACGGCTCAAAGAATTCTCTCATTAATTTGAAATAATAATCTCTAGCGATTTTACTCAGGTACTCAATTATGGGGACATATGCAAATGTAACATCATAATTAGAGTAAAAATAATGAATGTACGTCTGACCATAAAATCTGGACATTATTATACTACATGTAATTCCGTAAGTAAGAGGCATGCTGTGATACGTTACCCCTTCCACTACTGAGGTAGGTATTTGTGTACACACATAACAATCTTTCGCATCCATGGTCTCAACATACTCACTCAGCAAGCGATAGAAAACGTTAGATGAAAGTTCCTTCTTATCATGCAAATGTCTCTCGTCTCGTTCGAGTCTCTTCAGAGCTGTTAGTTCAGTAACAATAGTAGGTTTAGAAGTAGAAACATCATTCGTCTCACTCTCATTTTTACCATGCATTCCAAGAACTATTGCTACAATGATTAGTATGCATGCGGTTATTAAACCTATACACATGTATTTACAACACTTCATTTTACGCCCCTGTGTAGTGAAGCTAGTCATGATCTGTATAGAATCAGAAAGTTGAAGACACTTTATCAAAACGGATTTGCAGATATTTACAAAGCTGAACGAGTTCAATGTTCACACAGTTTTCTTTAGCAGCTTAGTCTCTTATCGGTTAGCAGCATTGTCTCAAGATCGGTTTCAAAGTCAATCAAGTTAGCAATGTCTTAGCCGGTTGAAAAGTCAATCAGGTGATCAATGTCTTTAATCGGTAAAGTTCATGAAGTTTTATTTCTCATGTGCCAAAATGAAGTTCTGCCTCTTCGTTCTCGAGGCTGAGGGATACGAATTTGTCTGACCAATCGTTATTGGCTAAGTATGCCCACTCCGGACCAGCATATCTTTTGCTCGGTATCCTTTTTCTTTTCAATTTTGCATCTCTCTTTGATTCTTTCTCGCTGTTACTTTCTTCCTTGGCCAAGTCTTTCTCTTCGCTCGGTGCTGCTATTGCGTCAGACACTTCCTTTCTTTTCTCTTTCACTCTTGGCCCTTCACTGTCGTTCAACGTTTCTCTAATTCTTAATTTTACTGGCGATATGCTTGGTCTTCTTTTTGCACTGTGTCCACTTGATGGACCTGCAATCTCTTCTGAAGGAGTTTGAGCAGTTTCGTTCTGTTCTGCCTTGTCCCCTCCTTCTGGGGAGTCAATCAGGTTTTCCTTTTCTTTTCCTGTATCGTCTGCTTCTGGGAAAGCCCTCCTCTGATCAGGCTCTTCTGCTTCTTCACCTGTTTCGAGCCCTTTGTCACCGTTACTTTCTTCAGGCTCTTTGTCACTTTCAGCTGTTTCAGGCTCTTTGTCACCTTCCGGGCCTTCGTCACTCTCTGAGGCTCCTCCTTGGTCTTCCCCAAATGAATCAGTTGCTTCGTCCTCAGAGATTATTTCTCCCTCCTCTATTTCTGCCTGTTCGCTTCTAGTTCCCTTTCGCTCTGTCTCGGCGCTTGGCACTTTGTTATCAGACACTGGTGATTTCAGCGCTTCAACTTCTTCATCTGTGGGACACAATACCCTCTTTGTGTGACTGGCGTGAATCCAGTTGGGAACTCCTGCACACTTCACAGCGGTGGTAGTCGTCAGAATCACTTGAAAAGGTCCTTTCCAACGGGGTTCCAAACACGACTTCCTCCCGTGCTTCTTTATCACGACCCAGTCACCTGCTTTCAGGGCGTGTCCTGGACCTTGGATCGGTGGCAAGGTGGTTGCCTCCACCTGGTGAGAGAAAGAGCGAACCACATCAGCTAGACCTTTGCAGTAGTCTAACACCATATCATCTGTAATATTCAAAAGAGCATTTGCAGGAACTGCTGGAAGTCTCATAGCTCTGCCCATGAGGATCTCGTGCGGGGACAATCCAGTCTTTCTGTCAGGGGTGTTTCTCATTGACATTAGCACCAAGGGCAATGCGTCAGGCCATTTTAAGTTTGTTGATGCACATATTTTCGCCATCCTCGATTTCAGTGTGCCATTCATTTGTTCCACTAGTTCTGATGCTTCAGGGCGGTAGCTACAATGCAACTTTTGTTCAATGTTCAGCACTGCACAAAGCAATTTTATTACTTCGTTATTGAAGTGACTTCCCCTATCTGATTCTAAAGAGATCGGAAATCCGAAACGTGGTATTAGTTCTCTCAAGAGTAGTTTTGCAACTGTGAGACTGTCATTTCTGCGTGTAGGGTATGCTTCAATCCAGTGACTAAAAATGCACACAACCACCAACACATACTTCAAGCCTCCATGCACAGGCATCTCAATAAAGTCCATTTGCATCCTGCTGAAGGGACCCCCTGCTCTTCCAATGTGGCTCAAATTTACTACGGTTCCCTTCCCTGCGTTCATCTGTTGACAAATGACGCAACAATGGCAAACTGCTTCAGCAACTTGACGGAATTTGGGGTTAAACCAATCAGTTTTAAACAATCTAATCATGGCATCCCTCCCAAGATGAGCTTGTCCATGGTAAAATCTGGCTAACTGTGTCAAAAGACTGTTTGGCAGAACAAACTTCCCTTCACTTGAAACCCATAATTCATCCAGTCTCTTTACACACTGCAATTTGGTCCATGAGAGTTTCTCATCCTCACTGACATCATTCTGTAAGGACTTCAATTAATCCATTGTATCCACAACCTTTAGAGCAAATATTTCGCTTGGTTCGAGTTCTGGCTCATTTATCAAATTCCATTCATCCCTGAGCAATATACAGTTCAATGCGCAAAACCTTGCGACTTGATCCGCATATCCATTTCCCAGAGAAACATAGGGGGTCATTCTGACTTTGGTAGGCGGCGGAGGCCGCCTGCCAAAGTACCGCCGTCAGAATACCGCTGCGCGGTCAAAAGACCGCCGCGGTAATTCTGAGTTTCCCGCTGGGCGGGCGGGTGACCGCCAGAAGGCCGCCCGCCCGCCCAGCGGGAAACCCCCTTCCACGAGGATGCCGGCTCCGAATGGAGCCGGCGGAGTGGAAAGGGTGCGACGGGTGCAGTTGCACCCGTCGCGATTTTCAGTGTCTGCTATGCAGACACTGAAAATCTTGGTGGGGCCCTGTAAAGGGGGCCCCTGCAGTGCCCATGCCATTGGCATGGGCACTGCAGGGGCCCCCAGGGGCCACATGACACCTGTTACCGCCAGCCAGGTTCTGGCGGTCAAAACCGCCAGAACCAGGCTGGCGGTAAGGGGGTCGGAATCCCCATGGCGGCGCTGCCTGCAGCGCCGCCATGGAGGATTCCTCAGGCCAGGGGAAAACCGGCGGGAAACCGCCAGTTTCTCTTTTCTGACCGCGGCTTTTCCGCCGTGGTCAGAATTGGCCTGGATGCACCGCCAGCCTGTTGGCGGTGCATCCGCGGTCCCCGGCCCTGGCGGTCCATGACCGCCAGGGTCGGAATGACCCCCATAGTCTTGTCCCTTCGAGTGTGCACTGCATTTTACCACTGCTACTTCTCCTGGCAATTGGATAGCATGTAACAATTCCCTTATTCTTTCACCATTTTTCACTGGTGATCCTGAAGAGGTCATGAAGCCTCTCTGTGACCACAATTGTCCAAAGTCATGCACTATTCCAAATCCGTACTGACTGTCAGTGTAGATGGTGACTTTCATCAATGCAGAGAGTTGGCAAGCTCTAGTAAGGGCTACCAATTCCGCTACTTGTGCAGAGTAAACTCCTTGAAGCCAAGATGCTTCCAGAACGCCTGTTACCGTGCACACAGCATATCCTGCTTTTAATATTCCCAGGGCATCTCTCAAACATGAACCATCAACAAAAATGACTTGATCATTTTCTTCCAATCGGGTATCTTTGATATCAGGTCTTGGTTTGGTGCAAAATTCAGTCACCTGAAGACAGTCGTGCTCGATGTCTTCAGCGTTCTCAATTTCTGCATTTTCACTGGGAAACAAGGTTGCTGGGTTCAACGTAGTGCACCTTTTCAGCTGCACATTAGGTGATCCCAGAATTATTGTTTCATACCTTGTGAGTCTAGCACCAGTCATGTGCTGTGTTCGGGAACGTGTCAAAAGTATCTTGACTGAGTGAGGAACCATGACAATAGTGATGGGTGTCCCATCACTATTCCTTCACTCTGAGTGAGGCTGATACCAACTGCGGATACAGCACGCAAGCACCCTGGCAGTGCTGCTGAGTAGCTCCAGAGTAGCTGAAAAATATGTTACTGGTCTGTTTACGCCACCATGGGCTTGGGTCAAGACAGACAAGGAACACGCATCACGTTCATGACAAAACAATGTGAAAGGCTTTGTGTAATCAGGCATACCTAAAGCTGGAGCCCTGCACATGCATTCTTTCAATTCAATAAAAGCATCCATCTCATCTCCTTTAAGCTCTATTTCATCCAGCGCATCCTTCTGGGTCAGTTTCAGTAAAGGTTTCGCTAGGGTTGAGAAATTGGGAATCCATTGGCGACAGTAGCTCACCATTCCCAAAAACTTCCTCACCTCCCTCCTCGTCTTTGGGGGACTCATTTGAAGTACATTTGTTATTCTTTCCTTCATAATTCTTTGTGACCCTTTCTCTATTTGGTGACCCAAATATTTCACTTTCCTCTGACAGAACTGTAATTTTGAAGGAGACACTTTGTGTCCGTTTTTCCCAAATGGTTCAATAGGGCAATAGTGTCAGCCGTACAGTCACTTTCTGTCTTGGATGCGATCAGCAAATCGTCAATGTACTGTACTAGGGTCGACTCGAATGGCAACTCCAATGCTTCCAAATCTTTCTTTAGAATCTGATTGAAAATTGATGGTGACTCCGAAAACCCTTGAGGAATTCGACACCAACTATAGACTCTGTCCAGGAATTTGAAACAAAAGAGAAATTGGCTGTCCTCATGAAGAGGCACAGAAAAGAATGCTTGCGACAAGTCGATGACTGAGAACCACTCAGCATCTCAGGGAACTTGAAACATTATCACAGCTGGATTCGGTACTACGGGACAACATTTGATTATTATGTCATTTATTTTCCTCAAATCCTGAACAATTCGAACCTTTCCACTCGGTTTTATTAGTCCCATGATTGGTGAATTACATGGACTGCTTAACACTTCTTTCAGTACTCCCTGTTTTACAAACTCATCAATGAGTTGGGCAACCTTTATGAGTGTGTCTTGCGCCATATGGTACTGTGGGGTCTGGGGAAAAGTCACATTGGGTTTTACAGTCACTTTCACTGGCTCCACTCCTTTCACCAATCCCACCTCTTTTCCTGTCATATCCCACACTTCTTTTCCGACTGTTTCCTGTAACTCAGCAGGTTTATCTGCTTCAGTGATCATCGGATAAAGGGTAATCAGGGGATACTCTTCATCGACAGTTTCCACCTCATCCCCTCCTACACTGTCCTCTTCTTCCCCATCACTGCTTGTCTGAATTTTAATTCCATCGTTTGAACACATAATCGAACATCCCAATTTGCACAATAGGTCTCTCCCTAACAGTGATATCGGGCTTGAGTCACATACCACAAATTTATGTGACCCTTGATAGTTTCCAATTCTGACTTGTACTGGGTCTGTGATTGGGTTCGTCAGGTACCTATTTGCTACTCCCACTACCTGTACTGTTCTCCCTGAAAGTGGCAAATTTGGTACTTCAATGCTCCTAACAGTGGAACGTGTAGCTCCTGTGTCAACCAAGAATGAAACACGATGACCCATAACTCTTCCCTCCACATACGGACCCTTTTGATCAACTTCTAAAGATGCTGCAAGCACACAATTTCCCTCCTCATCTGAACTTTCACTCTCCCATACATCGTTTATTCCATTCTCGCTGTGTAATGGGAATTGGTGTACTGTGTCATTTGGACTCATTCCCTGACCCGTGACCTGTTGAGGAAGCATTGCTTGCTGCTGATTCATTGGTGCTAAGGGTATTTGCATTTGCTGATTAGGTACCATAGGAAACTGCTGTTGCATTGGCTGCAATTGTGCCATTTGCCCACGGGGCATTTGCATCTGTTGCGGTTGCATGGGTTGTAAACCCTGCATCTGGTTTATATTGTTTTGGAAATTTGGATTTGGACCTCTCCGTTTCAGTCCTCTCATAGTCTGGAATGCATTGACATCATTGTTTTGCTGACCTACACCTTCCTGCACCATCATTGGGCACTCCCGTTTCCAATGCCCGACAATTCCGCACGTGTGACATGGCATCACCTTCTTCATTGCCTGTATACCATTTGGAATCATAACGGTATTCAAATCAGGACCATTGTTCACAAAACCTCCTCGGCCTCTGCCTCTCATCTGCGGCTGAAACATAGCATTTCCCTGCTGCTGCTGCTGCGGCATCTGTTGTTGGAAACCTTGTAAACCTTGCAAACCTGTCTGAGCTGCTCTAAGCTGCATCACCATCACCTTTTCCTTCAATCTTTTCTGCTTTGTCTCAATCTCATCACTGCAGTATTTCGCATAATTCAACACTTCATCGATCGACTTCGACTGCCAACAAATCAAATGCGTTTTAATCATCGGGCTGATTTCGGGTCTCAACCCTTCCATAAACCTGAACACAAAATGGAGCATGTCCTTTGCCTCAATCGTTTCTGTGCCACTGTAATTCTTAAACGCTTTCAACAACCTCTCATAATACGCATGTATAGACTCTTTAACCTCTTGCGCAGTCCTGTCAATCCTTTGCCAATCCACATTTTTTGACGCAACCTTGGTTTTCAAGTGCTCGATCACCTTGTGGTACAAACTCATTACCGTAGGTGATGGCGCACCTCTGTCCCTATCTCTCTCTGGTTCACTCGTCGGCCAACCTACAGCCCTTTTACAATCTTCCCACAAATCTGCCGGAACCACAATTTCAAATAAAGTATTCAGGTCTTCCAGAGACATTTCGCGAGTTTCACAAATCTATCTGTTTGTTGATACCACTCAATCGGCTTCTCTCTCAATTTGGGAAAGTCATCCGTAAAGGATTGAATATCACACCTGTGCCATGGTACATATACAAGTTTTCCCCCTGCTGTCTCTCTCATTGGTAACATAGTTATCAGATCGTCATTCTGTTGTTTTTTCTCATTCCGCTCTGGAGTATTTTCTTTCTTTTTGTCCTTTTTCTTAACCCACCTGCTTTCCCACTTGTCTAAACATCTCCAGACCTGTGCACTCTGCAGTATCTCTTTAAGGTGTGTTTTCATCCCTGCGGATCTCATGTGTTCAAAATCTTTTGTCTCAAAGTCTAACCTGTAACTTCTGCTCAGGTGTTTAGTCTTACTTATATCGATCTCGTTTCTGTCTGCAATTTCTTGTAACTTCTTATGTATGCTGCTTACTTCGCTTGTAATCCTAGGGCACATGTATCTTAG
Organism: Pleurodeles waltl; assembly: GCF_031143425.1. Taxonomy (NCBI): domain Eukaryota; kingdom Metazoa; phylum Chordata; class Amphibia; order Caudata; family Salamandridae; genus Pleurodeles; species Pleurodeles waltl. The sequence continues at coordinate 461,377,137 of NC_090448.1, read as the reverse complement.
TTCTTCCTCTGTGTATGATTCTAATCTGTTCAAACCCATTGTTCCCTCTACCAGTTCATCTGCCTCCATACCCAACCTTATTTTATTCAGGTATTCTTCTCCCTTCCCGCTGGATGTACTCTGTGGGGAGTTCAGGCTGTTGAACCATTGTGTTAACTGTTGCGCGTTCAGTCCCATCAGTGTAGCCGTTACATCAACTGCTACTGATGGTTTCTGTAATGTTTCAGTCTCTGAGGTTAACGGTACTAATAGTGGTGGATGTGACCTTACCACGGTTGACGGAGCACAAATTGGAATTGGACTGAATTCCGACAAGGACCCAGATCCATTTGGCAGTGCCGCTATCGGAGTTGTCTCTGGAGTGGTTTCTATGCATCTTCTCTCTGTCCCATTCTGTATCATTAACCCTTGGTCGCTTGTGCTTGAATTTGCCTGTATGTACAGTGGTACTGGTGGACCTACAGTGATAGGCAGAGATATCGCGTCTGGATTCTGTCTGTTCCCCGAATTCTGTGGCATGTTAATCCCCACATTGTGGTTCATCATTGCTGGCATACCTAACTGGCTTTCTATTACTTGCACTTCTTGTGTCTGCTTTTGAGGCATCGAGAACTGTGTTGATTCAGCTTGAATCAATGTTGGTCTTTGATAACTCTGTCCTCCCTGCGCCGTTGAATCAGAAGTCGTTCCCATGTTATGCTCTTCACAGCAGTGCCTTTGAACCTGTGGCTGATAATTATCAGCAGGTCTCAACGTAGGCACGTCTGGGTATATTCTCCGAACCTGTGGTATTTGTGGTGAGGAAGGCATATCGGAACTGCTCGGCCTCTGAGATATTCTCAAATTTGGTGTTACATTATCCTGTATTGGTTCTGGAGGGGCAGTACTAATGCTTGAGCCTTTTTCGCTTTCCACATATGGTGGCGGGCGATCATTCAGCAATTGTATAATGAACTCCTCATCATCTGACTCGTCTCCCCTTTTCGAGTTTCTATTGTTCTCTCTATCTCTGGACTGACTCCTGTTTGTCTTATGAGTGGCTTTCCTTCCTTCCGTCTCCGCTTCATCAGTAATCGCTGGAAACAATTTAATCCCCTGCACTACATCTGATCTCCAAACCTTTTGTGTGCTGTCCCATTTAGCATCCGCTGGTGTCTTTTCTACTTTTCTTATTCTTGACTCAAATTTCTTTTGTTGTTGGTTTCTAGCTATTAGCTCCCAAATTGCTAGTGCCTCAAACTGTGCTGGTCTTGGAGGTACTTTCATGTCGTATAGCGCAAATCTCAGATTTTCTAAAACTCTTAGATTAAACGACCCGTGGATAGGGAATGCTACACTTCCATGTTTCTCTGTTCATTTGCACCATTGTTTTAACCAAAGACATGGTGCTACACCCTTTTCTTCAATGACAATGTAAGCTGGTGTACCCTCAGGCGGTATTTCTTCTCCTACATTTGCTTTAATATAAACATCTCCCCTCATGGCACTCTTAAATGCTTTGAAAAATTTCATCTTTCCGTCTTTTGTTTTTCTAAAATATGTAATCAATAAGTAACTTTAATTCCCGGAATACTCTTCGCTTGCCTTTCCCCTTCCAATTGCGCTTCACGGACTGCGTCCAATCCGTGCGCGACCCTTCTCACCAACCGACCTATCCCAGCGCGGCTCCTAGTGACGTCACACTCACACACTGCGGCTGACAAAGTCCCGCGGCTTGTCCTCTTTTCATTCGGCTTCCCTCATAAACTAATTTCTGCAATATAACGCGAGCACTTAACCAAAAGAATAAAACAGATCTATCGGTTTACTACAGGAAAGGTAATACAATCGCTTCAGAAACCTTAGGGATTTTTCACTAGCCTCTGCAGTTATTCCATCTTTCTCAGTTTCCCACTTTCGCAAGCAAAATTTGACCCGCAAACTTTACTCTCAACTGATCAATGAACTATTCTAGTGCACTTTAGAATTCGTCAAATCTCAAAGTCGAAGTTTTCTTTCACTCTGCAACATTCATACCGACTTGTTGACCACTCCCGATCAACCTATTAAACCTGACCAGATCACAACATCAAACAAGTGTCACATACACTTTTCAACATACTCCGGAGTCTCTTGACCTCGCAGGGCCCGTCTCAACATCAACAACCACGTGGACAATTTTTCTGCTCAAAGCGCTACACACATGTGAAGTTCGATGACTTCCCTACTCTCACACTTTTGGAGTAGCACTCCTCTAATATCTTTTAACCCCCTAAATCCTCACAAACTTCTCAATTAGTCTGCGGCAATAAGCTGTGCAAGCGCAAAACCCTAACTTCACTCATACCGTCACTAGAAACGCCGAGACCATTCTCATACCTCCATGTTCCTCATTCGCAAGCTCCGAGATTCCGGGAAAGTCATTGGGGACTTAGGGCATCATCATCCCTCCAACTTGTTTTATCAAAGAAAATTCTAACTTGACTCTGTCTATTGTTCGGATGGGGTCCCAAAGGGCTAAACCATCAATCTCTGCTACCATCTACTGATAACACGTCCAGCCCTTATAAATTACCTGTACCTGGACACGTTGGAGGTCGGTGAATCTTTTAACCGAGTTGGGCTCTCCTCATCCTAAAATAGTCGAGTCACTCAGATCAATAATCAATAACTATTGTAATCGGTAATCAATACTCAATTAATAGATCAATATAGCACATCAGAAATCAATAACAGTTGGTATATCGGCGCACCATGACCTTTCAGTCATGAATAACCACACCAGTTTATTAAAGTTAGTGAATTTATTTCCCTATATTACCAAAGCTAACACGATGTATATAAGTCTCAAAACCAAATGATATATGTATATGAACATTACTGGCTGTCCATAACGGCGGAAGAAACGCAATCTACGCAAAATCTGGATAATGATACACTCAGTTATGGCAATGCAAATCACTAATATGACTAACTGTATTTGACTAATTTCATACATTGGTCAGCATAACAAGATTTCAATTTAGCATGGTACATCGAATGAATACCTCGACTAACCTCTAATTAGCATTGGCATGTGGGGCTTCATGCAAAACGAATTTAGCCAACACAACTTTGGAAAACTTCTAGCTAGGACCCTATCAAAATAGCAGTTGGTACCTAAAAGGAAAAACACAATGCATAATACATTTATCCTTTCATATTTACCAAATACAATCAGCATTCAAGAAAAGTCTTCGTCCTTCAGGTACTGGTTCGATCAGCATGGGGCAAGTTTCAAAGGGGCAAAGTTAAGGGCAAGCTTCCTTGCAGCGGCAAGGAGAATGGGGCAAAGTTACTGCATGGGCAAGACGGGGCAAATCAAAGTTAAAGTCTCTAGGGTGAGTATTCTTAAAGTCTCTTTCTCTCAGATAGAGGAAAGGGCATCAGGGTGTCGTCCAAAATGGAGTCTGGCATCTGGCTTCAAACTGGCATCGAGGAAAATGGCTGACTTCTCTTTGTCCAGTGGGTTTAAGTAAGAAACATTCCAAATTCTGCAGGGTCTTTCATTGGAGGGTTCATAGGTTGGCTTCAAATTGTCCAAGGAAAATTGTCTTTTACTAGCGCTCATTTATGCATACACTGTCCTTGGGGCGTTGGAACACAAGTTGTAACATGGGTTGCCAATTATTTTACTATCTGTACCTTCATTGTCCGCACCTGCAGACTGACCTTGTATCAAAGGGGATGAAACCGGCCTAGCACGAAACCTTGGAGATAAGTGTATTAGTCAGCTCTACTGGAAAAATACAACTTCAAGCAAGAATATATGTTTCATTAGTTCAAGGAAAAGCCACGCAGTTAGAATTTGAGACCAGGCAACTAGGCCAAAGCCTGTACTAAATTTAAGCTAAGCAAAACAGTTTTCAAACAAGAAATCATGGCATACATTTGCAATTATGACGGATTACTACATTTTCAATACTTCATGATTATTAAAGCTCGTTTACAATGATGGCGAACTACCCCGAGGGCACAATTTCCCTCGTACATTATTTTCTTTACTAAAATCACACTACATTATACGTTTTGATTACACGATATGTATGAATATATGTTGGACCCTCTTTTTCTGCATCATCAAGGGTAACTATGTGCGTGTTAGGTGGGGTGACCAAGACCAGCTGACATATAAGATTCCTATATCCAAGGGAGTGTACCAAGGTTGAGTACTAGCACCCACCTTGTTTTTGTTATTCATTAACAACATAGTTTCCTTTCTTACTCAGGTAGAGGCAAATGCTCCACACCTGGAGAAAACTCAAGTTCTGATTCTTTTCTTTGCGGATGACACTCTGTTGATATGCAAGACAGTGAACGGACTGCGGAAACTCCTAAAACGCTCTGATGAGTTTTTCTCGCCCGTGGCTTGGAGATCAACACATCGAAAACGAAACTAATGTGGTTCAATCCCCACAAATCATTCAAGGGAAATATAACTGTTGGAGGAATTCCTCTTGAGTTGGTGAATTCTTTCACTTACTTAGGAATAACGATCTCGGGAAGCATGACTTGGAAGACGAACATCATCAAGGCAGCCACTAAACAAAGCCAGATCACAGTTGCCCTAATCAAGGTATATACTGCTTCACACACAAAACGAAATCAATTCGACCAGCCCTCCAGATCTATGAGGCTAAGGCCTCAGGTTCTGCCCTTTATGGTGCGGAACTGTGGGGGTTTCTAATATTTAAAGGTTATTGAAAGTAGAAAACAATTTTGTGAGTAAGTTTTTCTTCCACTGGGCACTCCGTTGTTTCTACTTCTTATGCATTTGGGTACCAGGGTACCAGATTGTGCCCTCTCTTGTTCTGGAGGTGTCTATGGACCACTCGAGTTAGCTCACTACGTAGGAGCCTTCCAGATTGTGCTAAAAGCTGACTGTTTTAGTAAAGTTCCCTGGTTAAGGAGCATTAAAGGCCTGTTGTATTCACTCAGGTTGCCCGAGTTGTGGGATCGCCCAGCGACTGCTAACTTTCCATGTAAGGATAATTTTAAAAAGTGCTGTTGGATGGCTGTAGCTACTGATGTTTATGCATTGCTCTGCAGAAAGTGGCTAACCCCAGTATGTAGACTTTTAGGTGTCCGCAGTCACTCAGTTGCCCTTCACATTCTCAGGACGGACACTCGACTGGTTTTAGCCATTTTCATTCCCAAGTTTCTTGGTGCCACGTGGCTCTTTAGGAGAAAAATCCTCTTATTAGAAAAAGCCTGATGTTTCTGGGTAGCTTGATTGTTGCTCTTTTGCCTATTTATGTACTGCAAGTTTATATTGTTTCTAATTAATAATATTAGCTGCATTATTTGTAAAGCATTGATCACATGGTGAGTAATTCGCTCATAGGCTATATTCATGATGTTCTGTTGTCCGAATTGGATTGTATGTTTATATTCATCCTTTGTATTCTGTTTTCCTGTTTGCACCTTTATGGCCCTGGTTGCCAAAATAAAGTTTTAAATACGAGATTAACACGAGAACACCATAGTCAAAATATCAAAATATCAGTTGATATAAGCATCAAGTCCTAAATATCAATTATTATAGAAATAATTGCCCCTTTTGACTCAATAATAGAATATCTACACCCAGTGGGCTAATATGTTTTGTAAGCAATATGTAAGTAATTATATTTATGTCAGACAATATTTCTGTACGCGATATTTTGACAACAACCCTCTTGATGACAAACAGGACTTGCGCACTTTCAGAATTTTGCTGTGGACCTCAAATGACCACACAAATGTTGTGCAAACAATGTATTATCGGTTTTTATAATATAATTTGCGACCAAAAGGTTAGGAAAATGTAAAGATAAATGTTAAAAGTATTTAAATCGGCTTCGCACTAAGTACAAACTGGAAATGTACCAGGGTCACACAGTGCCTGGCAACAGTCTTCTTGTGTGTTTTCCAATTTGTATGCAAATTCCTCTGTTCTTCTGAGAGCCATTAGATCCAGTCGGTGGCTCTGCATGGGGCTGCCAGGGCTTGTCCCGTGCCCGCTCTGCGCAGCCCGTTAAGTATTGATGCGTACGGACAGTCGAGCTGTAACCAAAGATCCCTGGCATCAGATGACTCGATTCACAGGTTTGTGACGAGAATTCATTGCACCAACAACTGAAGCGTCCAGGAAACACTGCCGTTGCCATGGAAGCCATAGAGGAGTAAGGCTTTGAAATCAAAAATACTTCAAAAAGCATCACGTTGCTTTTATCCTCCTACATTGCCTTTAAACAGCCACAGAAAGACAGTGCAGGCCCCCTAAAAGTTGCCTGTTTTTTTCTCTATGTTACATTGCAAGGTCATGTCAAGGTGCTCCATTTCTTGTGTAGTTTCTCACCACGACAGCGTCTGCCAGCTACTGTGCACTTTTATTGATCTCTTAAGGTATTCAAACTGAGAGTGTACTAAGGGTAACTTCGTAAAGTATGATACTGTTACGTAACCGAAATGATTAATTTCTGATTTCATCCACGAATGCAGTAGAGAGAAGCTAAGAATGGCTTGCTTCTTGCATCCTCCAATTTGATTGGCTTACACCAGACAGATCGCCTTAAACAGTTTAGGTTGAGAATGTTGTCACATAAAGATGACACTAGGACATGCTTACTGACTGAGGACTGGACTGGAATTGAAGCTCAGGAACACGACCACTGAGATCGTGACAGATAAGTGCCAGGTGCATACCTCTCAATTCACCCTCATTTGCAGAATGCCACTCTCCTTGAACTCATCTTCATCATGCAAATTAACAAAATGCATACTATAGATTTCAGTGGGATCAGCCACCCAGAACTATTTTCTTGACAGCCAAAAATGAGTTCTCTACATTGATTTCAGTTGGATAACCCTCTACAACCATTCTATCTCGAGTTGACCTATGCTGGAGGCTATATGTGGATAACATGCAAGCGGATTACTGGAATTGGGTGGAACATCATCAGTTTACTAAGGTAATTTTTGCAAGAAATGCTTCAATATACCACCCCAGTTTACAGTATCATGTTGTACATTTTCAACATGATAGAGAGGTTCAGTTTCAACTAGTGACCACTCATACATGTCTCTTGCAAGCGCAGTTACCATCTGAAACAACTCCACACCTAAATGAAGCACTTCAAAGCAGGCAATCGTTGCCATCAGTGTCCTGCTAAATTTTCCCAGCCACCTCCCAACCTCACAGATGTGGGCGATCATTGCATTCAGCAGGACAGAAGTTTCTACAAAGTGAGTATCAAGTATCAGAAAAACAGATTCACTGAGACAAATGTCAGCTCTTTGCAGAAGCATTTACCAAGGATTATGACAGACTGTTGGTAGACTGACTGCAAGTACCTCATCAAGGACTGAAAAGCACCAACTGGGACAATATAACATCTAAAACCAGTGCAGTAACCTTTGTTTCTCGAAGATCGGTCAGCTGCAAAAAATACAATCCAGCGCACTCAAGAGGAATGTCCGGGATCAGATAAGCAACTGTCATAAGTCACCAGAAATTAAATTAATTGTTTTTTCATTTGTAAACATGATCACACATTTGTTGATATTTGGGTAAGTCTTAACTATGATGGTGGCACAGAATTGATGTCTGTATGATAATAAATACAAATTGCACAGCCATCACACTGGAGTCCTACCCAGTGCTTTAAATGGAAAAATAGAAGTGCAGGTACTCAGTACCGGAGAGTACCGGCCCATTTAAAGCACTGGTCCTACCTACCAAGAACAGCAACATTTATTTTATGGACATCAATGATATGCTGGATCTTTGTGAGGCATTCTGTTTCAATATCACCATTGTTTCCAAAATGCGCCTAGCCCTCTATGGCTGAGTGTCAATCTCAGAACAACTTGACCTTTGCCGTAGTTCCTACGTCAACAGGACTCTCCAACATTTCTAAACTTACTTTAAAAAAACACACCAAAATGACCCCTCGAGAATGGAGCACCAAACATATTTTCCAGAGACTGAAGTAACAAAATAGCATATTTTCCAAACTGGGAACCTCAAAATGACACATTCACCAAACCGGAAGTTCAAGAAACATTCAGCAGGTGAATTGGCAGGTCAGCAAGAGTCTCTGCTTCAGCTCTGCTAGTTTTAAGTTGTTGCTGTGGGGACCAATCTTCTCACGCAGCTTCTCTGTCTAGGAAAGTTTCCTTCACTTGGGTTGAGTGAGCTCAGAGGATTTGTACTCCATCACAGTCCTTCTCCTTATTCTGTGACCAATTTGCTGTTCCTCCTCAATTCTTGGTGCCTGCTAAATGCCAGTATCAAAGATATGCTGTTGCTGCTTCTATGGTTTTGTGTTGCGTGTTTTCAATCGCTTTATGTTGCTGGTGATCTGGTGTTGGCTACACAATATTTCATGTGGCAATCATTTTCATGTCAAAAACATTACTCGTTTCAGAGTTATCCAGGGCTAAACATGAGGTATTTATCATATGCTGTAAATGTGAAGCATCAAGGAGCAGAATGATGGCTCAGATGATTTCTACAACATTTTGAATTGTTTTTTGCAATTGTATTACTACCAAGAATGGCAATTCCACTCTTTCACCACACCAAAAGCAATCAACCCAAGCAGATCAAATGTGCAGTAATTGGGTTACTGGCATGTCTACATACCTTTTTCTAATGTATATAAATAGGAGGTGACTAGATGTACAGGCAGCTGAAAAAGGTGTTTTAATTTAGCTTTATTGTGCCTAACTGCCCTCACTTGACTGGAAGGGTAGCACTGTGGTGCTGAGTAAACCTGATTTTTACTATTATTAATTGTTTGAAGACTAAAGGAATGTCGGAAGGTGCACTGGTCACTTTTGCATCAATAAAGACATTTCTCATTTATCTGTTCACCTCTTTACATGTTTTTAGAGTGATATTGAACGTTTATGATTTAGCAGCTCTGTGGAATAAGGAGTTGCTGAAAAGAAAAACACAATGAGTTCCCTGCAAGAGCTCTTGTAAGAGCTGTCACAAAAGCTAGTTTTCATGCTGACCATTCTTTAAAACGGTGGTTCCTTTCAATGTACAAAGAAAGTAGAGGATACATTTGGTGGGCAGAGGGCATAAACTTGAAGTGATGGTGGTAATATCCTATGCCATCTCGATGGACACTATCCAACCACCAAACCACAGATCACACCATTAGAGCCTTATGTAGAGTTTATTTAGTGGATAAGATACTGTGTCAAAATGTGCCGGATATACCATCCACTGCATTACAAGTACCATAGGGTATAATGAACTTGTAAGAGAGTGGATGGGACATTTATCATGTTTGTGATTTAGTATTTCATCCATCAAACTTTAGATCAGGCCCTAAGTCATTTACTGATATGGATCCCCAAGCATTCTCCTGCAAATATATGGCTCATGGACTTGTTATAATCTAGTAAGGGTGGCATAGCCCATCATGCCCCTGGGCCAGGTACCTCTGTACCTGGCAATGACAGCTACAGCTCTGGGGTATTAGAAGTTCCTGGGGCTTGGAAATTGATTCTACTGTATTTAAGGGCATGCATGATAAGCACTTTGAAAGCAGAAACACCTAACCATTTCAAGATGATTTGTTTATTATGTGCCAAAAGGAACCTGTTAAGGCCTTATTTTCTATGTTTTCAGATTGAGGGTTGGTATAGACATGTATATGCTGCCGGGAACAATAGAATTTACAGTGGCACTGTACGACTTTTAAAGGGAGGGCTCGTAAGCGTGTCTCACGGGAGGTATTACTGAAAAGTTTGCCTTTTAGGTGCATATGAGCGCATTGAGAAATTGGAGTTTACACCAGCCTATGTTAAAACTGATCCTTAAAAGATGAACTTACCGATAAAAGATCATGTTTTGAGAGATAACAATTTTACAGCTTTTAAAATATATTTAACATTTCAGAACGTATTTTATCTGACACATCCTGCAGTTGAAAACATTTTATGGTTTGTGTGGTGTTAGGGTCTGCTACAGGTGTGTTGCATTGTTATGGTTGTCAGAATAGTAATAGTGGGTACAGCACAAAAGCTAAGCAAGATAAACACATAAGTTAAGGTAACACCTCAACCTTTGCTCTCACTCCCTCCCACTTCAATCAGCCTTAACTTCCACTTCCATCACACACTGTTTCCAACATGGAACATACTTCCACGCGTGCTGTACAATATTTTGAATTGCATCTCTAATGTCAAGCAACTCATCCACAAATGTATTCGGTCTTTCGCTCGCATCTTATTTCCATATCCAAAAGTGAAAGCAGGGGGGACATCCAGATATCAGTAGTTCTACCGCTAGCAGGTACGACCAGCAGACATGCCAGCCCTTATGGCGACAAGTGTGTGTCACGCAATATTGGCTCCCTTCTAGTGAGGAACCAATATCACATCAGGCTCAAAAGGTGGTCTCGAAAGCCTTAGTAGAGTGGGTTTACAGATCATGTTTGTAACTTGTTCACAGGTGATGTCCACTGATGGGTATGAAGGCACCCTAGGACATCGATGGCAAACTGATGTTTTGTGGAAGTGCCTGTCAAGCAGTGCTTGACACAAACAACTACCCCTCAATGCACCCAATCACTCAATCCGCATTCACTGTGAGAAAAGTTTAGAACTTGGCAGGCTTGGGCAGAGAAATTGAAGCCTGAATGTTAATGATGGACATGTTCAACAATCCCTAGACTCATTGTAAGCATCTGGGCCTCTATTACTAGGCCCTAGCGGTGCAGTGTGCCAGCCCATATTTACAAGGCCATGCAAAGCCACCTTGCATGGCTTTTCATGGCCTTATAGATATGGGCCCCTTTCATGCACAATACTGCGTGAAAGGGGCGTTCCATGGGTGTTGCTTGGGGTGTTCCCATGCAGCACCCATGGAACCCGAAGGAATCTGACGCATTCCCAGATTTACAAGTCTGGGAATGCATCAGAATCCTACACAACCTCAGGGGTGGAGTAAGAGAGACGCGACGGGGAGAAATATCTTTACTTCTCTCCGTTTTTATTCCTCTCTCTATGTGTGCTGCATCCTGCAGCACACATTGAAACAGGAAAACACCTCTTGTGATTGTTTTTGCGCGAGAAGGTGTCCCTTCCTACAAAAAAACAATAATGTCCACAATGCAGTGGCGCATGGCAGCAATTTGTGTGCCAGCGCAAGGGACAGGATAGAAATGCATCATATCTTGTAGATCCAGCACTTTCCTGCCCTTTCCCCGTGGCATAGGGCGGCGCAGCAAGGCACTTGCTGAGCTACCCTGCATTACAGGCCCTGTAAATGAGCCAAATGTCTGCATACAAACACCTCAGAGTTACAGATAAAAGCATTGTGCCTTCTGAGGGAAAAGAGTAAGTCGCAGTCAGCAGAGGCAAGTGCAAAGTGCACAGCTATGGACAACAGGGACTAAGCTATACATTTCCCAGTCACTGGGGGCAGGAGGCATGGGTGCAAGCACGGCTCGAGTTCTGTGGTGCTCTAGGTGTTGCTGCAGCTCAAGTCATCTCTGTGGCAGGTGGTGCTTTACTACAGGTGCTACGGGTGCCAGTGGCCCGGCAAGTACATGGCCTCTTGGTGATGGTGCAAGTGCAGACAGACTGCGCTCTTAGAGCCTGCTTTAGAGTTTGACAGAAGGTTACTCCGTTACAAACATTACTAGTATTCTGTCCGCCGTATTACGATTCCCATTGGATAAAATGGGATCTTAATATGGCAGGCGGGATAGCAATCATGTTTGTCATGGAGTAACCCCATCCGCAAAACTCTAAATCAGCCCGTAGTGCCACAGCAGTTAAAACGTCTAAGGCCCTTTTATGCCAGGTATCTGTGTATGGAAAAAGTTAATCAGTGCTGCAGGTGTGTTCATCCATGCATGCAGTCATGTGTGTATCCATGGTGTGTGCGCACAGGGCCCGGCTTTAGCAATCCTGGTGTCTAGTAAAATAATTTTGTTGGTGCCCTCCAAAAAAAACTCCTTCTCCAGGAATTCCCTCACTATCACGCTCCTCCAGTGCCCCTCACCTCTCCATAGCCCCTCTTTCACATGCATTTATTTTGTTTTATTGTACTACTTATAACAATGTAGGTGTCAGAGCACCATACATCATACACACATTACACTGAGCCATTGAATGATTTGCCTCCGAACCTAGGCATGTTTTGTATCAAACATGTCAGAACCATACCACAATACTGTTGCCAGTATTGGAAGTATAATTCCAAGCACTCTAGGGGCTCCTTAGAGGACTCCCGGCATTGCTCCTACCATCCTACTGGGGTTTTCCGGGCAGCCCAAGCTTCTGCCACCCCTCAGTTTGGATCCTGCCCTTCTGCTGCTTGAACAGATCAAGCCCAGGAAGGCAGAACAAAGGATTTCCTTTGGGAGAGGGGGGAACACCCTCTACCTTTGGAAATAGGTGTTAAATGGCTTGGGAAGGGTAGCCTCTCCAAGCCACTGGTATGTTTTGAAGGGCACATTTGGTGCCCTCTGTGCATAAACCAGTCTACACCGGTTCAGGGACCTCCAGGCCCTGCTCTGCCATGAAACAGGACAGTTGAAAGGGGAGTGATCACTCCCCTGTCCATCACCACTCCAGGGGTGGTGCCCAGAGCTCCTTCAGAGGGTCCCTGGGTTCTGCCATCTTGAATCCAAGGTTGGCAGTAACCTCTGGGACCATCTGAATGGTCAGGCCAGGCAGGTGATGTCAGAACCCTCTCCTGATAAGTGGTCACTTGGCTGGGTAACTAATCCCCCTTTCAGGGCTATTATGGGTCTCTCTCTTGGTTGGGTCCTCAGATTTGGCTTGCAAGACTCCAGCAGGACTACTCTGCAACCTCTACTTCAACCTCTAGCCACTGGAACCGCAACTGGACCCTCCAGGAACCGACAATCTGCATCCATGACGTAGACTCTGCTTGCAACATTGTTTCCATGGCTCCTTCCAGGTTCTGCAACATTTCCCCAGCTGTGCATCCTGTGAGAGCGGCACATCTTCAGTCTGCACGAGAAGGAAAAAGGAGTCTCTCTTGGAGTGAAGGAGTCACCTCCCTGCTTGTACAGGCACCAACGGCAATGACAACCGGCTGCGTGGACCTCCTCTCATCATGAGCTGTGTGGGTCCTGCATCATGGGTAGTAGTCCAAAGTAGTCCTCTCTGCCAGCTGTTCAACTTTGGTGGAGGTAAGCCCTTGCCTTCCCACACAGAACAGTACCCCCATGCACCACATCTCTTGCAGATACCAAGGGATCTTCAGGCTCCGTGTAGCCCCAGCCCCCAGCACTCCTTCCTGCGATACACAGCCCTCTGCATGCTTCTCCTGTGGCGTGGGACCCTTCTCCACTTGTGCTCTGTGGGCTCCTCTGGGACTCCTAGGCCCATATTTATACTTTTTTAGCGCCGCATGTACGTCGTTTTTTGGCACAAACTTACAAAATTCAATTGTATTTCGTAAGTTTGCACCGATTTTGCGTAAATAAACGACACACATGCAGTGCTAAAAAAGTATAAATATGGGCCCTAGTTCCTCGTCCAGTGGGTCTCATGTGGGGGCTGTCTTTTCTTGTATGGACTCTGCCTTGCTGAGGGTCTTCCTAGGACTCCCCCCATGGGTTGAGTCCTCCTGGACCTTGCTGGTCCCCGGCAGTTCCACTATTGCTTCACTGCAACTTCTGCCTTTGCCAAGGCTTGTTGGTGGCTTTTCCATGCCACTGACCGACTGCAATCATCCATCTGGCGGGGGACGCCGACTGCATCTTCCAGGAGCTCTTCACCTGCTCCATGGCTGCATTCCTGACGGTCTTCGTCCTACCGTCGACCAACTCCTGCATCCACAGCTGGGTGGGTAATAGCTCCTACTCCTCCTGGACTCTTCTGTGATGTCTGGACTTGATCCCCTTCTTCCACAGGTCTTCCTCTTCAGGAATCCACGACTGGTTTCTTGCAGTCTTGTACGGGTGTTGCATTTTCTTCATTTTCTTCCTTTTGGGTGGTTTGGGGAACATCTAGTAATTTACTCATTTCCTCCTGGTCGCTAGGGGGCACTGTGGTACTTACCTTTGGGGTTTCCTAGTACCCCCAGCTCCCCTCTACACATTTCACTTACCTAGGTGGGGTCCTGCATTCACCTTCCATTTTTTAGTATATGGTTTGGGCTCCCCCAGGGTCACTATTCTCTATCTGCAGTTGTACTGTTTTCTATCACTTTCTGTGCCTATTATTGACTACTAGTGTATATATTTAGTGTGTTACTTACCTCCCGTTGGAGGGTTTCCTCTCTAGTACTTTTTGGTATTGTGTCACTAAAATAAAGTACCTTTATTTTTGTAACACTGAGAGTTTTTTTTCATGTGTGATAAGTTGCTGTATGACTACAGTGATATTGCATAAGCTTTGCATGTCTCCTAGATAATCATTGGCAGCTCATCTACAGCTACCTGGCTTCTAGAAACTGCCTACACTACACTAATAGGGATACCTGGACCTGGTATAAGGTGTAAGTACCTTAGGTACCCACCACACACTAGGCCAGCTTCCTACAGTGATGCAGGGCTTTACAAACTGATGCATTTGGCCCAATGTGTCAGTTTGTAAATATGGAGCAGTGTAGTGCACTGCTAGTGCTGCTGCTGCATCAATAAAAAAAGAGTAGCAGGGGCACAAAGGGCTTGTAAATGAGGCTCACAGTTCCGCAATTTGCGTGGTACACGTTCTTTACTACAGGCAGCTTAAACCTCTGCACTATTTTATCATGAGTGGAAACTGGCACTGGACAAAAGATCTCTCTCCAGCAGGATATTTAACCACCAGAGTTATTTTGACATTTTTATTGTTTCCTGAAAACTTCTGAAATCACAAGGAACTTTGCAGCAGGTGCTTTTTAAACCTGTTTTAGTTCTAAACATAACGCCCCCTGAGGTCAACACGAGGTGGGAGTTTACCAGCCGCACTGCCCTAGAGCCAGCCCTGTGTGCACTCGCAGAATGCAGACTTCACTCTTACACTATCCCTCTGTGAGCTGGGGGAACTCAAAATTTGGTGTCCCACTTGATTTGCCATTCTAGCTCGCAAGCCTTGCTTTAGTGGGATGGTGAAGTCGGCCAGGCCCCACGAGAGACTCCTGGGCCTCCCAGGGCTCTTTCACAAATGCAAAAGCCTCTCTTTAATGTAACTCTACAAGTGGGCCTGCGAGATCAGTTCTCAGACTACTCACTTCAATTGCATGGTAGCTAGCAGTGACTTTGCCTGGTTAAAGTGTCTTTAATCGGTGAAGTCAGCGGGTCTGGAAATGGGTTGTTTTACATCCCTTTCTGTTCACAAATAAACAGACGTTGTTCCTGTTACACTCCCACCACAGCGTAGGACAGAGCATGCAAACCTTCATCTAGAGCTAATTATGCATCAAAGACAGGGAAGCACGTTGAAATAAGCCTTTTCTCTGTATTCAGAAAGCTAAATGTAAACAAGCATGGCAAAAGCAGTAGGTCTCACCATTATAATGTGAGTGCCAAGCTATTGGCTTTGCTAATGCTTGCTTGTAAAGCATTGTTTAAATAAATTAAAAGGATTGTGGTATGGAATATTGAAGAAGGAATATCACTCGATATTGTGACCAGAATATCAAGCACCAATATATTGTGAAGGTAAGTGTGCAGAGGCAGGTATACATTTACCATTCTTAACTCTACATCTGCATACCATGAAGACATATATCTATATATCGTCAGGGTACATATACTTGGAGTTAGGTATAAAACATACATACCTACCTACCTGTCCTCGATATTTTGTCATGATCTTGGGTGACCTCGATATTCTCTCACAGATATTCTGAAACCACACGAAAAAAATATTCAAAATTCAGGAAGAAAATACATACCCTAGAGTAAAATATCAAACCAGTATATTGTCAGTCTTTCAATCTTTTAAATAGCTTGCTTTGTTTTTCAAATAATTCTCATTCAGGCATAATTCAAAAAGAAAGTGTCAGAAAAGAGACCGCTCATCAATGCCTAAGTTACTTTACACAGGACTCGGAGCTGAAACAAAGGTTCCAGTCATTTCGTCCTCAGGCATCTTCTTTTTAATCATGCTAAGTACCCACAAGTACATCTCATTTTCAGCACCCTTAAGTACATACAAAAGTTATTATACATTATGTAATAAAAAATGTTTCAATTAAAGTTAAAATTACAATGGGATTAACACTGCAGCACAAAATAACTAATCTCAGAGGATGTGAAAGACATCCACTAGGTTGCTCTAAAAAAAAGGATTATTTCATTATATAAATACCTTATTTATTAAGTGAAATATAGTACTAAAGTTTATTTATGTAGCCCACGGTGTGGAGCTAGCCCCCCAAAATGCATTTTTCAATGTATATGGAGCTACCTCCAAATATGCGTCTCTCAGTGTTTATTTGGTACATGCAATATTGTTTCTGTGAATGAATAAAGCTTATGGTAATTTTTCTTGTACATGTGATATTCTGTGGTTACTTTATAAAGGTACATGTGTTTTTATAAATGTGCATCCCTTAGTTAAAGCATACATTTGTAGGATTAATTGTACTTCGTTGGTTCAAATACATTTGTTGGTCAACTATATCCATGGATAAAACTGGGATGCTTGTCAGTGGTACTTGAGTCATCGTTGCAACTAAACTACTGACTCCCCATATTCACTTTTGGTGAAACAGTGATGCAGGAACAATTTTCAGAGTATGGGGCACTTCTATTAATGTTACATTACTGAACACTAAAGTCATACAGATTGTGAAACGCTCAAGTGTCACACAACGAACAAGTATAGCAAATGAAGCAAACTTATTTTGCAGTAGAGTGGTAAAGAAGGCTTATGTAGCCAATAGGAGACGACTGTTGCAAATATAAGTGTGGTAATCCAATGTCATTTACAGACTGCACATTTTCCATTGAAATTGTCACTAAAATTGCAGAGACATGCAGTCTTACCAATAAAACTATATGGCGCACATCATTGGCACATTATCAAGTAACGTGTCTTGATTTGTTTTGATCGTATTAAAATTTCTGTTTTCATCACACTTCAGAATGACAGAAAATGTGATTCATTCGTGCTTTCCAAACTGCTGATAGGTTTTGAAATATTTTTGAAGTTCATATCCAGTTTCTATAATTGTGTTGCGCTTTAGAACAAATAGACATTGTAGAGTCTTTCCTTTCACACTCCCTTTACCCAGTAAGCAATTCTGTCAGATAGTTCACATAGATCATTTTACAAAATCCTCTCACCTTGAGGTTAAATTCACCATTGTGTTTATTATTTTTCTTTTATGTACTGAGTGATTCAGCCCCGGAAAATAACATGAAAGATGTCACACCTTCATCCTTTGATTTCAATGTGCCTGAAGAGCCCTGTCTTAAGTGGAACAAAAGTAAGAAAGTGCCCTCTTAAATAAACTAAAGTTTCCGGGATGAACTTTGGGGGGCGAGAAGTATCCTTGTTGCAGCGTTGCCTGGGAGCAGAAGGGCAAGAAGTACTGGAAACGCTGCCTTCAGTCACTCAGGAAGGCTCCAGAGGCCTGAACGAATTTGACACTGTTCTTAAAAATCTTCACATTAAGGGCCTTATTTATACTTTTTGGTGCAAAACTGCACTAACGCAGTTTTGCACCAAAAAGTTTTGCACCGGCTTGCACCATTTTTTAGCACCAGCTGGGCACCATATTTATGGAATGGTGCAAGCCGGTGCAAAGGGTAGGCTAGCATAAAAAAACGACGTTAGGCAGGTTAGAGTCAAAATAAATGACTCTCACCAGATTAGCGTACTTTTTTTGATGCGAAGGGTCATATTTATACTCTGTTTGCACTGAATTAGCGTCACTTTTTTTTTTTTACTCTAATTCGGTGAAAAACGAACTCCATATTTATACTTTGGTGCTAGACCCGTGTAGCGCCAAATTTATGGAGTTAAAGTCATTTTTTGGAAGTGGAAACCTACCTTGCCTTAATGAGATGCAAAAATGGTGCAAGGGAGGGAGGAGGGGTCAAAAAATGGGGCAAAGCCAGCTTTGCCCCATTTTTTAAAGCCTGGGTCAGGGCAGGCGTTAGGGGACCTGTGGGCCTATTTCCATGGTAGTACACCATGGAATAAGCCCACAGGTGCCCTCCCCAGTCCCCAGGGGTACCCACACCAGAGGGACTGCGGAGGATGGGGGATCCCATCCCAGGTACGTACAGGTAAGATTGCATTTTATTTTTGAAAGTGCCATATGGGGCCCTGAAATGGGCCCCCATATATGGCACAGGGTGCAATGGCCATGCCCAGGGGACCCTTGTCCTCTGTGCTGGCCATTGGGGTGGTGGGCGTGACTCCTGCCTTTTCTAAAGCAGGAGTCATGTGGCATGGTAAGTTTAGCACCATAAAATGACGCTAACCTGGTTATTTACTCTAACCTGCCTAAAGTCATTTTTTGGTGCTAAACCCTCTTCTTCTGTACTGCCAGCCCCACCCGACTAAAGTCATTTTTTTTTACTCTACCCTACCCTTTGCACCGGCTTGCACCATTCCATAAATATGGTGCCTGGCTGGTGCACAGAAATGGTGCAAGCCAGTGCTAAACTTTTTGATGCTAAACTGAGTTAGTGCAGTTTTGTAGCAAAAAGTATAAATAAGGGCCAATATTTTGTAAGTTTGAGCCACATTTGCGTCAAAAAATGACATTAATGCAGCGCAAAAAAAGTATAAATCAGGGCCTTGGTGCTAGACGGATCTAGCACCAAAGTATAAATATGGAGTTAATTTTGCACCGAACTAGAGTAAAAAAAAATGACACTAATTCGGTGCAAACAGAGTATAAATATGCCGCAGAGTATAAATATGCCCCTAAATATGGCGTTAAGGCCATAGAGTCATTTTTTGCACGGGAACGCCTACCTTGCATCTCATTAAGGCAAGGTAGGTCTCCACTTCCAGAAAATAAATATGGAGTTAGTTTTGCACCGAATTAGAGTAAAAAAAAATTACGCTAATTCAGTGCAAACAGAGTATAAATATGCCCCCATATATCTAAAGTGAGCAACATTTTTGAAAGGTGTCATTTCAGGAGGAAGGGGAAGGAGAGACTGTGGAAGAGTATGTTATGCCTCTCAAGGAAACTAGCTTCAAATTGCAAGTTTGGAGTTCTCACAGAGGAGAAAATGAGGGATCAGTCTGTTTTGTACTGAAGGCTTGAGAATGTCAGAGTAGAGTGCTTGCTGAAGGGTGAGCCTCACGCGAATTATGTTAAAATGGCTGCTAAAGGGAAATAAAAAATGTTGAGTTGTGTTGAAGAAATTAGCAAGGACGTACGGGGCTTGTCTGACATCATTGCTGTAAGCTTGGCCAAACAATGTCAAAGTGAGAGAGGTGGATGGCAGAACGGTGAGAGCAGTTTCAAGGACTGGAGCTTCAGATGCTTGGTCACATGGCAAGCAGTAAAACATGGCCAGCAGTAAATGCTACCTGCAACATATGTAACAAGAATGGCCTATTCTTGAGGTGTTGCAGGTGCGGTGTCATGGAGAAGAAAACCACAGGTGTGCAAGAGGTTGTGGGAATACTGTTGGGGCAGTCCATCTGCTTGCATAAATACAGGAGGGCTAGAACTAGAGATGATGTTCGACTTCTGTTCCTGTATGACGATCATCTCTGAGTAGGTGCTTGTCAAGAACTTTTTAGGAAGATATAAGTTGGGTAAGATAACCACTTTGTAGATGCCATAGAGTTTGATGGAAGGATTGTTCTAGTCAAGGTTTATGTTTCATGTGTGGGTGACAACATTCTGGGGTCACCACTTCAGAAAAAACTAGGTTTATTCTTAGATTCTAATGCGACACTGCAGGTACAGATACATCAGGTGGTGGATGATTGCACGGAAGTCAAGGACATGTACCTAGATGTTTTCAGCAAAACCCTTGGATGCTTGAGGGCTATGTGCGAAGAACTAGATACTAGGAGAGTGGTGTTTTCGTCAGCTTCCAGGTCAATTGACTTCCCCTAGGGATGCTGGGAGAACCAAAAAACCCAGACTCCATTTCCTGCCAGTAGGCAATCACAGATTGCCAGATCAGGGCTTAAAAAGCATCAGGACTTCCTGCAGCACGGGACACTGAGAGAAATACAAACCTCAGGCTCCTTTTCCTGCCAGGAGGCACTCGCAGAAAGCCCAATGGGGTTTAAAAAGCATTGGGACTTCCTGCAGCACGGGACGCTGAGGAAACCACACACACTAGGCTCCTTTTCCTACCCGGAGGCAGTCGCAGAAAGTCAGTTCAGGGCTTAAAAAGCACCGGATCTTCCCACAGCACAGGACGCTGAGAGAACCACAAACCCCAGGCTCCTTTTCCTGCCAGGAAGCAGTTGCAGAAGGCCTGCTCGGGTCTTAGAAAGCATCAGGGCTTCGAGAGAACCACAAACCTCAGTCTCCTTTTCCTGCCAGGAGGCGGTCACAGAAAGCCCACTCAGGGCTTGAAAAGCGTAGAGACTTCCCAAAGCATAGGACGCATTGGGGCTGTGCCCAGGCAAAGCCTGGGCCAAGGTTAGGCATCCATGCCCGCCAGAGCCCGAAGAAGGATCTATTAGGCCACCCCACTTGGTTTTGCTATGTAAGGTACTTTTAGATGAGTTTCTTTCATGTGTTTTGGGTTTGGGTCTGTATTTTCGTTTACTGTGGGCCTTGTTCTAGCTGTGTGTGGTTATCTCTCTGATAATAACATGAGAAAGAAGAAAACCTTTGTAAGTCAAACTGGCCCCACTCCCCTAGTGAAATGCACCTCAATTGATCGAATGGTGGAGTGGGCTATGGAGGTCATTAGAACTGAGATTGCTCTGATTGAAAGACGGCTTTCCTTGAACTTGAGCTCAACTACAGCTCCTATTGTTAATGAGGTTGTGACCTAATGCCAGGATTGCCCTCAGTCGCCCACATCCCAGCTGTTGATGTTACCAACATTGTTAGTTCCTTTTCTGCTGCTGGGAATGGCACTGGCAGCCCTCAGTTTCAACCTGAAACCAATAAGAGGGTAAAACAAGGACCTTGCAACAAGCATGGGGTGACATCTTGCCACGTTACACAGGCCAGTCAAACTATGGCCACAGGTGCAGCTTCTTATGTCCCAACTAGCCAGTTTTGTATTGAGCATTTTTTGGTGGACTGTTGCCCCAAATTTAAGGCACTCCTATAGGCTGAACCTTGCCCTTCTGTGGATCGACCTAAATCCATTGAGTCACAAATAGTGACTCTTTGATTGCCGTTAACTCAAACACCTATTGCTTCGCTTGCCACGAATATGGAAAATCATTCTTCATCTGCCCCTCAGCCTTTTCCATGCAGTTCTTCCACATCTGGGATGTCCTATATCTGGCATGCACCATGTTTGTCCTCCTGACATGATGTTTGGGCCTAATTCAGTTGCCATCTGCTAGCCATAAAAGGCCCATCCAGAGAGGAATGTGTCCACCTACCAATCTGCATAAGGCAGGGCAAATGACAAATGAGACAGCTTTTAATCGAAATTGGATTGCCATCAACCTCTCCCCATGCTGCCTGCCCCCTATGTGGCAATTCTTATAGGAGTTCCTCCGCTACATAGGGGACAGGAGAAGTCCTATGTGAACTACGCAATAAAGGTTTGGATTGGCTTGCACCCCACAGAGGTTTTCCTTTCCCTTGGGCCAGTGATATTCTGCTGTCTCCTAGAGTTGGATGGATTGGACCGGGCCCAGTAGATTCATGTGGGTACTGTGTCATTGTGAACTTTAGATCACTTCTTCTGGTGCAAAGACTGTTGTTTGGGCCCTTGAACAGGGGTGCTGCTAGGGCAACATAGCCCTTATTCTGTTAGCATACTTCTACAAAGCCAGTTCTTTTAATCTGCAGTCAGATAATTATCAGGCAACTATGATCAATGATTGAGGCAGGAGTAGTCAGGCACATACATCTTCTGTGTCTCAAGTTGTACAATTGGATCGGCCATTCACAGTTGCTTCTTGCTGCGTAGAGGACCAGTTGCAAATTGTTGTGAAGTTGGACTGACTTTTGGATGGTACCAAAGCACCTTTCCTTGCTGGCAATTCTGGGGGAGATGGGATTTGAAAGAAGGGTATAATGATTGAAAGTATTTTTTTCTCTCCTGAGTTGGAATATCTCCGGACTCAAGGACAAGACTGCCAAACCGGCTTGGCCTATTTTAATTTCTAAACATGATGTTATTGCTTTACAGAAAACTTGGGATACAACATCTCCCTCTTGTGCCGGTTTTGCCTGCTATTCTTATTCTGCTATTTCTTCTACAATGGCAGGGCCAAGGGTGGCCTTTCTGTATGGGTTGGTTTAAGCCTACAAGGGGAAGTGTTGGTCTTACACACAGGAAGTTCCAACCGTGTGGTCTTGCTTATTAAGGATAAATTAAGTCCCTATTACTTTTATTTGATCAACTTTTATAATAATGATGTTTCAAATTCTGTATGTGCTCCTTTTATCCAGTTGTTTTCCTTCCTAATAGATTTGAAACCGCTAGGGGTTTCTTGTCTTAGCCCAACAATATTCTTTGTGGGGACTTCAATGCCAAATTGGCAAGTAACTCTGAGATACAGGGGTCTGGGTGTTCTGTATCTCTCAGTGGTCAATCAGACAGCAGAGGAAAGGAGTTAGGTCAGTATCTAGCTGTACATGATCTTGTTGGTATTCTAAATGCGATTAAGGGAGACAGACTCTCATTGGCCATTTTCGCAGGGGGGTGGGGGTGTTCAGGCTTCAGTCCTTGACTAGATATCTGAAACTAAGAATTTTTTATCTAGGTTTTCACAGGGTGCCTTTTTAGAGGAAAAGTAGGGGATCATAATGCATTAATCGCAGTAGAACACTGCCCAATACTTAGGTCAAATAGCCCTGAAAAAATAATACCTGTCACTCAGCACTCTAATAATGGTCTTAGGCTTTTCTGGCACCTGAAGGAATCAGGGGTTATCCTCAACCTACTTTTGAAGACCTGTCTTAAGATTTTTCCTGACTGTTTGACAGAAGCAAGTGAGGTTGTAATACTTGATCTTTATGAAAATTTATGTTTGTATATTGGGAACCATCTTTTGAAGCTAAATCGGCCTATTCAAGAGAGCCCTCAATGGTTTGATAGGCACCGCTCAGCAGCTGATCGTAGATAAACGAGGGTGCTCCCAGTCATGCCAAAAGATTGTACCAAGGTTCATGAATCCCATAGGTTTTATAAACAAACTTGTAAAGCCAGATAGGATGCTTAGAATAGCAGAGATTGGGAGCTCCTGGAAACACATCGCTCTTGAATAATAGTAAAGTATTTTGGGATATGTTAGAAATGGGGTTTCTGGTTGTCAGAGTATGCACCCTATACAAGGAGGATAAATCACTTTTAGTCAGGGTAAACTAGACACACACTTAGAGATAACCTGTGCTCACCCTCTGGTAGCTTGCCACAGAGCAGTCAGGCTTATCTAAAGAGGCAATGTGTAAAGTCTTTGTGCAAGACACATAGTAACACAACGAAAACACCACAAAAGTACTCCACACAGGGTTAGAACACTAGATTATATCTTCATGAATAGACCAAGACCAAAACAACAAAAATCCAGTCAGTAGAAGTTGAGATATGATTTTTTAAAGAATAAACCAACAATAGTACTTTGAAGTCAATAGTGCCTAAAGGTTATTTAAGGTTGCGCTAGACTGGGGTGAATGCCAAGTTCAGGCCGATCGCAATGGAGGGCAGGCCGGCTGCAGAATATTGGATGGAAGAAGCGTTGACCTCGAAGGCTCAATGCGTGGAGCAGAGGAGAAGATACACTGTTGTCGAATGAGGAGATGTAGGCAATGCGTCAATTCTGAGCTGTGCAGCATTGAAGATCAGGTAGTGTTATGTGTTGAGACGATGTGTTGTTGTTGAACTGCTGGGTTGGAGCAATGCAGTGGCATCGAGCCACACAGGGTCGAAGATGCGTTGGAATCCGGGGACGATGCATTGTTCAGTTGGCAATGCAGAGTCTGCGATTCAGGCGCAATGTCGGTGATGCATGTATTTTCTTGGATTGCAGCACAGATACTCATTTCCAAGGGCCCAGGACTAAATTGGCACCACTTGGCAGAGTAGGGCTCACAGCGACGGAGTCCAGGTGCTGGTTTCTGGTTGTAGGCAGTCTTTGATATTCCTGAGACTGCAGGTGAACAGGGGTCAAGCCAACAAGCCCTTAGAGTCACAATGGGTTCAGAGGAGAGGGGTCCAGTTCCTCCTCGGCAGGGCAGAGATCAGAACGGAGCACAGTAACTCATCAAAGCAGAGAGCAGTCCTTCTCGGAAAGCAGTTCAGCAGAGTGGCACTCTTTGTAGCACAGCAGTCCTTACTTCTGGCAGAGTTCTTCACAGTCCAGTAGTGTACTGATTTGGTAGGTTTAGAGACCCAGTTCTTATACCAAAATGTGCCTTTAAAGTTGCGGGTGACTCGAAGGGTCTTTGAAGTTCACAGAGGTCCTTTCTTCCTCAATCCTGGCTCCAGGCTATCAGTAGGGGATAATCAACCCTTTGTGTGGTAATTGGCACTCCCTATTCATGTGTAAGTGTTAGCTCTCCTTCCAACCAGGAAGACCCATCAGAATGCAGATGAGGGCTCAGGCACACCTAACCTTCTTGTGTTTGTGTCTGTCTAGAGAGAATACACAAAGTGTAGCTGTCAACCACCCCAGACATCTATTGGAGACAGACTGCAAGCACACAAAGCTGTAAGATCAGAGAAAAGCCCACTTTCTAAAAGTGCCATTTCTAAAATAGTATTGTTAAATCTTACTTTACCATTAAAGAGTATTTATTATTACCATTCCAATGATATGAAATATGATGCAGTTACTCTTTTCTGATCAGGAATTACAGCTTAAAGGTATATTAAGGTATTCCCAATGCTGGCATTCGAGAGGAGTAGGCCTCAAAGTAGTGAAAAAGCTTTGGGAGTTTTTCACTACCAGGTCATGTAAAACGTAAAAGTACATGTCCTGCCTTTTACTTAAATAGCCCCGTGGACTATGGGCTACCTAGGGCTCACCTTATGGGAAGAGTTTCCAAAAGTAGGGGACCGTGTTGTACCTGTATTACTATACCCAGACAACACAGTCCTAATTGCTTGAACCACCCACGACCTGCAATTACTCCTTGACATTTTAATTAAATTCATGGGGGACCTTAATTTGAAAATAAATCATTCAAAATGCCATTTCATGGCTTCATCAAACCAATATCATGACAAATCCAATGATAACTATTAGCTGGAAAGTTTGTTTGAGTTACTCTGAAATGCCCGATCCAAAGTTTTCAGAATTTTGGCTCTACCTCAAGGCTTTGAATGAACATATAACTAAGAACACATTTGGATTAATGTAATATTGTGCTTTTATGCAGAGAATAAAGGGATATTGAAAGTAAGGGCATTCAATCACAAGACTTCATATGTTAGATATATTCCTTAAATTTAAAATAAGGCCCTTCATTATATAAGTTTCTTTCAAGGTGGTGCACCATGATCACAGTTATCTGTCTCTATAGCATTGTCCACTCTTCTGGGGATACAAGATTCTATGTCTTCAGCAGGAGCAGCTCCCTGTTGATGAGGAGGATTTTGATAACCAGCTCGGACCAACAGGTTTGGGTGGCCAGCATTAGAGAACTCTCTGAGGGCACAACACCAAGAACATCTAGCAGCGTCTTGTCCCCATTCCCAACATCAATGTCCCTAAAGGCGCTCTGTGGACCCACCTGCCCCCCCAACAACTGTGGCCAACTGCTGCTGTGGCTAGAATGACAACCACAGCCATAACATCTGCTGTTCAGTAAGGACATACTAGACCTATGGCCATGCAGTCAGAGTTACAGGAAGCTGTGGAAGGGCTAGGCCATGACCTCCTGTGAGTAGGAAGGCTTAGAGTACGGTCACCATTGCCATCACTATGAGCCTGAAACTCAAACTGCACTTTGTAGTATGTTTTGTAGTATTACAAAACATACTACAAATAGTATGTTTTGTACTACTACTACAAAACATACTACAGAATATGTTTGGCCTTTACTTAAAAAAATATATTTTTTTATTAACTTTTCAGCATTTCATATAATATTCGTGCAGAAGGAAGTGTTCCACAATCAATCTTAGCAGTAAATTCTCATATGTGTACTGTTAGTCACCCAGCTATATGCTCAACTTCCCCCATATATATATCACTTTATATGATCTCCACTCAATACGGTGACTTCCAACAATAATATAAGTAAAACATTTGTATGTAGTTTAACAAGTCGCAATACAACTTCTCCCTCTCCCCTCATAAGTATCCGTAGGTTATCAAATATGACTGAGTCATTTTACCGTTTCATGGTAAGGGTGTGATGCGGCTTTGACTGTAGAACTCTTTTCAGTTGTGGGGTCTTTTATTCCTCCTTTCTGTGGAGTGGATATGGGTCCAGGTATAGTTGTGCACTTGGTAAGTAATGGGGTCTGTGTCATCACTTCCCATGCGAGCAGGTAGTCAGATAGCTTGTCATCTCGACTGGTACGTCTCATAAGCGCCTCCTCCATGCCCGCCCATTCTTCTAGATCATTTCTCCACCCCTGTATTGTCTGGGATCTAGAGCTTAGCTAGTGCATTGCAAATCGCCTCTTGGGTCGACTGTTAGCCCTAGCATAGTATATTTCCTGCTGCTTTCTGGGGTCTGGCTGGAGTAACCCTAATAGGCATTGCAAAATCTTTTTGGGGATTGTCCACCCCGTCACAGTTGAAGTGTTAAAACGTCCGCCCAGAAGAACGCAATGACCCGTGCAGCACCACAATAAGGCCCATATTTATACTCTGTTTGTGCCGGATTTGTGTCATTTTTTTAATGCAAATTCAGCGCAAACTTAACTCCATATTTATACTTTGGCGCTAGACCCGTCCAGCGCCAAAGTTATGGAGTTTGAGTCATTTTTTGGACGTGAATACCTACCTTGAGCTAATGACGTGCACGGTAGGCAGTCCCGTGCAAAAAAGGACTTTAAGGCATGTGCGCCTTATTTATCCTCTGGCATCAAAATGACGCACAGGAGGAAGCAGGCCTTAAAACATGGCGCCCAGCTGCATTTGCCTCGTTTTTTAACGCCTGGTCAGGGCAGGCGTTAAAGGACCTGTAGGCTCATTTCCATGGTGGGAGACCATGGAAGAAGTCACAGGTATCCTTCCCTGCACCCAGGGACACCCCCTGCCACCCTAGCCCACCTCTGGAGGTCACCCATGGATGAGGGGACCCATCCATGGTGAGTGCAGGTAGGTGTAGTTAAGTATATATATATTTTTTTTTAAGTGGCATAGGGGGGCCTAACTTGGGCCCCTCTACATGCCACTGTGCCCAATGGCCATGCCCAGGGGACAGAAGTCCCCTGGGCATGGCCATTGGGCAGGGGGGCATGACTCCTGTCTTTGCTAAGACAGGAGTGATTTCCATGAGGGTTGTGCGTCAAAAAATGGTGCAAGTCAGGTTACAGCCAATATTTTTGACTCTAACCTGACTTGCACAATTCTTTGGCGCACAACCCCCAGTCTTCCCTTCGCCTCCGCTGCCCGGTTACCATAATTTATTTTGATGCTAACCCGGCCGCAGCGCCGGCTATCGTCATTCCATAAAGAAGGTGCGTTGGAATAGCGTTAGCCGGCGGTAAACTTTTTGACGCAAATCTGCCCTGGTGCTGATTTGCGTCAAAAAGTATAAATATGGGCCTGAGGCCCATATTTATACTTTTTTAGCGCCGCATTTGCGCAACTTTTCGACGCAAAAGTGGTGCAAACTTACAATATACAATTAGATTTTGTAAATTTGCGCCGCTTTTGCGTCAAAAAATGACGCAAATGCGGCGCTAAAAAAGTATAAATATGGGCCTAAATGCAAATAATCTACCTTGTCAGTTCTGCACCGTGCACATTGGGAGGGTCTGGACAGATATATGGCATGTGATAGAGCGTTCCGTACTAATAATTTACCTGTATCTTGGACGCTCTTTAGGCCGATGAATCTTTTGGCTAAGTGGGACTCTCTTCACCCGAGATCAGTCAATTTAATCAAATCAATAATCAATAACGAACGTAAGCGATGCCCTGATCAACATAACACTTAACAATTAATCCAGAATGCATGTCGGCGAACCATGACCTTCCGGTCATTAATAACCACACCAGTTTATTCAAAGTTAATGAATTTATTTCCCTATATTAACAAAGCTAGCACAATATAGATGTGTCTCAACACCAAATGCCTTCAGCTGCTTCAGGCTCTTTGCTACCCTCAGCTGCTTCAGGCTCTTTGTCACCTTCAGCTGCTTCGTCGCTGTCTGAGGTTTCTCCTTGGTCTTCCCCAAGTGAGTCGGTCGTTTCGTCCTCAGAGAATATTTCTCTCTCTTCTGTTCCTGCCTGTTCGCTTTCAGTTCGGTTTTGCTCTGTCTCAGCGCTCAGCACTGTTTTATCAGGCACTGGCAGTTTCAGCGCTTCAACTTCCTCATCTGTGGGACACAACACTTTCTTTGTGTGACTGGCGTGAATCCAGTTGGGAACTCCCGCACACTTCACAGCGGTAGTGGTCGTCAGGATCACTTGGAAAGGGCCTTTCCAACGGGGTTCCAGACACGACTTTCTCACGTGCTTCTTTACCACGACCCAGTCACCTGCTTTCAGTGTGTGTCCTGGATCTTGGATCGGTGGCAAGGTGGTCGCTTCCACCTGGTGAGAGAAAGAGCGAACCACGTCAGCCAGACCTTTGCAGTAGTCTAACACCATATCATCTGTAATATTCAAAAGCGCGTTTGCGGAAACTGCAGGAAGTCTCATAGCCCTGCCCATGAGAATTTCGTGCGGAGACAATCCAGTCTTTCTGTCAGGGGTGTTTCTCATTGACATTAACACCAAGGGCAATGCGTCAGGCCATTTCAAATTTGTCGATGCACATATTTTCGCCAGTCTTGATTTCAATGTACCATTCATTTGTTCCACCAGTCCTGAGGCTTCAGGGCGATAGCTACAATGCAGTTTTTGCTCAATGTTCAGCGCTGCGCAAAGTAACTTTATCACCTCGTTATTGAAGTGACTTCCCCTATCTGATTCTAAAGAGATCGGGAATCCGAAACGTGGCATTAACTCCCTCAACAATAATTTTGCAACTGTAAGGCTGTCATTTCTACGTGTGGGGTATGCTTCAATCCAGTGACTAAAAATGCACACAATCACCAACACATACTTCAGACGTCCATGCACAGGCATCTCAATGAAGTCC
Source organism: Pleurodeles waltl (assembly GCF_031143425.1). Taxonomy (NCBI): domain Eukaryota; kingdom Metazoa; phylum Chordata; class Amphibia; order Caudata; family Salamandridae; genus Pleurodeles; species Pleurodeles waltl. Next base: position 461,347,805 of record NC_090448.1, on the reverse strand, counting down.
ATCTGCATTCTACTAAACGGGCCGCTCGCCCTACCAATGTGGCTCGCGTTCACAACCGTTCCCTTCCCTGGGTTCATCTGCTGACAAATGACACATCGATGGCAAACTGTTTCTGCAGCTTGACGAAATCTGGGGTTAAACCAATCAGTTTTGAACAATCTTATCATGGCATCTCTCCCTAGGTGAGCCTGCCCATGATAGAACCGCGCTAGCTGCGATAAGAGACTATTTGGCAAAACAAATTTTCCCTTATTTGAAACCCATAACTCATCTGGTCTCTTTATACATTGTGACTTAATCCAGGAATCTCTTTCATCCTCCCTGACGTTATTTTGTAATGCTTTTAGTTCATCCATTGTATCTACGACCTTCAAGGCAAATGCTTCAGCTGGTTCGAGTTCTGGTTCACTTATCGAATTCCATTCATCTCTTAGTAATATACAGTTCAAGGCACAAAATCTTGCGACTTGATCCGCATATGCATTTCCCAGAGAAACATAGTCCTGTCCTTTTGTATGAGCACTACACTTTACCACTGCAACTTCGGCTGGCATTTGAATGGCGTGTAACAATTCCCTTATTCTCTCCCCGTTTTTTACTGGGGATCCTGAAGAAGTCAGGAAACCTCTCTGTGACCATAATTGTCCAAAGTTGTGCACAATTCCAAACCCGTATTGACTATCAGTGTAAATGGTGACTTTCATCAATGCAGACAGTTGACATGCTCTTGTAAGGGCTACAAGTTCTGCTACCTGTGCAGAATAGACTCCTTGAAGCCAGGACGCTTCCAAGACACCTATTACAGTACATACAGCATATCCTGCTTTCAAAATTCCCATCCCATCTCTTAGACATGAACCATCAACGAAAACAATTTGGTCATTTTCATCAAGCTTAGTATCCTTGATGTCAGGTCGAGGTTTTGTGCAAAATTCAGTCACCTGAAGGCAGTCATGCTCGACGTCTTCAGGGTTCTCAATTTCAGCATTTTCACCGGGAAGCAAGGTTGCTGGATTCAACGTAGTGCACCTTTTCAGCTGCACATTCGGTGAGCCCAGAATTATCGTTTCATACCTTGTGAGTCTTGCTCCAGTCATGTGTTGCGTTCGGGAGCGGGGCAAAAGTATCTCAACTGAGTGAGGGACCATGACTGTTACTGGGTGTCCCATCACTATTCCTTCACTCTGAGTGAGGCTGATACCAACTGCTGCTACGGCGCGCAAACACCCTGGAAGTGCTGCTGCGACCGGATCCAAAGTAGCTGAAAAATACGTTACTGGTCTGTTTATGCCACCATGGGCTTGAGTCAAGACAGACAAAGAACATGCATCACGTTCATGACAAAACAATGTGAAAGGCTTTGTGTAATCAGGCATACCTAAAGCTGGAGCCCTGCACATGCATTCTTTCAATTCGATAAAAGCATCCATCTCATCTCCTTTCAGCTCAATTTGATCCAAAGCATCCTTCTGGGTCAGTTTCAGTAAAGGCTTTGCTAGAGTTGAGAAGTTGGGAATCCACTGACGACAGTAGCTTACCATTCCCAAAAACTTCCTCACCTCCCTCCTTGTCTTTGGTGGACTCATTTGAAGTACACTTGTTATTCTTTCCTTCATTATTCTCCGTGACCCTTTCTCTATCTGGTGACCCAAGTATTTCACTTTCTTCTGACAGAACTGCAATTTGGAAGGAGACACCTTGTGTCCATTCCTTCCCAAATGGTTCAACAGAGCAATGGTATCGGCTGTGCAGCCGCTTTCTGTCTTTGATGCAATCAGGACGTCATCGATGTACTGTACTAGGGTTGACTCGAATGGCAATTCTAATGCTTCCAAGTCTTTCTTTAGAATCTGATTGAATATTGACGGTGACTCAGAAAACCCTTGAGGAATTCGACACCAACTGTACACTCTGTCTAAGAATTTGAAACAAAAGAGAAATTGGCTGTCCTCATGAAGAGGCACCGAAAAGAATGCTTGTGACAAGTCGATGACTGAGAATCACTCAGCATCGCAAGGGACTTGAAACATTATCACAGCTGGATTTGGTACGACAGGGCAACATTTAATTATGATGTCATTTATTTTCCTCAAGTCCTGTACAATTCGGACCTTTCACTCGGCTTTATTAGTCCCATGATTGGTGAATTACATGGACTGCTTAACACTTCTTTCAGTACTCCCTGCTTTACAAATTCGTCAATGAGTTGAGCAACTTTCATGAGGGTGTCTTGTGCCATGTGGTATTGTGGGGTCTGGGGAAAGGTTGCATTGGGCTTTACAGTCACTTTCACTGGTTCGACTCCTTTCATCAATCCCACCTCTTTCCCTGTCATATCCCACACTTCCTTTCCGACTGTTTCCCGTAATTCAGCTGGAATATCTTCTTCAGTTATCATCGGGAAAAGACAAATCAGAGGATACTCTTCATCGACAGTTTCCATCTCATCCCCCTCTACACTGTCCTCTTCTTCCCCATCACTGCTCGTCTGAATTTTGATTCCATCGTTCGAACACATAATCGAACAACCCAATTTGCACAATAGGTCTCTCCCTAACAGTGCTATCGGGCTTGAGTCACATACCACAAATTTATGTAACCCTTGATAGTTACCAATGCTGACTGGTACCGGATCTGTAATTGGGTTTGTCAGGTGCCTGTTTGCTACTCCCACCACTTGAACTGTTCTCCCTGAGAGTGGCAAATTTGGTACTTCAATGCTCTTAACAGTTGAACGTGTGGCTCCTGTGTCAACCAAGAATGAGACACGATGACCCATTACTCTTCCCTCCACGTACGGACCCTTTTGATCAACTTCCAAGGATGCTGCAAGCACACAATCTCCTTCCTCTCCTGAACTTTCACTCTCCCATACATTGTTTATTCCACTCTCACTGTGTAATGGGAACTGTTGTACGGTGCCATTTGTATTCATTACCTGACCCGAGACCTGTGGAGGAACCATCACTTGCTGCTGACTCATTGGTGCCAAAGGTATTTGCATTTGCTGATTAGGTACCATGGGAAACTGCTGTTGCATTGGCTGCATTTGCGTCATCTGCATACGGGGCATCTGCATGTGCTGCGGCTGCATGGGCTGTAATCCCTGCAGCTGATTTATGGTCTGAAAATTTGGGTTTGGACCTCTCATTTTTGGTCCCCTCATTGTCTGGAATGCATTGACATCATTTTTTTGCTGACCAACACCTGCACCTGCACCTTCCTGCACCATCATTGGGCACTCGCGTTTCCAATGTCCGACAATTCCGCACGCGTGACACGGCATCACCTTTTTCAATGCCTGCACACCATTCGGAGTCACAACAGTGTTCAAATCCGGACCATTATTCACAAAACCTCCTCTGCCTCTGCCTCTCGCCTGTGGCTGAAACATCATATTTCCCTGCAACTGCGGCTGCGGTTGCGGTACCTGTTGTTGGAACCCTTGCAACCCTTGCAAACCTTGCAGACCTGTCTGAGCTGCTTTAAGCTGCATCATCATCACTTTCTCTTTCAACTTTTTCTGTTTCACTTCAATTTCGTCGCTACAGTATTTCGCATAATTCAACACCTCATCAATAGGTTTCGACTGCCAACAAATCAAATGCGACTTTATCATCTGACTTATCTCTGGTCTCAGCCCTTCCACAAATCTAAACACAAAATGAAGCATGTCCTTCGCCTCTATTGTTTCCGTGCCACTGTAGTTCTTGAACGCCTTCAACAACCTCTCATAGTAACTATGAATCGACTCTTTAGCCTCTTGGGCAGTTCGATCGATCTTCTGCCAATCCACATTTTTCGCGGCAACCTTCGTCTTCAAATGCTCGATCACCTTATAGTACAAGCTCATCACCATAGGTGATGGTGCACCCGTATCCCTGTCTCTCTCTGGTTCACTTGTCGGCCAACCTACAGCTCTTTTGCAATCCTCCCACAAATCTGCCGGAACCACAATCTCAAAGAGGGTGTTCAGGTCTTCCCAGAGACATTTTGCAAGCTTCACAAACCTATCAGTCTGTTGATACCATTCAATCGGTTTCTCTCTCAGTTTGGGAAAATCATCCATAAAAGACTGAATGTCGCTTCTATGCCATGGTACATGTATTAATTTTCCCCCTGCTGTCTCCCTCATTGGTAACATGGTTACTGCATCACTACTCTGTGGTCTTTTCTCGTTGAGCTCTGGGACACTGTCTTTCCTCTTTTCCTTTCTCTTTACCCATCTGCTTTCCCATTTGTCTAAGCACCTCCACACTTGTGCACTCTGCAACAATTCTCTAAGGTGCGCCTTCATGCCTGCTGACCTCATGTGTTCAAAATCGGTGGTCCCGAAATCCAACCTGTAGCTCCTGCTCAAGTGTTTCGTCTTGTCTATATCAACCCCGTTTTTGTCAGCTATTTCTTGTAAACTTCTATGTACCTTGTTCACTTCTCTCGTAATCCTGGGACATAGGTACCTCAGCTCTTCTTCCGAATAGGACTCTAACCTATTCACACCCATAGTCCCTTCCACCAATTCTTGTGCTTCCATGTTCAACCTGACCCTATTCAGATAGTCTTCTCCCTTCCCACTGGCTGAGCTTTGTGTGGAATTCAGACTGTTGAACCACTGTGTCAGCTGTTGCGCATTCAACCCCATCAGTGTAGCATTCACATCGACTGCCATTGATGGTTGCGGCAACTTTTCAGTGTTCGATGATAGCGGTATCATCAGTGGGGGACTCGACCTCACCAGTGTTGACTGAGCACATATGGGACTAAACTCCATCAAGGACCCAGATCCAGTTGGCAGGGCCGCTATCGGAGTTGTCTCTGGAGTGTTTTGAATGCACTTCCTTTCCATCCCGCTCTGCACCATTGAGCTTTGACTGCTCATACCTGGGTTAGGCTGAATGTACAAAGGTACCGGTGGACCTACAGTAATGGGTAGGGATATCGCATCTGCGTTCTGTCCATTCCCCATGTTCTGAGACATGTTCATTCCCAAACTATGGGTCATCATTGCCGGCATGCCCATCTGACTCCCCGTCATCTGAGCATGTGCGTTTCCCCCCTGCATCTGCTTTTGAGGCATCAAAAACTGGGTTGATTCAGCTTGTGCCAGTGTTGGGTTGTGACCATTCTGTCCTCCCATTACGGTTGGATCTAGAATCATTCCCGTACTGTTGTCACTGCTGTAGTACCTTGGGACCTGCGGCTGATAATTTTCTGCTGGTTTCAGTATGGGCACATCTGGATATATTCTCCTAACCTGCGGTATCTGCGGGGTGAACAGTAAACTCGGGTCCTTAGATCCCGATGATGCTCCTGAACTCTGAGTTTCACTGTTCTGTACCGGTGCCGGAGGGGCAGAACTGGTACTTGGACCTTGTCCACTCTCTGCATAAGGTGGTGGACGGTCGTTCAGCAATTGCATGATTAACTCCTCATCCTCTAACTCCTCTTCTCTTCTCAACTTTTCCTCGTCCTCTCTATCCTTGGAACACCTCCCGTTTGTCTTACAGGTAGCTTTCTTACCTGTCTCCTCTTCTTCCTTAGTAATTGCGGGAAACAATTTTATCCCCTGCAATACATCTGACCTCCACACCTTCTGTGCATTATCCCACCTAGCGTCCGCTAGTGTCTTTTCTACCTTCCTTATCCTAGTCTCGAACTTATTTTGCTGCTGCTGTCTAGCCATTAGTTCCCAAATCGCTAGAGCCTCAAACTGTGCTGGCCTTGGAGGTACCTTCATGTCGTACATTGCGAATCTCAAATTCTCTAGGATCCTTATATTGAATGTCCCATGGACCGGGAACGCTACGCTCCCATGTTTCTCTGTCAGCTTGTGCCATTGCTTTAGCCAAAGGCACGGAGCTACCCCTTTTTCCTCCATTACAATGTAAGCTGGTGTACCTTCGGGCGGCGTCTCCTCTCCTACGCTCGCTTTAATGTAAGACTCCCCCTTCATCGCACTCCTTAATGCTTTAAAAAATTTCATTTTCTCGTCTTTTATTTCACAAAGTTTGTAATCAATAGGTGACTTTAATTCCCGGAATACTCTTCACTTGCCTTTCCCCTTCCAATCGAGCCCCACGGACTGCGTCCAATCCGTGCGCGACCCTTCTCTACAACCAACCTATCCCAGCGCGGCTCCTAGTGACGTCACACTCACACACTGCGGCTGACAAAGCCTTGCGGCTAGTCCTCCTTCACTCAGCTCCTCTCGTAACAACTTCTGGCATGTATCGCGAGCTACAAAAAAATTATAATAAAACAGATCTGTCGGTTTACTACAGGAAGGGTAACACAATCGCTTCAGGACCTTAGGGATTTTTCACTAGCCTCGGCAGTTATTCCATCTTTCTCGGTCCCCACTTTCGCAAGCAAATCTGACCCGCAGACTGCTCTCAACTTGTCAGTGATCTATTCTAGTGCACTTAGAATTTTGTCAAAGCCCGAAGTCGAAGTTTCTTTCACTCCCTTAACACACGTACCGACTCGTTGACCACGCCCGATCAACCTACTAAACCGACCAGACCACAACATAAAACAAGTGTCTCATACACTTTTCAACATACTCCGGAGTCTCTTGACCTCGCAGGGCCCGTCTCAACAACAACAACCACGTGGACCTTTTTATGCACGAAGCGCCACATGCACATGAAGTTCGACGACTTCCCTACTCTCACACTCGGAGTCGCACCTCCGCTATTTTCTATGAAGTTCGACGACTTCCCTACTTCTACACTCGGAGTCGCACCTCCGCTATTCTCTAAAATCCTCGCAATCTTTTCACACAATCTGCGGCAATAAGCTGTGCAAGCGCAAAATCCTAACTTCACTCATACCATCACTAGTACCGCCAACGCTGATCTCACACCTCCATTCTCTTCATTCGCAAGCTCCGAGATCCCGGGAAAGTCGCGGTGGACTTAGCCCATCATCATTCTGTCAATCTGTTTTACCCAAGAAAAATCTAATTCAACTTCTCAATTGGGATCTCAAAAGTCGAAACCGTCACTTCAACACCATGTATGTCTCGAGTGGGGTCCCAAAAGTCTAAACCGTCCTCTGCTACCATCTACTGATAGAGCGTTCCGTACTAATAATTTACCTGTATCTTGGACGCTCTTTAGGCCGATGAATCTTTTGGCTAAGTGGGACTCTCTTCACCCGAGATCAGTCAATTTAATCAAATCAATAATCAATAACGAACGTAAGCGATGCCCTGATCAACATAACACTTAACAATTAATCCAGAATGCATGTCGGCGAACCATGACCTTCCGGTCATGAATAACCACACCAGTTTATTCAAAGTTAATGAATTTATTTCCCTATATTAACAAAGCTAGCACAATATAGATGTGTCTCAACACCAAATGATAAACGTAAATGAACATTAATAGCTGTCCATAACGACGAAAAAGATGCAATCTATGCAGCATTTGAATAACAAGGCATTCGATAATAGCAATGCAAATCACTAAAACTATAATCTGTAATGAGCTAACTGCATACATTTAGTCAGCATAACAAGGTCTCAAATTGCATCGTGCAACAAAAGGAATCCTCATCTAACCTCAAATTAGCATCGGCATGTGGGACTTCATGCAAAAACAATTTAGCAATATTAATTTGGAAAACTCCTAACTAGGGCTCTTATCAAAATCAGCAGTTGGTTACCTAAAAGAAACACAATGCAATTGTACAATTTCCTTTCATATTTACCAATTACAATCAGCATTCAAGGAAGTCTTCGTCTCACAGGTACCATTTCTCGATCAGCATGGGACGGGGCAAAGGGGCAGGGGTGGACGGGGCAGTTGCCTCACGGCGGCAAGATAAACTACTACTTCATGCAAAGGGACAAATCAAAGTTAAAGTCTCTAGGGTAAGAATCATTTAACGTCTCTTTCTCTCGATTAGAGAAAGCATCAAAGTCTCTTTCAAAATGGCGTCTCAGCAAGGTGGGCCATATTAGCTGCAATGTCCTGCAAAATGGCGGGTATCGGGCTGGTAATGGCTCCTTTCTTCTCGTGCACCTGGTTTAAATAGACAACAGTTCAAATCCAGTAGGGTCTTCCATTGGAGGGTTCATAGGTTGGCTTCAAATTGTCCAATCAAAACAACAGTTCTCAAGCTTTTACTTAAGCATACATTATCCTTGGAGACGGGTACGCAAGTTGCAACATTTTATACCAATTAACTCATTTTCAGAGCTTCCATTGTCCGCACCTGCAGATTGACCTTGGAGCAAAGAGAAAAATGCCAGGCTGGCACGAAACCTTAAGATAAGCATGTGAACGATCTCAGTGGAAAAGTACAGCTTCAAGCAGAAATACACGTTTATTAGCACATTGGAAAAATACGAGCATCTAAACCGTGAGACCAGGCAACTAGGCCGAAGCCTCCACTAAAGTTAGGCTAAGCTAAAGCATTTCAAACAAGCAAATCATAGCACACGTTTACGATTATGTCAGATTCGTACAGTTCTAATACATCACGTTATATAAAGCACGCTTATAAATGTTGGCAAACTACTCTGAGGGCACATTTTGTCCCCGTACAATCTTTATTAGTTCGGTTAAAGTCACTCTTGATTATTGCAGCACTACGTTTAAGCGCTAATAAATGTAAAACCTTTATTTCTGCGTCATCACATGCAGTCTCTTTGGTGAAACGCATACCATATAGATACAATTGTAGTGTAATAATTTAATTCTCGCATTTACATAGATTTCTTTGACCCCCGTGTGTATGTGTTCCCAGTCTTTCTGCGTGATCAGTTCCCCAATAATGTCTTGCAATTTGTCCTCCACTTGGAGTGGCGTTGTATGCCTGTCTCCTCGGAGTTTCCGATAGATGTGAGTTATCAGTCGGCAGCCTCCTGCGAAGGACAGCATGGTGACTAACATTTGAGTTGGCTGGGGGTGGGGGTGTGGGGGGGCATCAGGAAATGTCAGCCATAACTGCCTCGCAGTGGCGGTGATTTTTGGGATTTGCAAAAACTGTTCCCGGCCTAATCCAAATAATTCATAAGCATTCTGCGTGGTAATAAAACGGCTCTCTGGATACAGATCCAAGACCATATTGCATCCTTCCTCCCTCTATCAGTCAATTGACATTGTTTTTGCTACCTGTGCAAATGGAAAAAAAATATACATATGTTCAGGTCCAACGCAAATGGAGCCCTGCGTATCACCCTCCAAACAGACCGATCCCACAGTCCACATGTCAATTTAATGATGTGTTCAGCATGTCTGGGATGTGTCACCCTCTCATTAATAGCTCCCCCAACTGGTGTGCCTTGTGTGAACCGCCAGTAGAGATCTTTCCCAATTTTCTTCACCATTCAGCCAGTGTACTGTGTGCTGTAGATGAGCTGCCAAATAGTAGAGTTGTAGGTCCTGAACTTCTTGTCCTTCCTTCCCCCATTCCCTTTTCAGGGTAGTAAGTCCCACTCTCCTGCACCGTTCCCCCCATAGTAATTGCAATGGGAGTTTGTCCAATTCTTTAGAGATTTGGTGCGGGTTTTCATACATGGCCCCCTGCATTAGGTAAAGACAGCATGGGAGGATCACCATTTTCATCAGGGATATTTTGCCCATCAGTGACAGGTGTAGAGTGTTCCAAAATGCTATTGTAGGATGCAGAGCACTTATCACACGTCCAAAATGGAACTCAAATGTAGTTCGCTCCCCTCTTGCAATCTGAATTCCCAGATATCTTATTGAGTCAGTTTTCCAGGGAATACCTGCCTCCAGCAATTGGTTGCCCAATAGCTTGCCCAACATCCCAATAGGAACAATGCTGATTTTTCTGTGTTAACTTGGAAACCTGAAAATTCGCCAAACTCCTGCATAATACATGAATGTATCAGGATAGAAATATCAGTTTGAAGAACATACACTATTGTGTCATGTGCGTAGAGTGAAACCACATGGTCTGTGTCCCCTACTCTGAGACACCACCCCCACCCAGATGGCAAGCCAGGGGATCCACTGCAAGAGCAAACACCAGGGGGTACAAGGGGCACCCCTGCCGAGTGCTCTGCCGTAGTCGCAGACCCTCGACACTGGGCTTTCGTATAACAGCCTCACCCATTTTATATAAGTGTTTCCTAGCCGACTGCCTCCTGCACCTGCCATAGGTACTCCCAGCTCACTGAGTCAAAGGCCTGTTCTGTGTCAAGAAGGCCAATGCGTGAGGGTTGTCTACCAGTCCTGGGGAGTGCAACGCACGTGTCAGTCGTCTAATGTTTCTTAAAGTATTTTGGCAGGGGATGAATCCAGACTGATCTGCATGGACTAAGTGTGGAAGGAACCCCAAGAGTTGTGCCGCCAGTACATGCCTCAGTATCTTCTGGTATACATTTAGCATTGACAGTGGGTGGTATGGCCCTGGCACCATAAGATCTTTGCTGGGTTTCAGGATTAGTATCAATAGGGCTTCTGTCATGGAAGTGGGAAGTACCCTTTTTACAAAGACGTCTTCATACACTATAAGAAGTTTTTCAACAACTCTGTCCAGGAATGTCTTGTAGATTTCCACTGGGAATCAGTCACAACCCAAGGATTTCATGTTCTTAATTGCTTGCTTAATTTCTTGTCGTGTCAGTGAAGCCCCCAACTCCTTTCTTTCGTCATCTGACAACGTTTGGAGGGACAACTTGGTTAGAAATTCATGGAGCCCACCCACAGTTAAGTCGGGGGGTGCTCTATATACCATTTGCAAGTGCATTGCAACACTTTATTTATTTCCTATTGTGTTGTAGTGTCTTTCTTATCAAGCATTCTCAGAGCCATCACTGGCTGAATCATCAATTCAGCTTTGATCAGGTGCTCCAGCAGTCTACTGATTTTGTCTCCTTCTATATAATGTTTGCGTAGGAAAGTCCATCTTTTTGGCATGGTTACCCCCACTTTTTGCCTTTTGTCAGTCTGCTTAGACTGTTTTCACTGGCATCCTGCTAACCAGGCTCCCAGTGATTGTGCTCTCTCCTTTAAATGTGGTTGTCTTGGTACTCTTTACACCCCACATTTGGCAGACTGGTGTATCCCTGTAAGTCCCTTGTATATGGTACTTAGGTACCCATGGCATTGGTACACAAGGGGTCCCCCATGGGCTGTAGCATGTATTTTGCAACCCATAGAAGCCCATGCAAATGGTGTCTGCAGGCCTGTCATTTGCAGCCAGTGTGAAAAGGTGCATGCACCCTCTGACCACTAGTCACTACAGCAGGTCACTGTAAGTCAACCCTATGGTAGGCCCTTCCAGCCCTAAGGGCAGTGTGCAGGTCCCTGTGTGTGTGAACACCCCTGCAGGAGCAGAGGTTCCCCTACAAACTCTAGTTCCAATTCCCTGGGCTTTGTAAGTGCGGGGAAGCCATTTTAGCTATGTACTGGCCATAGGTCACCACCTATGGTCCAGCTACATAATGGTAACTCCCAACCTAGGCATATTTGGTATCAAACATGTCGGAATCATACCCCAATACTGATGCCAGTATTGGTGGCCATATCCCATGCATTCAGGGGGCTCCTTAGAGGACCAACCCAGTATTGCTCCTACCAGTGTTTCAGGGTCATACGAGCAGCCCACACTGCTGAAGCCCCTCAGATAGGATTCCGCCCTCCTGCCGATTGATCAGCTCGAGCAGGGGAAGCCAGAACAAAGGATTTCCTGTGGAAGAGAGGTGCAACCTCCTCTCCTTTGGAAATATGTGTTACAAGGCTGGGGAGGGGTAGCCTCCCCATGCCACTGGTTTGCTTTGAAGGGCAGATTTGGTGCCCTCCTTGCATCATCTGGTTTTCACTAGTCCAAGAAACACCCAGTCCCTGCGCTGGCATGAAACTGCGCAAAGGAAAGGGGAGTGACCACTCCCCTGTCCATCACCACCCTAGGGGTGTTGCCCAGAGCTCTTCCAGGTGGCCACTAGATTCTGCCATCTTGAAAACAAGACAGGCAGAGGCCCCTGGAAGCATCTGACTGGTCAGGTTAGGCAGATGATGTCAGTGACCCACTCTGATAGGAGGCCACCTTGCAAAGTGACCAAGCCCCTTTTTGAGCTATTTAGGGACCCCCTTGCGGGTGGCTCCCCAGATTCGTCATGCAAGATTCCACCAGGACTCCTCTGCAAAGACTTCTTCTGCTCCTGACCACCGGAACCGCTGCTGGATTCCACAGGAACCGAACAAGACTGCAACACCGAGGCAACCTCTTCTTGCAACATTGTTTCCGCAGCTCCTGTCAGCAACTTGCAACCTTTCCATGGCTGTGCATCCTCTGGGGTCAGCAAGACTTCAGCTGCACCAAAGAAGCAAGAAGGAATCTCCATTGGAGTGAAGGAGTCATTCCCTGCATCCAACGGCACCTAGGGCAACGATGTCTGGCTGCTGGCATCTGCTGTCCTCTGGACTTGTGACGATTCTCCAAACACAGGTGGTGGTTCTGATGGGTCTTCTGGATCCTCTTTGCCTTCTGTCCAACTTGGGAGATAGAGTGTCCTTGCCTCTTCCTCCAAGACAGAACCTCTGTGCACTATTACTGTTGCAGAAACCAAGGCTTGTTGACTCCTGCTGTGAGGGATCTCCAGGCTCCAAGTAGCCCCAGCCCCAGCACTCAATCTTTGTAAGGACAGTCGTCTCTCTGCTGATCCAGCGACGTGGGACTCCTCCTCAGGTGTGCTGTCTGGACCTCACTGTGACTTAATGTGCCTCTTGCCGGTGGGTTGCTTGTGGGGGCTCCGACTGCTTCTGCTGGCTCCTCTGTCTTCTCAGGGTCAGCCTGGACTCCCTTCCAAAGGTTGATTTCCCAGGACTCTGCAGGTCCTCTTCAGCTCTGCAAATCTTTAGCAGTTCTAGGTGCATTTGCTTGTGCTTGTTGGTGGTCCTCCTGACCACTGATCCAGCTGCAATCTGGCGACTGGCAAGGGACACCTCCTAGGTGACTTCAGGGACTCCTGTGCAGCTCCTGGGCTCTGCAGCTGGACTTCATCCATAACTGTTGACCCAGATCTTCACCCACAGAAGGGTGGGCATTGCCTCCTGCCCCACCTGGACACTCCTGCGTGGACTGGACTCTGTCCCCTTCTTTTGCAAGTCCTCTTCATCCGGAATCCACCATTGGGTTCCACCAGCCTGGTCCCAGTCGCTGGGGGTCTTCTAGATACGTACCTTTTGGGGAACCACTCTTTCTCAGCCCTTGGCAAACTACTCAATATCCTCTGGTGGGGTCCCATTCTCACATTCCACTATTTTAGTATATGGTTTGCCTTCCCTATAGGGCCTTTGCTATTTTATGCATTTCCTAATACTTATTTGTGTATATTTTGTGTGTACTTACCTCCAGAAGGGGGTTTGCCTATAGTAATCTAGTTTGGTGTTCCTGTAATAAAGTACCTTTATTTTTGCAACACTGTGTGGTTCCTTTCATGTGTGATAAGCTGCTATGTGACTACTGTGATATAGCAAGTGCTTCACACTCCTCCTAGGGAAATCCTGGCTGCTCACCACAGCTATCACTAGAGAGCCCTCGCTACCCAGACACTGTAACACTATCTAATAAGTGTTGCCTGGAACCAGTATAAGGTGTAACACCATAGGTGTCCACGACACACTGGGTCAGCCTCCTACAGTTTGTGTCTATTCACCTTCTGTTCGTAGTTCTCTAATTGGTCTCACAACTTGCATATGCAATGTCTTTGTCTGTCCCAGTTTGATTTGTGCTCCGGTATGTTTGCCAACTGTCGCTCTGTTCTAGTTAGTTCTGTTCCTCCCTGCTTCAGGTCTCATTCTATTGTCTGTCTAATACCCACTACTGTAGACAAGCAGACTCCTCTGAGGACCACTTTAAGACCCTCCCATTCTGTGGCTCTGCTTGTCACGTTGTCCCAATTAATCGTCATGTATTGTTCTCGGTCCTCTTGTATAGCAGAGAGGAATACAGGGTCTATTAGTGTCTCAACCAGGAGACGCCACAGTGGCATCCTAGATGGTGTCTGGTGAAGTGAGTAAATCAAGAACAATGGTGAGTGGTCCAATATATAGAGCCCCAGATAAGACACCTCTGGGACTCGGTATGCGGTCATTGATTGAACCAGGAAATAGTCAATTCTTCTATGTGTACTCAATGCGGGTGTGTAACAACAGTATCTCTTTCAGTCCGGTGTCCCGCGGGCCATATGTCAACCAGTCCCAATCCGCTTCTCAGCTGTGCCAGTGCCACCGGCATATTAGGTTTGACCCCCCGGTCTCGAGAAAAGGGCCCCATCATCAATATTGGGTCCGTATATGTTAACGAGGCAGGGACCATGACCGTCTAGTGCACCTTCCAGTATGATGTGGCGTCCCTCTGCATCTACTGTGTTTAGAATGCATTCCTGGGGCAACCCATATCAGTGTTTCTCTGGCTTAGCCAGAAAAGGAGGTAGCAAATATCTGTCCTTGCCACCGTCTCCTTAGGGATAGTATACAATATTTCCATGTTTGTATGACACAACCACACATGGCGGAACCACGTATGCCTTTACAACGCATGTCTTTACAAAAAATGTTGTTGCAAAAGTATAGTTAGTAAAGGAATATGTGGAAACAGCATCCGTGGCTGTGTTCTACAACCCCCCTTAACCTAATAAACTACCCAGACCCCTCCACCCACCCCACCCCTAAAAAATAAACTAACACCCAAAGCCCTAAAAAATAAACTACCCTCACCCGCCCCTAAAAAATAAACTGCCCCAAAAGCTCTAAATCCATCCCACCCCCAAAAACTAACCCTCCCCCGCCCCAGCCCCACTTACCTCACCACATCCTCTCCCGATCCTTCTTGCTCTTATCTCCGCACCACTAGACTGCCCTCTGCCTTATCTCTGCCTTAACCACGCATATGCGTTGTTTAGGTACATGCTTGGTTAAGGCAGAGAAAAAGGCAGTTGTGGTTTAGGCAAGCATTGTTCTGCTTGCGTGGTAAACGTCCACGTGGCTTAGGCCGCGTTGTTTAGGATGTTTCCCTCTCCACATACATTTGTCTCTTGAAGAAATGCCACGTGTCCCCCATATCTCTTGAGGTAGGTATGAACCCTGTTACGCTTCATAAAGCAGTTTAAACCTCTGACATTCCATGTAATTAATTTGTATTTATAGTCTCTATTTCTCATCTTAATTGTCTGTGGTCTGTTTTGGTCACTTTAAAGGTAACTTGTGTGTATTATTATCCAGTAAATGTTGTACAAATAAGGAAGCTCCCCTGCTTAACAATATAACCATCAACAACCTTCTATATCCCCTTCCCTCCCTCTGTCTGACCCATACGCAGAGTGTATGGAGTCACTTGACACAACCCACGGCCAATAGTGCCCCACTCCAGTCACTTATCATCCCTCCAACTAGATATAAGAACTTATGTGTGGTTACCAACCGAGAAGCCTATGCAGCTCCCCCGATCACACGTGGGGTGCACCAAAATTGTGGTAAGGGCAAAGCCTTCAGATCATCTCGCCAGTGAAGTTAATAATGAACAGTTAGGTAAAGTAGACATCCTATAGACAAACATATTCAGAATGAAAATACCATTAATAAAAATATAATTCCCCAGTACCCATCCAGCACTACTGTCATTTCTAGGCCACAGCACTATACCACCATATGAGCATGTCTCCTCGTCTCATATTTTGGTAGTAGACATCTCCTTTGGTGAGAGTAATTGTTAGCCCTCATCGGCGCTGTCACTCAATGCTTCTGACCCCTCATGGAGCTGTGAAAAAGGTGTGCTGAGTAGGTACCTCCAGAGACTCACCTTGCAAAGTGCCATCCAGACAGACCAGGATACATCCTCATGTTGTTCCCTCAGGTGTTTTTGATGCTGATTTATTTTTGTGAGAGCGTCAAAGACCTCGCCTCCACCGCTCCTTGCATTCGGAGATCTGGTTGCCCTGCCCAGTGCCTTGTGCCGCCAACCACTCAATTGCATCTTTGGCTGAGCTGAAGAATTGAATGCTTCCATCCGATAGAGACTTCTAGCTGCAGATTCCTTACCTTAGATTTCCCTGGCGTCATCTTGGAAGCCTGATGTCGGCGGCATTGTTGGAGCCGTTCGTGATATCATGGTCACCTAAAAAGGCACCACCCAGTTGCGCGTACGTCAGTTCTTTTCCTTCCGTGCCAGTTAGTGCAGATCCGGAATCAAGCTACCCTCTGTGCCCTTTTTTGCCCTTTTTATCCAAGATGGGGTTCAAGCCATATGGAGCCTGCCATCGCGCCATGTCGGTGATGGACCCCCATAGGGTATGTCTCTGGTGTTTGGACCAAGACCACTACTTAAAGTCGTATTCTGACTGCCTCGCCATGGCTCCAAATGCTTTGAGGGAGTGGTCCCTGAAGCTCATGGCAGCCCGGCAGTCGACGTCGATCGGTGCAGCTCCTCAGAGGACCCGGTCGAAGAGGACGTTGTGGGACCGCTCCAGGAGCCCCAAGTCCTCTTCTTTTCACTCGAGATCCTCTGGGCACTTGGGGAAGAAGTACATGAAGAAGAAGAAGTCCAAGCTGACTTCGACTTCATCTCGCCCGTCGGCTGACAAGGAGAGTCGGGAACATTGACGTTCCGAGCACGGTTCCACGGAGCCGATGCCACGGCCGACTTCGAGCCTCTCCCCCTCTCTGGGAGCCAGATGCGACCCATGCTCAACTCAGGGAGTTTTAGAGGCCATGCGTCTCGTATTCGAGAGGGCTGTCCCCGCTGGTGCGCCTTCGGACCCCCGGGGTCAGCAGAGACCCCATCAGGTTCCTTGCCAGCGGCTTCAGCCTTGGCGCAGGTGGGGTCTCTTGGATCCGATATCGGATCCGGAATGACACCAGGTCCACACAGTCGGCCTCCTCCAGTGTCATTCCCAACGTCGATGCGCCCCGCTCCACCGATGCCCGGTGGTGCAAGCCCCATACCTGATGATCCGAAGCCGGAATGGTGTTATACGATGCCGATTCCAACGCTGACAGCTCCATCAGGGGCTAGATCATTGCCTGAGTCTTAATGTAATTGAGGAATGGGAGGGGTCTCAGGACCCTCTTGAGTATGGATTGAAGCAGCTGGACAGGTATGAGGAGTTAGGAGAAGCCAGTGGACTGGACACCTCTCCAGATGCTGGCATGCTCTCACCTCCTATTGTGGCTACCGAGGAGGGAGCGTCTTATGCTATGGTGTTGTGGAGGGCAGCTGAGGTCTTGGACCTAAATCTGCCTACGGTGCCAGTCAGGACTAACCTCCTGACAGAGGTGCTTCAGCCAGGGTTACCACATTGGAACTGATGTTACCCTTTAACAAAGCCCTCACTGATGTCCTGCTGGGGATGAGGTCCAGACCCACCACATGGGCTCCTGTAAATAGGACAGTTGTCCACCAACATCGCTCAGCTCCAAATGATCATAGCTTCCTCACCCAACATCCCACCCCGGAGAGCTTGGTGCCTTCCCTTCCACTCCTCCAAATAGGGAATCCAAGAGGCTGGACCAACTTGGGAAGAAGATGTTTTCTTCCTCCAGCCTACAATTGATGTCCGTAAACACCTCATACCTGTTGGGCTATTTTTTTCCATACTTTATGGGATATTGTGGCGCAGGTGCCGCTTCAGGTCCCGGAGGGCATACGGGACACTCTCTCACAAGCAGTCAAAGATGGGAGAGATGCAGCCAAGTTTATGATTAGGTGTGGTTTGGACACGACCGACTCGCTGCGTAGAGCGATTTCATCAACGGTGGCCCTTTGTCGTCACGCCTTGTTTCGTACTTCTGGCTTTTCAGGAGATGTCCAATCAAACCTTATGGACATGCCCTTCGATGGGTCTCGCCTTTTTGGTGAGAAGTCAGTCTCGGCGCTGGAGCGGTTCAAGGCTTCTTGGGCTATGGCCAGGTCTATTTCACCCCTTTTGAGGCTTTGGAAGGGGCGCGGTACCACACCACCCACTGTTCCCCGTCAGGTCAGCATCCTGTGCTGGGATGAGGTTGTGCTACCTTCTGACCCAGAGGGTCTGGCCAGAGGTTGTCACCACCCAGCCCCCCTCCTCCACAGCACCCAAGTCCTCCTACTGTGACTCTGTAAGACCACATGCGTCCAATTGGAGGGAGGATTTAATTTCATCTCCCTCAATAGTGGTCCATAACATCGGACAAATGGGTCTTGCAGATCATACAGAAGGGCTATTCCCTCCCCTTCCAGTCTTTCCCTCCCTCTATGCCTCCATTAAAAGAACGGCTAATGGGGGAGCACTTAGTCTTGCTCCATGAGGAAGTTACAGCTCTCCTGGTCAAGGGAGCCATAGAAAGGGTCCTGATGTCAGAAGTAGGCAGTGGTTGTTATTCCCACTACTTCCTGATTCCCAAAATAACAAGGGTCTTCGCCCTATTCTAGATTTGCGGGACATCAATCTCTTCCTCAAAAAGGAGAAATTCAAGATGCTCATTCTGGCTCAGGTGTTGTCTGCTCTAGAGCAAGGAGACTGGATGATAGTGTTGGACTTACAGGATGTGTATTTTCATATCCCCATCCTGCCTGCTCACGGGCGCTACTTGCAGTTCATGGTAGGCCACAAGCACTTTCAGTATAGTGTGCTCCCCTTCGGTCTCACCAGTGCCCCTCGGGTGTTCACCAAAGTGATGGCGGTGGTACCAGCTCATCTGCACAGGTTAGGGGTTTCAGTTTTCCCCTACCTCAACGACTGACTGTTGAAGGCTCCTTTGACAAGGCTGTCGTCACCCACCTTCAGACTACGGCAAACCTCCTGCATTCGCTGGGGTTCACTATAAACGTGCCAAAGTCACACCTGACTCCCTCTCAGAAGCTCCCTTTCATCTGAGCTGTTCTGGACACAGTGCAATTTCGGGCTTATTCTCCTGAGCAGCAAGTCCAGGATATTCAGGTTATAATACCGATGTTTCAGCCTCCATCCTGGATTTTGGTGAGACAGACTCTGAGGTTGTTGGGCCTCATGGCCTCCTGCATCCCATTAGTCAAGTATGCCAGATGGCATATGAGGGCTCTGCAGTGGGACCTGAAGTTCCAATGGGCACAGCATCAGGGGAATCTCACCGACAAGGTTCAGATCTCGGAGGGAACTGCAAAAGATCTGCGGTGGTGGTTAGTGAACTGCGATTGGGTCAGAGGCATACTCCTCCCCCTTCCCCAACAAAATCTCACAGTAGTGACAGATGTGTCACTTCTGGGATGGGGCGGCCATCTGTGAGAGGTAGGGATCAGAGGCCACTGGTCTGTGGTGGAATCTGGACTCCAAATCAACATATTGTAAAAGGGAAGATGGTGCAGGTGTTCACGGACAACACCACCGCAATGTGGTACTGCCACAAGCAGGGCTTTGTGGCGTCATGGACCCTTTGTCAAGAGGCCCTATATCTCTGGACATGGCTGGAACAACAGGGCATAACTGTGGTGGTTCAACACCTGGCTGGTTCTCTGAACGCCAGGGCAGACAAACTCAGCCGTCGATGCCTAGCTGATCACGAGTGGCGTCTCCATCTGGGGGTGGCACAAGGTCTCTTTCAGCAGTGGGGAGAGCCTTGGTTAGAATAATTCGCGTCTGCAGAGAATGCGCAATGTAAGCAGTGTTGGGTGTTGGAGTTTCCAAAGCGGCAATCGCTCGGCGACGCTTTTCGATGCAAGTGGAGTTCAGGCCTCCTGTATGCCTTTCCACCAATACCACTTCTGTCTAGAGTTCACAAGAAGATCAAGACCGACCTGGCCCAAGTAATCCTGGTGGCTTCGGACTGGGCATTGAGAGTCTGGTATCCAGAGCTTCTAAAAATGAGCATCGATCCTCTGATCAGGCTGCCTCTTCTGGAAGATCTTCTGTCGCAGCAGCAGGGGAAGGTTCTCCACCCAAACCTGTCAACGCTGCGCCTTCATGCATGGAGATTGAGCGGTGACAGCTGGGCGGCTTTCGACCTTCCCCCCGAAGTCTGTAAAGTTGTTCTGGCAGCCAGGAGTCCCTCCACTAAGATGGTATATGCCTGCCGTTGAAAGCGATTTGTATATTATTGTACAGAAAGATCTATTGATTCACTTTCAGCTTCTCTTTCAGAGATCCTTCTCTTTATCTCATCCCTTACCCAATAGGGTTCTGCCTTGGGCACTCTCAAAGGCTATCTTTCAGCCTTATCGGCGTTCCTTTGGCTGCCTGATCAAACGTCATTATTCCAATCCCCAATTGTAAATAGATGTCTTAAAGGGCTTGTACATATGTTTCCCCCTACGCCCGTTGTCATGCCTCAGTGGGACTTAAATCTAGTCCTCACTTTTCTCATGTGTTCTTCCTTTAAGCCACTGCACAACTGTCCCCTGTGGCTGCTCACCATCAAAACAGCCTTTTTAGCAGCAATAACATCTTCCAGGAGGGTAAGTGAGATGTAGGCTCTTTCATCCAAGCCAGCGTATCTCACCATGTTTACAGGCAAGGTGGTACTCAGAACTCATGCCTCTTTCCTCCCTAAGGTGGTGACCCCATTTCACCTATGTCAGAATATCCCCCTGCCCACCTTCTTTGCACCTCTGCAACCCTCTAAAGAAGAGGAGCGACTCCACAGACTGGATTAAAAAAGAGCAGTGTTGTTCTACCTTCA
Organism: Pleurodeles waltl; assembly: GCF_031143425.1. Classification (NCBI taxonomy): domain Eukaryota; kingdom Metazoa; phylum Chordata; class Amphibia; order Caudata; family Salamandridae; genus Pleurodeles; species Pleurodeles waltl. Next base: position 461,327,196 of record NC_090448.1, on the reverse strand, counting down.
CCGTACAAAAGAGTTCCGTGTGGATGACCAACTCTTTGTGGGATACGTCAGAGCAAAGAAGGTTTGGGCAGTGCAGAAGCTAACCATTTCATGCTGGGTCGATCTCTGCATTAAGATCTGTTATGCTCTGGCCAAGAAGAAACCTCCTGTACGCACACCTGAGTGGTGCCTTTATAGGCAACCGTGACTTTATGAACGGCTCCAAAGACACCTATGACACCACATGGATCTGAATGACACCACCCGATGGTGTGCACAAGGGTATTGCTTAGCAAAAGTTCCGGATTCCAAGCTGACGCCGGGGAATTCTAAGGTAAGAAATTGGCAGCTAGATAGAGTCTCTACCAGATAATGCGTTACCGAAGGTAAGTAACTTGTTCGTTATGTTGAATCTGGAGCTTACCTGGGTATATCAGGTGAAATTTACTGTTATGCTCCTGCAAGTGGCGCTTGATTGGCAGGGAATTTTTGCAGAGGTCTTGGACACGCCAGGTATAATCCAGAAAGATTAAAATTTGCTTGTCCTCAAAAGTTGGTGGGCTATGAGTGCGTACGTGTTGGAGAATTCTGTTGCGTTCCCTGTAATTGAATAGTCTTGCAATGAGAGCACAGGGATGTGCTCCCGTCTCGGTGCCGCTGGCAGTGCTCGATGCACATTTTTTATCATGAAGAATTTTGACAGGCCCTTAGGTTTAAGCGTGTTTACTATCCATGGTTGGCCTTTATTTATGTGTGTGTAGCTCTTCACTCTAGGAGTCTCTGCACATGTAAGTATAGATTTTAGTAGTAAATGTGGGAGAGACACACAAGTGTGTGGAAAAAGGGGCAGACTTACTACTCAAGGGGATTGGATTAGGGATGAGTAAGAGGGGCTTGGGATGGCCCAGGGAGGGGTTTGTGATGGGACATCACTCACCCACGCAAGAGTAAGCTAATTACATCTTTCTGGGGTTGGAAACATTTAAGTTACACTTTTGTAGTAAGTATACACTCAGAGTTTGTGAATATCGGAAGCAGTAAACTTACTATAATGTGTATACTTACTCAAAAGTGTTACTTACCTTTGTGAATCAGGCACTATTCGTACAGAAATGATGGGTGCAACTACACTGCAGGATAATCAACTGGACTAGATTATTGATCTCCTAATGGACTAGAATGCTATCCTGGAGTGTCACCTGAGTGCACAAACTCTACATTTTGGGGTGGTGCAGGATGGCATGGGGAAGCTGGATGGTCACCCAACATTAATCAAAGGGACAAATTGAGGTACATCTATGGCTTCACAAAGCATGTCATGTTTTTTCAGGGAATGAGGGAGGGATGGCATAATTGATTTAGGGTATGGCACCATCAGCAGATGTATGAGAAGACCAACAATGTGGCAGCCACATCAGCACAACTTGTTCTCAACATCCACAGGGGAAAAACCAAGATCCTGAAGGCTAACATGGCCATCACAACTGCAGTCACTCTTGCGGGCGATGCACCGGAAGAGGGTGAAGCTTCACCTACCTTGGCAGCGTCATAAACAAGAAAGCCAGCATAGATGCCAACTTCAAGGAAAGAATCAGAAAAGCAAGGGCTGTCTTCATTCAGCTATAGGACCTAATGCTGCAAACCAATATCAGGCTTTTTAGCTTCAATATTAAAAAGCCTCCAACAAAGTCCAAACCTTCATCAACACTTGTCTGTGAAAAATCCTCCAAATCTGTTGGCCATCACCATCAGTAACAATGACCTATGGCAGCAGACTTTCCAACTCCCTGCTCTTGAAGAAATCATGAAAAGGTGTTGGGGCTGAAAGCCAACATCAAACACCACCAGGCAAACTCAGACCTGAAACCTTTAAGGGAAAAGGAAAAGAGGAAGACCAATAAACGCTTGGTGCCGAGGCCTCAAAGCTGACTGCAAGGAGATGTTACACCTGGAGTCAGATTGAAAGAAAAGCCCAGGATAGAGATGGCTAGAGAGTCCTGATTGATGACCTATACCCTAGAAGGGGTAGTAGGCATAAGTATGTGAGAAGTACTATCTGAGCCAAAGTTACACCAGGCCATGGGAGTGAGCTTTCCGGCAGCCAAGACAGCGCAGACACTGTTGATGAAAAAAACCATAGTGTACTTGACTGTAAAGAGAGCGTGTATACCGTAATTTTAGTCAACAGGGTAATCCATCAGATTTGAAACGGAGTACCCTCTATCTAAAAAAAGGGCCTGATTGGCAGATGAGTTACTCCATCAAAATTGGGAGGGTATATCGTCCACGCCATAACAAGTCTGTTCTATCCCATAGCACTTGTAAAAAGGAGGATGGAATATGGCCTCATTTGTGACGGAATATCACATCCAAAAAATATGAAGAACTGCCAGAGTCAATTATATAGTCATTATGCAACAGACAAGTGTTATTATTATTCATATGCGACCAAACTAGAAAGTATGATAGTTAAAGTCATCACACAACATTGAATGGTGTCTCTTTGTAAAATGTTAGAAAGCATTGACCAATAATCTAAAATCAGGCCAATGCATGTTAAGTAATCTTCTGATAATATCTCATTAATGTTTTTTAACAATTTGTGATATTTGTGGTAACAGACTTATAAATAGCATTTCTTTTTAGGGTTGAGCATACAAGCGCTCTGTCCCTGTTGTAATCTCTCTTTGGGCTTTTAACCACACCCATGTCATGCCTGTCATTTTCATTGGTTCGTGGGCTTGCCTTTTAAAATCCGCTTGATTTCATTAGTGAAAGGCATGCATATGTCATGCCTTTTCCTGTGTTTAGCCCTCCTGGGGCGCACCGGCCAACTACTAAAAACATGGAGGCTCCATGTTTTCAGCATGGTTTCTGAACTACTTTCTCTTTTTATTTTCCATGCCGCACGATTGTGCTGGGTTTTACATAGCGCAATTGCGCTCGGTTTTTGGTTTTCAATTTCAGCACGATTTCATTTTTTTCTTTTAATTTTTCTATTGGTAATTGTGTTATATCCTCTGAACTGGATGGTCTGTCTCTGATGCAGAACTGAAAACATGAGTCTAATTCAAGCCATATGCACTATAGGAAGTGGAGGGAGAACAGTTATGGAGTTATTTGGCCTCGGAAAGTCACCCTGGCTTATACCACAACTCCCTTCCGAATGGGCAAGAGCTCTAGAATATCCAAGTAGAGTGTTGCACAATGCACTGTTTCCCACTGCTAATGCAGATTTTGCCAACTGTGGGGTCCTGCAGCTGACCTTTATCACATAATTTGGGGTTTATTTGTCATCTTTCTGGAATGCAGTCTGCTCTGGATTGATGAACTAACAGGTCTCCCAAAATTGGAAATGAGGAATCGTGTGCATTGGGAATCTTTAAGTGACAGAAAAAAAGCAAAAACTGCACTACGCTTTCCAAAAACTGGGCCTTTTGCTTTCAGTGGCAATCACCTCAGGCCCTGACTTTAAATGGCTGGAATAGGGTTCTCCTCCACTGGGCCAAGAATGAGGGACCGGCTCTTCATAATGGGACTCATTGTGGTTGCCCTTCATAATGAACCCCAATGAAGTGAAATCTCCTAGCATGACCCCCCTCACCGCCCTCTTCAGCCCAGTGAGCCCACACAATCCCTTTCCTCCAAGGACGTCCAATGACCACCGTCACACTAGCAGCTCCATTATAGTTATTGTACTCTACCCCTCCGCATTATCCACATCTCTCTCTCCTTTGTTGGCATCCCTGATCACTGTATTACAGAATCCTGTATGTTTCATATTTGACAACAGTAAACGTATTTAGAGACCCAACCCAGAGGGGAAAAACTTCCACAGAAACATATTAAATTAGTAATTTCATCCAGAGGGGGGGTATTTTTAACTTACCAAGACCCCACCACTCCTATGCTTTTCTAGCATCCACATCGTTGATACCAATGGTGCTCCCACAGATTCCGTCGGTCGCAGCATGCCTCATTCTGCAGCAGAACGGGAAGAAACCCAATGATGAAGCATGCCACCAAGGGGTAACCCTGGTGGGTGAGGGTTTTTCTAACAAAAATACTTTTTTTTTGTGGAAGTTTTTCCACTCTGGGTTGGGTCTCTAAATACGTTTACTGAAGCTTCAAGGAGGATAGACCCTCCCCTTTAGCCCTCCTTCTCCCCCCTTTGTTTATCATATTTGACACCGTCACTAGCTCCTGACCGTTGACCTGGCCTCTCAATGTATTAGTTAATCAGCCCAGCAGCAGCCTAACCCATCACCTTTATATTGCTATGACAAAATGTAACCATGGGCGTCAATTCACCAAAATGCCAGGGATAGCGGTAGTGACATCACATACCCTTTGACCTCCACTTTTGTTCACAGACACATACTTACACATGCACACAAATTCACACTTACACACACACTCTCACATAAACACCCACTCACCCACAAGCACGCACACAACATACATTTAAAAGCATTTTTACTTACCTCAGCTGCCATGGAATGGCATTTTCACATTTGTATTATACTAATAGTGAATATTTTTCACTATTAGTGTAATAAAAAATTGTCAGAAAACAAAGAGAGTGGAGCCCCAACTGACGTTCATAAGGACCAGCTGCCATGTTGTTCCTGGCACTGAATTTGCCACCTCTGAGGCCAGGGGTCTCCAAGGCAGTACCAGACGTCGCAAAGGGCAAGCCAGGGGTCGAAGCTGCAACTCCTAAATGACATCCATGACTGTAACATTGTAGGAGAGACATGTGAACCTGCCCTCCTGTCTAGCAAATACAGGACCAACCACTATTCAGCTTAATCTAATCTGCTCAGCAATAGGTAATTTGTTTCACAATATATTATAAACTGCAGTAATGGACTTAGGCCCTCATTACAACCCTGGCAGTTGGTGTTTAGGTGGCGGTAATACCGCCAACAGGCCGGCGGTAATTACCGTCAAATTATCACCATGGCGGAAAGATCTCTGAAAGACAGCCAATGTACCACACTGACCACCAGGGCTGATATAACAGCCACCACGGCGGTAGCCGCCTACAGCCAGGAGGAAGTCAATGTTTCGCCCACCATATTAAGACCCTGCAAACCGCCACCTTTTCCGGGCTGGTACCAACGACAACAAAAGCCTGGCAGGAACTGAGCTCAGAAGTAAAAGGCCTCACCATTGGAGACACAGGAAAGAACCACACCGCCGTGGAACCAGAACTGCATGTTTTCCTGATTATATTCTATGTTCTGCTCCAACACGAACACCAACGCCGGCGAAGACGACTACGGTAAGTACAGCCGCCTAGCACACAAGGGGGGGGGAGAGAGCGACACACACTCGCACAACACACACCCCACCCACACAACCATGTGCATTAAAAAAACAATTTGACCTCGTAACTCGGGTGAATAATGCAAGGAAAAAACGATTTCACCAAAGTGTCTGTAATAAGATCAACACAGTAGAAATAATAAGCTAGGCAAGATAATAGATATATACATATTTACAGAAAAAAGGACACAGCTCAGTCCTCAATTTGCGTGGGCCACATGGCAATAGGCCAAAGTCCAAGGCCACACATGTCACCTGCTTCAACACAGAGAGAACACTGCAGGGGCATCAGTTGGTAAATAGGCAGGCACCTCAGGGGGACGGGGAACGGGGGGGGGACCTCAGCCGAGAGATGTAACAAGACCACTAGTTCTGGAGGGTGCAATGTGCCCTGTGCTTGTTCCTGGTGAGTGATGGGCCACAGTCTCTCATGTGTGTGTTATCCACTGGTTCTGGAGGGGGCAGCGTGCCCTGTGCTTGATCCTGGGGAGTGATGGGCCACAGGCTCGCATGTGTGTGTCTTACCCACTGGTTCTGGAGGGGGCAGCGTGCCCTGTGCTTGATCCTAGGGAGCGATGGGCCACAGTCTCTCATGTGGGTGTCTTACCCACTGGTTCTGGAGGGGGCAGCGTGCCCGTGATTAATCATCGGGAGCAATGGGCCACAGTCTCTCATCTGGGTGTCTTACTCACTGGTTCTGGAGGGGGCAACGTGCCCCGTGCTTGATCCTTGGGAGTGATAGGCCACAGTACAGCAGCCCATGAAGGCAGAATTACATACCGTCAGCCAGCGGTGACGGCTGCACAGTGGTGGTGCTGCTGGTGGGGGGAGGCTCCTGCCCATCCCCTGCAACCTCGGACGGCTGCACAATGGTGGTGCTGCTGGTGGGGGAGGCTCCTGCCCATCCCCTGCAACCTCTGACGGCTGCACAGTGGTGGTGTTGCTGGTGGGGGGAGGCTCCTGCCCATCCCCTGCAACCTCGGATGGCTGAACTGTGGTGGTGGTGCTGGTGGGGGGAGGCTCCTGCCTATCCCCTGCAACCTCGGACAGACGCACAATTATGGTGGGTGGTGGGGGCTCCGCCACAGTTCCTGGTCTAGGCTCCTTGCCCTTCCTGCCTGCTGGTGCACGATCCTTGCTCTTCTTGCCTGCTGATGCAGGGTGCGTGCTCTTCCTGCCTGCTGGTGTAGGCTCCTTGGCCTTTCGGGTGGCAGGTGTAGGCTCCTTGCCCTTCTTGCCTGCTGGGGCAGTCTCCCTCCCCTTTAGGCTGGCTGGTTCAGGCTCCTTCCCCTTCAGTACATGTGGCCTGGATCCCTTTCCATCACGAGTGGGTGCGGTTAGGACTGGGCCCGTGGACTGTTTGGCTGAGGTGCTTGGCTGGGTTTGTGATACCCTGCCCATATGTGCTGGACGGGGGATGGAAGAGGTCAATGGTGGATAGGAACAGTTTTTTAGGAACACTGGGGCAGGAAGAGGGAGAAGGAATGGGAGTGGAGGATGAGGGAGTGGTTGTTGGAGGTGTCTGTCTGCTGCTTTTGGGTGCAGGTGGATGGGCTGTATGCTATTGTGAGGTGGATGGCTGTTGGGTGTCTGAGTGCTTGTGTTTGTGTACTTTAGGATGGGGACAGACACAGTGGGAGAGGACACAGCGGACGTGTGCATGGCTGTTGTGGAGGTGTCTGCCAGTGAGGTGTGTGTTCTGCTTGGTGTGGTGATGATGGTGGTAGTGGATGATGATGTAGTGCATGCAGGTGTGAGTGTAGACGTGGCTGGGAGGGAGGTGGTGGAGGGGGAGGTGGGGAAGACAGTGGAAATAGTGGATGTTGTTGTGTCTGCAACTGGATGGCGTTTGTGTGAGTGCCTGTGGGATGAAGTGTGGTGCTTGTGTTTGCCTGTGACACTTTTGGGTGTTGTCTTGTTTGCATGCTCGTCTGTAGGTGTGCTTGGGATAGGTTGGGGTTGAGGGGAATGGGACTGGGCAGTGCAAGTTGGAGGGGTAACAGTAGAAACAGGGACAATGACTGCCATCAGAGAGGAGGCCAGAGCCTGAATCGATCTCTGTTGGACCACCAATCCAGTGTGAATGCCCTCCAGGAATGCATTAGATTGTTGCATCTGGGCTGCCAGCCCCTGGATGGCATTCACAATGGTTGACTGCCCTACAGGGATGGATCTCAGGAGGTCAATAGCCTCCTCATTTAGGGCAGCAGGGCTAACTGGTGCAGGGCCTGAGGTGCCTGGGGCAAAGGAGATGCCCACCCTCCTGGGTGAGCGGGCACGGGCAACTCGCTGAGGGGCTGCTGGGAGGGAGGTGCTGGTACAGGGGTGGCAGCTGTAGCTGGGGTGGGCACAGAAGTATTCCCCACCACCAGGGAGCGTCCATCGGAGGAGGTACCTGTGTCAGAACTATCCCCTCCAGTCTCCGCCGTGGTGCTCCCCTCGCCCTCCGTCCCACTGGTGCCCTCACAGTCGGTGGACTATGTCTCATGGGTCCTGTGTGATGCAGCTCCCTCTGTCGCCGGTGCCTCTGCTCCTCCGCCAGTTGATGCTAATGCACATAAGGACAGGATCACAAAACAAAAAACGGGGAAGAGACAAAGGATACACTGGGTCAATGGCTGCACCAACACCACTGTTGGCGTACACAGCACCCTCACACACAGGGAACCGGCCTACGCAATATGCATTGCACTACCAGAGAAATAGTTAGCCACCAAGACATGGGTAAGGGCACACATTGCCAAATGCAGCACACCTGGGACCCATGCAGCCCTGACCAGTAGTGGATGCCTACGAGCTAGGTAGCAAGATTTTTCCATGTGAACCCTAGCCACCAGGGGACCTACGCTACAATGTCAGGTCTAGCCTAGGGGCACCCACTGACACACATCCCTTACTTAGATACCACCCTACCATTTGTAAGTTGTAATGATGGGCACCGTACTCACCCCCTTGTGGTTGCTGTGATGCCCTCAAGCGCCCATCCAGCTCAGGACAGGCCCCGCCAGTATGCGTGCCATCAGGGTGGTCAGGGTTCGACAGGCACCCTTCCTCATTGGGAGGCCATCCCCGGCTGGGCCTCTGCCGTCTTCCATGCCCAGCATCTCAGGTCCTCCCACCATTTGCGAGAATGGGTGCTCCACCTGCAATAGACCCCCAGGGTCTGCACCTCATTGGCGATGGCATGCCATATACCCTTCTTTTGATGGGCACTGACCTGCAGAGGCAATACACACAGGAAAATAGAATTAGACGAACAGTCCTGCCTGTTACACATGTGGCCCACCATACCCCTTCACATCACCATTTAGACAAAGATGGCCCAGCACACAACCTGTACGCTTCCAAGAGGACATCAACCCTCCCCACTTACACGAGGCCTTCACACACACAACTCCATGCATTCATGCTACATGCATTATGCACACAGTGTACTCACCTGTCGGTCTGGAGGCCGATACAGTAGTCGTACTGGGGTAGGACCCCATCCACCAGTCACTCCAACTCCTCCAAAGTGAAGGCTGGGGCCCTTTCTCCGGTCACACGAGCCATGGTAGATTCCAGACACAGGTCACAGCAGCACATGCAGTGTAGGTCCTCTCCTATGCAAGGTCAGGTAAGAAGTGAGGAATCAGATAGAAAATGGCGGTCACGTCCGCAGCGTTGCATACAGTCACCGCCGGCGTAGATCACCATTGACCACTGTAACCCATAGGGCCCAATGTTAGACAATAAAGAGTTGCAAGGTGGTTCCCCTCCGCCTCCCGCAATGGCGCACAACATCAGCAGAATTACCTCTCTTCCAGCTGTCCCTCCACACAGGACAGGCGGACGCCATTTCAGGGTGGGGGGGGCAGGCCCTGGAATAATGCTGCATCACAGGAGATATTAGCACATACTGGACAATCACAAGGACCCATTACATGTTTACAGGATGCAGTTCTGTTGTAGCTCCATTGTTCAGTTTGTGATCGGTTCCTCACTCTTGTGTCCCTTAGATTCCTAACGCTGTGGATGAATAGGAGATGGAGACATACAACCGTGTACAGACCCCTGGTGGACTTGGCAACACTGGAGGACAGGCACATTATCCTCACCTATGAACTTGACAGGGCCACAATCACAGAGCTGTGTGCCCAATTGGAGCCTGACCTGATATCTGTTATCTGTCACCCTACTGGGATCCCCCTTCTTGTGCAAGTGCTGCCAGTACTCCATTTCCTGGCAAATGGTTCTTTCCAAGTCACAGTGTGCTTTGCAGCAGGAATGTCACAGCCAATGTTCTCAATCGTGCTGACAAGAGTGTTGTCTGCCCTGATAAAACACATGTGCAGCTACTTTGTTTTCCCCCAGGTTGAAGATTTGGCCACAGTGAATGCCGAGTTTCATGCAATGGGACATATCCCCAACATAATTGGGGCGATTGATGGAACACATATTGCATTTGTCCCCCCGCCAGAATGAACAGGTGTTCAGGAATCGTAAGAGTTTCCACTCTATGTATGTGCAGATGGTGTGGTTGGCGGACCAGTACATCTCCCACGTCAATACTGAGTATCCTGGGTCGGTGCATGATACCTTTGTCCTAAGGAGTAGCAGCATCCCAAGTATGATGGGCCAACTACAGAGGCACAGGGTGTGGCTAATAGGTGAGCCCTGGTTCCCACCTAGTATAGGTTGGTGTATGGGTATGGTGTGGGCCATATAGGATAGTGTGTGATTAAATATTGTCCCTCAATATTTGCAGGTGACTCTGGTTACCCAAATCTATCATGGCTTCTGACCCCTGTGAGGTATGCCAGGACAAGGGCAGAAGAACGTTATAATGAGGCACATGGGCGAACCAGAAGGATAATTGAAAGGACCTTTGGCCTCCTGAAGGCCAGGTTCCAGTGCCTCCATCTAACAGGTGGATCCCTGTGCTACTCACCAAAGTAGGTCTGCCAGATAGTGATGGCATGCTGCATGTTGCATAACCTGGCCCTCAGACGCCATGTCCCATTCCAGCAGGAGGAGGAGGCTGGAGATGCCCATGTGGCAGCAATAGACCCTGTGGACAGTGAGGATGAGGAGGCAGAAGATGAGGATGAGGACAACAGAACATATGTGATCCGACAATACTTCCAATGACACACAGGTAGGACAGTGTTACTTCACATTTCAATGACATTTGTTTTAATTTGTGTGGCAATGGCATGCTGATATTTTCAACTTCTATGCCCACTTACTGTTCCCTCTGGCAATTAATTTTGCAGATGTTGGTGACCTGACATATACCCCTGGTGTGATCACTACAGCCAGCTACGTGTCATTAATCTATGCTCATTCTCTGTACAGTTGATTTGTAATGTTTGTACCTGTTACAATGAATACATTTCTGATATACATGGCATACTCCAAAAAAATTTTTTTTCAAAGGGTGTTTATTGAAGTGCTAATATAAGGAGGGGCAAGTGCAATGGGATGGGGTGATGATGGAGGAAAGTCCAGGGTATTGTTCCAGTTTGTTTGTAGCACAGGTGCATTGTCCATGGGGACATAGGAAGGGGAGTTAAAGGTGGACAGGGTGACAGAGTGTGACACAAGAGTGACAATCAGGATAGTCTCATTTCCTGGTGGGGGTCTTGGCAAGTGACTCTGGCTTCTGTCTGGATTGCAGGGAATGTTTGCAGGGTGGTTCACCTTCTGAAGGGGGAGGGGGGCTGGTGGCCTGTGAGTCCTGTGGCGGGCCTCCTTACCACTAGCAGCAGTGGAAGTGGAAGGCTGTTCAGATGTCTGGCTAGTGGCAGGGGCCCCCTGGTGTGAGACTGCCTCCCTCATAATGTTGCCCATGTCTGCCAGCACCCCTGCAATGGAGATCAGGGTGTTGTTGATGGCCTGCAAGTCCTTCCTGATCCCCTGGTACTGTCCCTCCTGCAGCCCCCTGTTCTCCTGCACATTGTCCAGGATCTGGCCCATTGTGTCCTGGGAATGTTGATAAGCTCCCAGGATCTCTGTGAGTGCCTCCTGGAGAGTCGGTTCCCTGGGCCTGTCCTCCCCCTGGCACACAGCAGTCCTCCCAGTGTCCCTGTTGGCCTGTGCCTCTGTCCCCTGAACCGTGTGCCCACTGACCCCAGGTCCCTGATTGTCTTGGGGGTGATGTGTGCCCTGGGGTCCCTGTAGAGGTGGACACACTGCTGATTGATGTGTCCTGGGGCTAGAGGTATGGGTATGCTGGGTGGGTGCTGTGGTGGTGTTTCCTGATGGGGGAGGCTCTGTGGTGGTGTGTGACTGGTCCTGGGTAACCAGCTGTCCAGTGGTCCCTGATGGGCCAGGTAGGTCATCCAGATCCTGAAGACCAGAGTTGCTGTCATCACTGTGGGCCTCTTCAGTTGGGGGACTGGATATTGCTGGCACCTCCTCTCCGCTGACATTGGCTGGGGTACCTGTGGGGATGTAAATGATGTGTTATGGTTTCTGTGTCTGACATATTGTACATCTGTGGCTTCCTCTCTTTGGTTGGATTTGCCCTGGCAGCTTTCACTTGTGTATGTTAGTGTATGGTGGGATAGTTAATTCTCTATAGTGTGCATGCTTTAGTGATGAGTGCTCATGCAGGGCAGTGCGTGGTGTCCATGCATTGGTACAGCATGCAGGGCTTGGCATTGGGATGAGTGAGATGTGATGGTGGTGTGTGGGAAGTGGTGGAGTGATGGGACTGAGGGTGAGGGTATGTGATGGCATGCAGGCAGGGGGGTGATATTGGTAGAGAGTTGACTTACCAGAGTCCAGTCCTCCTCCGACTCCGGCCAGGCCCTCAGGATGCAGTATTGCCAAGGCTTGCTCCTCCCATGCTGTGAGTTGTGGGGAAGGAGTGGGTCCACCGCCAGTCCTCTGAATCGCGAGCTGGTGTCTTGCTGCAATGGAACGTACCTTCCCCCGTAGGTCGTTCCACCTCTTTCTGATGTCAGCGTTAGTTCTTGGGTGCTGTCCCACAGCGTTGACCCTGTCCACGATTCTCCGCCATAGCTCCATCTTCCTAGCTATAGATATCTGCTGCACCTGTGCTCCAAACAGCTGTGGCTCTACCCTGACAATTTCCTCCACCATAACCCTTAGCTCCTCCTCTGTGAAAAGGGGGTGTCTTTGTGGTGCCATGGGTGTTCTGTGAGGTGTGTTGGTGAGGGTGTGTTAGGTAATGTGTTGCGGTGTGTGATGTGTAGTGCGTGAGTGGTGTATCTGTGTGAATAGTGTGTGGCTCTAGTTGTGTCAGTGGTCTTGGTGTCAATCTCCTGCCAGTATTTGTTGTTTGTAAAGGGTTGTTGGTAATGTGGTTATGTGTTTTATAGTGGTGTGGGTGTGTGGGTGTGTTGTGTGTATGGGTGTCAGGTGTGTGTTGTTTGAATTGTCCAATGTGGTTTTGTTTTGTATATTGGTGTCCATTGTGAGCGCGGCGGTAAGTACCGCCAATGGTTTACCGCTGTTGAATGTCCGCCGTATGATTCGTGAGTCATAATGTGGTGGGCGTAGTTCTGTTGGCGCAGCGGTGTGGGTTTTGATGCCGCGATTTATCACTGACCTTTGGTGCAGCAGATTTGTGTATGTGGCTGAATACTGACGGATTGGTATGTGTGTGTCATAATATGGTGAATGGATATCCACGGCGGTGGCAGTAAAGTAGCGGCCGTCAGCGTGGTGGTAAGTGGGATTTACCGCCAATGTCATAATGAGGGCCTTAATGTTATGAATTGATAAGCATTGTGTTTCCATGTTGTATGATGTCTGCAAAGGTTAAACCCTAATAAATATTGTTATAAAACAAAAGACAACTGGGAGTGTCCTCCCAACAGAAGAGGCGGGTGATGACTCCCACGATGTGGCACATTCAAGCAGTGGCTTGTTCCAAATTAGACGGGAAGCTGAAAGCCATGGAGAAGCAACAAGGGGGTAAGTTTGATCACTTTTGAAAACTTAGATGTTGCTTATGATCCTTCTATGTTTGATACAGGGAATACTGCATCACAATCATGATTGATAGCTAGAATTTCCTAAGTCTTACAAGTGCCATAGGATATACTGCATTGGTAAGTGATGGGACAGAATAGCAATCACATTATCATAGAGTAACCCATCTACCAAACTGTGAATCAGGCTCTATTGCCCTCATTCCTACTCTGGCGGGCGGCGGTCGCCGCCCACCAGGCGGGAACCGCCATATGGCCGCTCTGCGGTCGAAAGACCGCTGGGGCCTTTCCGACCTTCCCGCTGGGCCGGCGGGCGCTAACGTTGTTAGCCAGTGGCATGGGCAGTGCAGGGGCCCCCAGGGGCCCCAGGACACCCGTTCCCGCCATCCTCTTCCTGGCGGTGAAAACCGCCAGAAACAGGCTGGCGGGAAGGGGGTCGGAATCCCCATGGCGGCGCTGCTTGCAGTGCCGCCATGGAGGATTAGCCCAGCCGGGGGAAATCCGGCGGGAAACCGCCAGACCCGGTTTTCCGACCGCGGCTTTACCGCCGCGGTTGGAATGGGCTTTGAAGCACCGCCAGCCTGTTGGCGGTGCTTCAGTCATCCGCGGTCAGAATGACCCCCTATGTGTCTCGACAATCGTTTCCGTGTTAATACTAACAATGCTTTACTAACTTTCTGCATGCACATTTGCATTTTAACATGTATGCAGATTATTATATGGACTAATATATCTATATATATGCATATATATATATATATATATATATATATATATATATATATATATATATATATATATATATATATATATACATATATATATATATATATATATATATATATATATATATATATATATATATGCCTAGGATAGTAAACAAGCATGATTAAAAAAGGATTTGATGTATTTCTTTGTGGGTGGGATACTCCATCGCAGACATGAAGGATATTCCATCTGCTTTAATGACAAAGGCAATAACTCACTTGTAATATGTTGGATGGGATTTCTGACACATTAGTCATGGAGTACCTTGCCCACCAAACTGAAATCAGGCCCTTCATCTAGTGGTTCAGTAGGCTCATACTCAAGTAGTGCAGGTAAGTGTTGGGCATAGTCAGATCTCTAAAAAACATGTGAGCACCACCATGCAAAACACACGACTCTGTGACATGAAGAGTATCCCTTGGTAACCTCTTCAGGCAACACTTTAGTGGACATCCAGCACCTAGGCAAGTGTATGACCAGAATTTTGTCACACAGAAGGCCTAGGCCTTTTCTCACACACACAGGTTTGTTTGAGCGTAGGTCCATATAGACAATAAAGTGTGATAGCAAATATTTAAAATTGCAAATGTTTGACATAGATTCCGACCATGCGTGGGACATTCCTGCCACAAAACTAGCAAATATCAGTGCAACATTATGTATTATGGGTCTTCGTGTGAGTTTGAAAGATGGGATATTCTTCACCATATTACAAGTGCTTTACACCCAGTAGCACTTGTGATACGGTGGCATGATTTTTGTCCTGTTTGTGACAGAGTATCCTGTCTGTCACTCTGTGAAGATGGGCCACAGTGTTTTTGTGTCTTAAAAATGTCTGCTTAAATTATAAATGTTGAGTTTAAAACCGTGACTTACCATATTTTGTGAAGTGACAGTTGCCCTTTCTTTAGAATATGAAGGCCATATTTAGAGGTGGCAGGTGAAATACTCCATCAAAACATGACGGATATTCCGTCCTCCGTACTGCAGTGCAATAGTGTATAATGCACTTGTAATACGGCAGACAGGACATCTACCAAGATTTGTGACAGAGTATCCTGTCCGTCAAACTCTACATAATGCCCTTAACATTAATTGAAATTATTCAGAACATCTTTCCTGTTCGTACATTTTTTTAAATTTAATTCTGCACTATGTAACTGATATGTACACATCAGCTTTAAGCTTCCTGCGGACCAAGAGAAGTAGAAGCTGGCCATGCTTTGGGTGTACATCAGGAGGGCTACATTGAGTAAGAAAGTGGACCCACTGACACAGAAAGACCCAGTGGAACAGAGAATGAGCGTGTTAGCCAGGAGGGCATATCTCTATCGTACTCTAAGGACTCTGACCTTGGCCTGTCCCTAGCGGTAGAACCATCAGAGCACACAACATCTGTTCCCGTGGCTACCGCCACCACCACTAGCACCAGCACCGCCCTCTTTGCTTTCAGCCTAATACCAAGACAACACCAAGTCCAAAAATGGGCTTGAGGTCTCCTTCACCCAGGGCACTTCTCCCCTTGCTCCGATCCTGCTAGCACTGATGTCAGAGGAGACGTGGGAGGTTCTAAAGAACCGCTCTGTGGGGCAGACA
Organism: Pleurodeles waltl; assembly: GCF_031143425.1. NCBI lineage: Eukaryota > Metazoa > Chordata > Amphibia > Caudata > Salamandridae > Pleurodeles > Pleurodeles waltl. Next base: position 461,311,579 of record NC_090448.1, on the reverse strand, counting down.
ACATTGTTTCATGCCACCCAGGGTGTCAGTCAGCACCTAGAGAAGTGATTGACATGCTAGAGGACATGCACTTTGCCATGCCATCTACACCGAGAGGTCCTTTCTCTGGTAGTGGTTCCTCCAACACTATTGCTTCCAACACACCTTCCCCTATTCCTCTTTCTGACCCCATTTCAACACCCAACCCAATTTCACCTGTGCACAAAATGTCCCCACCTCTCTCCACTATTCTCCTGTCTCTAGATCACCAGGCACCCCTAAACATAACCTTACCCCTTAACTTCACCATGCCCCAAAATATGTTGCTTATGGTAAGCATTTCATTTAATTTCCAGGTTTTGTGATTTGTTATGTTTTGCATTGTGGGAGATGTAGTTCATACCTTTTCCCATGTGTGTTAAAAGAAATAGGAGTGGTGATGTGTGTGGCATGCAGAGTGAGATAGTGTTTGACTACATTTACATTAATAATTGGGTTACAACATGTATATATGCTTTCAGGTGTTCGGTTTTCACATGCAGTGCATGCCTTACATTAATTGCGCATATACCTAGGTTGCCTATAATACCTGGCATATGAGTGTGTATCCTGTTCTTGATATTATGTTCAAACTTTAAAAAGATAACATAGCAGTATGTGTACTCTAGTTAAAATCTATTTGGGGTAAATGGCTTAATCACATGATTGTAGAGTGTGAAGTACATGATAAATTGGGATTACGAGTAGTTGTAATTTTTATTCAACAACTTCTGTTTGGAGCTCCTACTATAGAAACAGATTAGTTATAGTAAATTTGAAACATATGCGTGGTTGCCCATTTACATTTAAAAAAAAATGTGTATTCACTTACAGATTTTACGTGGGTGTAGCAAAGTTGTGGTTGCTGGGTATGCTCTATGAGGTAGTGTGAGACGTGGACAAACGGAGGTACAGGAAAAACAATCTTGTTAGAAAAGCTTTTGTGTACATAAATGTAAGTTTAGTGACAATGGTTGTTAACAGAGTGCATTTCAAATAGTTGTACTTACCTTCTAATGCTTTGTACATCGTGTTGTTGTTCCCCTACTGCACCAACAGAGAGACCCTAAGCTTGCCGTAGCAGGAACAAGGACTTTGATTTGGTTGTGTGGGGGTTGTGGGCCGAGTTTGACTGTTTATGCCCTTTTTCTACCAACACAGGCGTGGAGAATAAACTGCCATTGTCTGTCAATAAAAATTATACTCTGAATACTGAATACTGCAAACTAAGTACTGACTATCCGTCTTTCCCTTCACCAAGTTTAGTTCGGATATCTTGATGGAGTAAAGAAACTGGAACAGAAGAATAATGTACTTTCTTTAGTCAACCGGCCAAACTCTGAATAGGATGGTTAGAATTTTTGATGGCCTGCCTACCTCCGCTAAACCATGAACCAGGCCCTAAGTTTTTTTTTTTTACATGTTTTGTCAGTGGATGTATCTGTTCATTCTTCCCCCGCATTGAACAGGTAGCGAGAATCTGCCTGTCTATGGAAGAACACAGCTGCTCAGAAATAAGTACTTTGGAAATCTTGCCACGGGTTTACGATGTTAGGACATTTAGAATGTCGACCTGGGCAAAGGAAGTGAGTATCACTCCAGCTCGGGGATTTAGGACAGCAGCAAACTGAGTCAAGCTTCTGTGTGCAGTAATCTTCTGCATGGCGTGGCACAGATTAAAAGTGGAGTAGCCCTCAAGAATGTGGTGGGCACACGGGATGCTTAACTGTTTTTCTAGGAGATACCATTCAAGCGACTGAGAAATCCATATGTAGTCAAATTGGCTTGGAGTATGCATTTGTTCAAGCAACACGCAAGCAAAAGTAGTGTTTGAGTACTCAAATTGGGCTACAGTTTGTCACATTTGCCATTTTAATTTTCGTTGTGTATGTATAATATGAACTAACCATCCTCTGCTACCATCTACTGATAGAGCGTTCCGTACTAGTAATTTACCGGTACTTTGGAAGCTCTTTAGGCCGATGAATCTTTTGGCTAAGTGGGACTCTCTCCACCCTTAATCAGTCAATTTAATCTAATCAATAATCAATATCGAACATAAGCAATGCCCTGATCAACATAACACTTGACAATTAATCCAGAATAAATTTCGGCGAACCCTGACCTTTCAGTCAGGAATAACCACACCAGTTTATTCAAAGTTAGTGAATTTATTTCCCTATATTAACAAAGCTAGCACAATATAGATGTGTCTCAACACCAAATGATAAACATAAATGAACATTAATAGCTGTCCATAACGGCGAAACAGGTGCAATCTATGCAGCATTTGAATAACAAGGCATTCGATAATAGCAATGCAAATCACTAATATTATAATCTGTAATGAACTAATTGCATACATTTAGTCAGCATAACAAGGTCTCAAATTGCATCGTGCAACAATAGGAATCCTCATCTAACCTCAAATTAGCATCGGCATGTGGGACTTCATGCAAAAATAATTTAGCAACATTAATTTAGAAAAAAACTCCTAGCTAGGGATCTTGTCAAAAATCAGCAGTTGGTTACCTAAAAGAAACACAATGCAATTGTACAATTTCCTTTCATATTTACCAACTACAATCAGCATTCAAGGAAGTCTTCGTCTCACAGGTACCGTTTCTCGATCAACATGGGTACCGTTTCGATCAGCATGGGACGGGGCAAAGGGGCAGGGGTGGACGGGGCAATTGCCTCACGGCGGCAAAATAAGACTACTACTTCATGCAAAGGGATCAAAGTTAGAGTCTCTAGGGCAAGAATCATTAAAGTCTCTTTCTCTCGATTAGAGAAAGCATCAAAGTCTCTTTCAAAATGGCGTCGCAGCAAGGTGGGCCATAGTAGCTGCAAAATGGCGGGTAACGGCAATAATGGCTGTAATAGCTGTAATGGCCGCAATGTCCGGGTAATGGCTACTTTCCTCTCGTGCACCTGGTTTAAATAGACAACAGTTCAAATCCAGTAGGGTCTTCCATTGGAGGGTTCATAGGTTAGCTTCAAATTGTCCAATCAAAAACGACAGTTCTCAAGCTTTTACTTAAGCATACATTATCCTTGGAGACGGGTACGCAAGTTGCAACATTTTATACCAATTAACTCACTTTCAGAGCTTCCATTGTCCGCACCTGCAGATCGACCTTGGAGTAAAGAGAAAATATGCCAGGCTGGCACGAAACCTTAAGATAAGCATGTGAACGATCTCAGTGGAAAAGTACAGCTTCAAGCAAAAATACACGTTTAATAGCACATTGGAAAAATACGAGCATCTAAACCGTGAGACCAGGCCACTAGGCCAAAGCCTCCACTAAAGTAATGCTAAGCAAAAACATTTCAAACAAGCAAATCATAGCACACGTTTATGATTATGTCGGATTAGTGCAATTCTAATACACCACGTTATATAAAGCACGCTTATAAATGTTGGCAAACTACTCTGAGGGCACATTTGTTCCTCGTACAATCTTTATTAGTTCGGTTAAAGTCACGCATGATTATTGCAGCACTACGTTTATGCGTCAAATTAATGTAAAACCTTCATTTCAGCTTCATCACCAGTTGCACTTTTTTACTGTTGCACGGTTTGGATCAGTGTGACAGACACACAGATGTCCAGGATGAGTTGCCAAAACACGTGAGAGCACAACAAGGATGCACATGGAGACGGAACTAACACAGCTTGCAGGAGCAAAAGAAAGACAGCCAAGGAATTCAACACAAGGAAAGAACCAGAAAGGGGTGTACAACAAGCAAACAAACCTCTGGTTAACAATCAAGCAGTACTCACCACTTCTTCAGGCATAGGAGAGATGAAAGTGAATAGAGAATGACACCATGGCAAGTTATCTTTTATAGATGCAGAAGACAAAAAGGCTACACCAGCATGGGGTCCTAACACGAAAAATTGGACCCGATGCACGCCAACCCCAGACTGCTGAACAGTGACCATGAGTGTGTGAAAGAAGGACAGCAAGGGTTCCGATGAGGAGAAACAATACCATAGGGTTTCTGTCAACAAGTCTCACTACAGCTCAACCACATGTTGGGGGTAATTCCAAGAGCAAAGCCACCTTACACAAGGTAGAAGTGAAGGCAGAACAGTCCACTGAAGGAGGTTTTAAGATCAATCTAGGTCCATCTTGCACTTATAGGTAAAAAAAACTGGCACAATTGAAATTCAACTAGAATCCTATTTCAGCACCAGAAGAAGTATGAGAAAAGCCTTTGCCCCTTCCAACAGATGAAGCAGAAGCTGACACCGTAATGGGTAAATCATCAAAGCCCAGAGTCCTGGAACCTGTGGCAACACATCTAGAGAGGGTTTCACTATCCACATAAATCTTGACTGAGGGGTCTGTGTCATTCAGAAACCTGTACGTGTGCCATGGAACAGGTGAAGCAGGAGGTGGCATTGAGGACAATCCTTCACCAACACCAGTACTGGCGTCAAAGAAACTGACAAGGCCTCCATGAGTGTAACCAGAGACATTGAGGCTGAACTGACATTGCCAAGACCAATGAGTCCAACTGATGTTGGGGTAGTAGCCACAGGTGTAGAAGAGGTCGAAACATCTGAGGACACCTGAGGAGTCAGAGGCTCACTGAAGGTGGCCAATGGAAAGCAGAACATCACCAACAAGGCCTGAGTGAAAGCTGCCACTTGAACAGGATTAGCGCCAGGCATGAAAGCTGGAAAAACATACAGCAGCACCAGGTACAGAGCTGGATAAAAGAAAGGATTGGTTCCATGCCTGTGCCCAAGTGGGAAGGATCTGAATCAGTAGATGACAATAAGATCAAAACCAGGAAACAGGGCTGTCAACAAAGAGACCTGCACCTAGAGTAGTGCTGAACAGGGTGAACACCCCTGAAGCGGAAGCAGGTAAAACGGTCACTAAAGGTCATCCCCAGTCACGGAGCCATCTCACGGTCCCTCCGGGAGACAGACCCATAGAAGGGTCTGGATAAGGGATGGCCACAATGACATGTGCAGTCTCTCAAAGGCATTTGAACACTTTCTGAAGGAAGATGACATCAAGACAAGTTCAAGCAGAAAGTCCACAACAAGATTAGTGGCAAACTGGATACATTAACTCAAACCACTGCCTTCAGAGGTACAAGAAAAATCCAAGTAGGGCACTTCAGATCAACATCAAAGAGAGTGGAAAAAAGGAATAAATATCAGCATGCTAGGTGGTGCCTTATATGTCTCTGTGACATCACATCCGGCATGAAGCCAGATTTGAAGCGTAACCATGGGGCCACCTGCAGGTGCGGGAGTGCTAGTTCAAGTTTCTGGATCCCAACTTTTGTCTGGACTGATTCATTAGGTGAAAAATCTGCAGGTAGACAAAACCATTGAAAAGTCTCCACACCAACAACATATGATATGGGTACAATAATAGAACAGTGCAAGATTCCCCTTCAATTGAATGAGGTAGACCTCCTGAAATTGTGCCAATGAAGGTGGCACATCACAACGCATGGCGATGGCATCTCTTAGCATCTTTTGAGGCAGGAGAACAATTATTGTTCTTTCATCTTCTTTTGGGTGTGCCTCCAATTGGATTGCTGGGTGAAACTTGAGGAAGAAGAGACACCTACTATGGATTTGGGTGTACTGCTTGGATGGCAGTCAGCCAATTGGCTGTGACCATATCTGTTTTTTACTACAAGGAGGAATTCAACAGTAGAGGAATCAAACTAGATATTCTCATCAGTCAAAAATTGGATTACTTTACCCCTGGCCTCTGACTTGACTTCGGTATGGACAGACTAGAGTTTATGGACTTTGTTGCACTATCAATGAAGGTTTGTACATCAGTCATTTGTGTTCAGTTGCTTCATTGCAGGGTTAAACATAGGCATATTGTACAGCATAGAACAGTGTGGAAGCAAGGTGAAATACCGATCAAACTTGTGTCACAAGTGTAGTTGGTATCTGACCTTGGTGGCACTTGCCTCCCTGAGAAACCACCATATTAGTGCATCTTCATCCCGTAGGTTTTGAGACATTTTGCCTCCTAGCCCCATGTGGGATGACGCTTTTCTCTTGATGGAAGCCACTTTACCACAACAGAATTAGCCTGGGGAGTGCTTGGATACTTTATGATAGGCACTTCAGTACATGGAGTCTTTCACATCTTGTAAATGTGTTCATGAATTTGGGGGTTGATGGTTAGAGCTGCCTTTAAAGGGAAACTGAGGCAGGTGCCCTTTCACTCAACCTTAACAAATGGATCTAGTTGAAACAAACTACCAGCCGCCTTTGAAAAGATGGTTATATGACCGAGTCATAGGTGAGCGACCCAACATTTTAACAGGGACAGCGGAGCCAGAGCTGAGCCAGGGGGCTGGCTTAGATCTGAGAGCCCGTCAGAGCCAAGCCTTGAAAATGTTTGTTAAGTAAATCATAGACCACACATCATGTAAAATTTAATAAAATCTCTTCAAAATTCAACCCTTTTGGGGTCATTTTTACCTCGGCGGTCTTATTCCAAGACCGCAGAGGGACCGCCGTGCGGAAGACTGCCAGTGGTGGCGGTTTGCCGCTCGGCCTATTATGACCGTTGGCAGCTCTCCGTCCTTTTACGGACGGAGAGCTGCCAACAGCCATACTGGCGGGCGGGGGGAAGTGGAGGTTGCTCCACCTCCACTGCCACACCAACAGAACACCGCCCAACGAATCACGTCCTGTGATTCGGCGTGGCGGTGTTCTGTTGACGGTGTGGTGTCGGCGGAGCAGCCCCCATGGCTCCCGTCCCCTCCCGGAGGATCGTCGGACCAGGTAAGTCGATCATCCGTGAGGGGAGGGGGATGGGGGGGTGTTGTGTGTTGTGTGCGTGTATGGGGGTGTGCGTGTGTGTATGTAGAGGGGGGGTGTGAGTGCGTGTATGCTTGCGGGGGTGTTGTGTGTTTGGGAATGAGTGCGTGTATGTCTGCAGGTATGTCTGTATGGATGTGTGCGTGTATGTTTGAATGTGGGTGTACGTGTCTGACTGTGTGTGTGGATGTTGGCATGTATGTCGGTGTGTGTACGTGTATGTGTGTTGGTGGTGCCTGCGTGCGTGTTGTGTGTGTATGAGTGATGTTATGTTGGGGGTCGGGGTGGGGAGGGGGGTCCTGCAACCTTTGGGTAGGGGAGGGAGTTGGGGTGGGGGTGGGGGGTGGGGGAAACCCCTATCAGTGTCAGGGAAGGAATTCCCTGGCACTGATAGTGCTCACCGCCATGGATTTCATGGCGGTTTCAAACTGCATGAAATCCATGGCGGTCAGCCGGGTCCAAATACCGCCGGCGGTATAGTGACGGCCGCAGGGCTGGAGACCCAGGTCTCCAGCCCAGCGGTCGTCTCCACCCTGGCGGGCGGAACGGAGAAGCGGCGGATGACCATGGCGGTAACAGCCATGGTCATAATACAAAAAAAAAGACCACCAGCCTGTTGGCGGTCTTACCGCCGCTTCTCCGCCTTCCGCCATGGTCATAATGACCCCCTTTATTTCTTTAGCATGTGGACAATTTGACATTCATACATCACAATATGGCACTGTACTCAGAAGTTCTTTATGAAAAGTGATAATTTTTAAACATGAACCTTTAGTGAACTAAGATGCATGAATATTGCCATGTAAACCCTGTACTGGCCCAGATTATTAAAGAGCAACATTCCTTATGTTATGGCTTGTTTTTTTACATCTTTGTGCACCTTTCTACAGTTTTTATAAAGCGCAAACTCGACCCGGAGGTACTGGAGGACTTACATAAGCACCCATCACATTACACAAGGACACCATTCTTTGTTTATAGGGATGGGGCAATAAAGTGATTTGTCCAGAATCTCAGAATGTTGAGCAGCTTGAACCGGGTTCCCTAGGTCCAAAGTCAACAGCTCTGGTCCTAATGCCACATCCAGGGTACAGGGACGGAGGAAGAAGCCACATGAAAGCTCAGCTCGTGGTGGACTCGAGTTTCCAACAGGACCTCAGTTTGAGGTCGTGTTGGAAACTCGAGTCCACCACAAAACACAACCACATTGGACAAATCGAAATACACACACCTGATACACATACACAGAGCACTCCCACACACTCAATACAAAATAAAACACCCACCCACATGACCCACAAACTCTTACGACAAAAATTGAGAAAGAAGCCCAGAGAGAGACACCACCATCAACAATACTAGCATCCACAGGCACACAACACCATCACTCACACAACATCCACGCACCTCAGACAACACACACAAACACATCCCCTCACACATCACAACCAACACCACTTCACACATCACCCACACCACACCACAAAGACACCCCAGGTTCTCTGAGGAGGTGCTCAGGGTCATGGTGGAGGAAATCGTCCGGGTAGAGCCACAGCTATTCGGGTCACAGGTGCAGCACACCTCCATAGCTAGGAAGATGGAGCTATGGCGCAGAATCGTAGACAGGGTCAACACAGTGGGACAGCATCCAAGAACACAGGATGACATCAGGAAGAGGTGGAACGACCTACGTGGTAAGGTGCATTCCGTGGTCTCAAGACACCAGATTGCAGTTCAGAGGACTGGCGACGGACCCCCACCTCCTCCCCCACAACTAACAACATGGGAGGAGCAGGTCTTGGCTATACTGCATCCTGAGGGCCTCACAGGAGCAGCATGAGGAATGGACTCTTAACTCTTAACTCTTACATCCCCCACCCTACCTGCATGCTATCACATACCCCACCCTCACCCCCATCACTCCAACACCTCACAAATGTCCCACTATCACAACCCACACATTCCAACACCAAGCCCTGCATGCAACACCAAAGCATGGACACCCATCACCAAAGCATGTCCACTACAGATAACCACACAGATCCCCAAACCAATTATCACACAAGGTCCTACACAAGAATGCAAGCACTGGAGTACAGGGTCACCCACCCATTGCACACAATGGCACACACAGATGCAATAATCATGCCTTTGCACCCCTGCAGGATCCCTACCCAACGTCACCGGACAGGAGGTTCCAGACATGTCCACTCCCCCCACAGAAGAGGCCCACAGTGATGACAGCAGCTCTGTCCAACTGGATCAAGATGACCAGCCCGGCCCATCTGGGACCTCAGGACAGTCGTTTCCCCTCACACTGCCACAAGCCGCCACAGAGCCTCCCCCCTCAGGAAACACTAGCACAGCACCCACCCAGCGGGCCCATCCCTCTGTCCCCAGGACACGTCAAGCAGCAGTGTGTCCACCACTACAGGGAACCCAGGCAAACCCAACAACCCAAGAAAATCAGGGACCTGGGGGCAGTGGGCACACGGTTCAGGGGACAGAGGCACAGGAAGATAGGGGAACTGGTAGGACTGCTGTGTGACAGGGGGAGGACAGGACCAGGGAACCCACTCTCCACGAGGCCCTCTCCAACATCATGGGAGTGTACCATCATTCCCAGGAGACAATGGCAACGGTAGTGGCCAAGTTTCAGAAGACCCAGCGGCTGCAGGAGGAGCAGTATCTGGGGATCAGTGAGGAACTTAAGTCCATCAACACCACCCTGGTCACCATTGTAGGGGTGCTGAAGGACCTTGTGAACACCAGGAGGGGCACTGTGGCACAACAAGGGGCCCCTGACACTAGCCTGGATGATGAACAGCTCACCACCTCCGCCGGCGCTAGTGGACAGGAGGCACCGCCACAGGACCACGACACCAACACCCTACCCCCTGCAGATGGAGAACCACCCCGCAAACGGTCCCTGAGATCCAGGACAAAGACAGAGAACAATGCCAAGACCCCCGCCAGGAAATGAGACTACTGTCCCACTTCGTCACCCTGTCCATCCATCAACTGCCCTAGCTACACTTCCTATGCCCCTTTGGACAATGCACCTGTGAAACAAATAGACTGGACTCTGCCATGGACAATCCTCCACCATCACCCCTGCCCATTTTACAACCCCCTCCACTATTGTGCACTGAAATAAACACCCTTGAATCACAAAACAAGCTGGAGTCAGTCTGTGCTTTCACAAATGTGTATTTGCAATAACTATGGAATATAGCAATGTCGATTGTATTGTCAACATACTGATGTAAACAGCTCTAGTCCATGAGGTAATATAGCAGAGGTCACACAGTGGGACCCACATCTGTGAAATGGAAGGGCAAAGTGACAAGTCAAGGTCCATACACTGGGTGAAAGTGACAGACATATGATGGGTCTAACAATTGTATGAGAGGTGTGAGGCAGTGACATCTTCTTACCTGTCTAAATCAGAAACCAAGTGCAGTAAGCCCAAAGGAAAAATGCATCAATCCCTAGTAGTTTCTAAATATTTAAATTGTACATAAATGGCATATAATACAGTAAAATGTAGTGTGCACTACCAGCAAAGTTCCTACTGCACAAAGGAACCAAAGGGGTGAAGGAAAAACACCCCAAATGTTAAAGAGCAATAAAGTGGGTTGTGCACCACCAACAATTGTAAAGACATATAAATAATATTCCAAGGTAGTCGTAGAATTTCATAGATTTCTTCCAGAAGGTTTATTTGATGCCACAGGTTCAACTGCGAGAAAGAGATTTTCTACCCAAACGGGGGACAGGAAACTGATGGCTCCGTTCCTGTCTGAAGTCAAGATAGTTTCAATCTAACTAACTCTGCCGTTGCCCAGAGCCATCGTTCCAAAAACGTGCGCCCTCCTCTCAGACTCTGGAAAACTAAGCAAGCCTTTGGAGACTGGCCAGATCTCCTAGACCCCTCCTCTTTCCAAGGCTGAGCAGAAAGGAAAACACCAAATGTACTCTATCTTGGGGGGGCGGAGCTAGCTAGCGGCAAGATGGCCGGCACTCCGTGAGGCTCTGCTCCGGCGGGGGCCCAATTTGCAAAATTCTCCGGCCAGGACGGAGCTGACCGAGCGATGAGAGGGTGGGGGAGCGCCTGATATCGGCGGCTTCCCCCCGTTGCAGCAGTGGCAATTGTAGTGTGGCGCGGGAGGTCGGGCCGGCCTCTCTGGGGTGCGGCGGGCTCCCGGACGCCGCGCCGCGTGGGGCTGGTCTGCGCCTTCCCCCTGGAGACTGGAGGGCCTCCGTAGCACCACTCATTGGGGTGCGCAGGGGGGGCCACATCGGCGGTGGTGTCGTGCCGTGGGCCCCCCCTTTTCCTTCACAATTGACGGCCTTCTCTCGCCACGCCTGGGGATAGTGGCTGTGCCTTGAAGGCCTGGACCACGTGGACGGCTTTGGGCGCTGGGTGGCCTGAGAGCCCTCCTGCCGGGGAGGACTGGTGACACAGTTGGCCGCCTTTGGAGGGGAGTGTCGCTGGAGTCAGGGGGGTTCCGGGGAGTCGATCAGCTGTCAGGTCGGACCACGGAGGGGGTCTCCTCCCTCCCCCCCTCCTCTGAATGAACCTAGCTAGCCTGGTGGTCGGCTTCCGGTGTTGGACCTGGTATACTGGGGCTGGTGTGGAAAGACACAAGGGGGGTTATTACAACTTTGGAGGAGGTGTTAATCCGTCCCAAAAGTGACGGTAAAGTGACGGATATACCACCAGCCGTATTACGAGTTCCATAGGATATAATGGACTCATAATACGGCTGGTGGTATATCCGTCACTTTACCGTCACTTTTGGGACGGATTAACACCTCCTCCAAAGTTGTAATAACCCCCAAGGTGTGGCGGACTGGCGTGGCTTGGCCCCTGCGCCCTGGGACCAGACTCTGGAGGTTGGTGAGGCTACTGTGCCCCCCTGCTGCGCTGAAGTGTGGGCTGCTGGTGTGACGGAGTCGATGGTGTGACCTGGAGGACACGTTCAGAGACGGTTGAACAGCGGAAGTGGTGGGGTCGTGTTCGGGGCCCGGAGACGCGGTGGTGGTGAAAGAAAAGACCGGAGTGAGAAGTGGTGTGGTGATGCTTTGACCGGGTGCCGTTGGTACAGCGGCTTGTCTGGCTCCGGACACTTGCGAGATTCTTAGCGCCGCTGGCACTGGATAAAGCTGATTGGCTGGAGCCTGGTGGACTTGTGAAGGGGGACTGAATATCTAGCCTCCTTTCCTCGACTTCTAAGGGGGTCAGTGGAGTGTGTTCGACGACGACCTACTAGTTGAGTGATGGGAAAGGCAGAGCAGAGACAGGCTAAGCTCTCCTTTGAGGGGGGCCGACGGAAGGGGGGTGCACCCGCATCCCAGTCGGAGGGGCCTGCGGCGGATGAGGAGAATTCAGATGGATCGGTAAAGGCTATGTTTCTGGACCTCAAAACCAGTCTGGCTGGCATAGATGGGAAGCTAGATCAAGTGACAGAGCAACTTGATCGCATCAAGACTCGGGTGGACGAACATGACTCCCGCCTTGACCAGCTGGAAGCGCGCACCTCCGGTCTGGAAGACACGCAGAGAGGTGAGAGTGAACAATTGCTGCGCATGGAGAGGGTGTTGGAGGTCATCCGGACAAAGAACGAATATTTGGAAGCCCGATCGCATCGGAACAATCTCAGGTTGATAGGGCTTCCCGAGTCCACAGACACATGGGCAGAATGGAGGATTTTGTGGAGGAGATGCTGTCCGATCTTTTCCCCGGCCAGCTGTCCCATTTGATGGTAGTGGAGAGGGCGCATAGATCACTGGGGCCGCGGCCCCCGTCTGGAGCTCCCCCACGTCCTGTCATTATTCGGCTCCTGAATTATCGAGACCGTGACACGATTCTGCGACTGGCCAGGGAGCGCCGCCCGGTGATTTATAAAAACACTGAATGAAACTTTTTTCCAGACTATACCCCTGGTGTGCAGGCGGCACGCAGGGCGTTTTTGCCGGTGAAGCGCTCGCTGGCCCAAACTGCTGCTAGGTTCTCGCTTATATACCCGGCGAAGCTAAAGGTGCAGCATGGTGGGTCCCTTCAGTTCTTTACGGATCCGAAGCTTGTGGAAAGATACACCAAGTCTCTACCTCTGAAGTCTGAAGCGGTGCCGGTGGCTGAGAGTGCTGCTCAATAATGACTGATTGTCACTGACATTTTTCAGCAGAGAATGCGCCTCTGCAACTAGATGTGAGATACATTTTTTTTTTGTGCCGCTCGTCCTGAAGACACTCCTCTTGTGCTGGGCCCCCGCCTGCCCTCCCTGCCTGATACTAGGCAGGTTGGGAGGCTCGCTTCCTCCCTCTGGATGAGTCCCCATCATTTGCATATTTGGGTAATTGTGGTTTTTGGGGGGAGGGATATGCCTTTGACCCTTTTGGGGGGTCTGTGTGGGTGGGGGGAATGGGTTCTTGGAGTTGTTGTATTGTGTGTTTTTTTCTTTTTCTTTTTGCGTTTTGTGGTTTTGGGAGATTGGCCGGGATGGAGAAGTGATGGAATTATGCTGTATGTTCGCTGAAGAGAATAGATGACACAGATGAGAGCATCTCTGATTCGCTGCTTAACATGGAATGTGCGTGGCTTGAATGACAGACGGAAGGTGCGCCTTATGTCTGCATATGTTAAGAGGCAGAATATAGATATATGCGTGCTACAGGAGACACACCTGGTGGAAAGTACCTTGCATTATTTAAAGGCGGGATGGATTGGGGAGTGCCACGGATCTGTGTATTCGGGTTATGCTAGAGGCGTGGCGATTCTGATACGCAAGGGGATGCAGTGGCGCACTCGTAACGTGATTGTTGACCCATTGGGGCGGTATGTTCTGCTTAGTGGAGTGTTGATGGATAAGCTGTGTCGCCTCGCGTCGGTGTACGGGCCTAACTCGGACGATCCTGAGTTCTTTAGTGAGGTCTGGTGACTGATTGAGTATTGGGGGAGGAACTGTGCTTTGGGAAGGAGACTTCAATGTGACCCTTGATCCCATTTTGGATAGAGAAAGCTCGGCTCGGACACAGCGTACTTCTGCTGCTCGCGTTTTATCTGCGATTATGGACGATGCGTCGCTGGTAGATTTGTGGCGGATGAAACACTCTGCGGTACGGGAAGGCACTTGTGTTAATTATGTGCATAACAGCTGGTCGCGCCTTGATTTTTGGATAGGCTCTCGCGATGTGGCTTTATGGACCCGCTTGGTCGATCATATGGCTTGCACGCTGTCGGACCACGCCCCGGTGCACGTAGAGTTGGAGATACCTGGCGGACCTGCTCAGGCCTATATGTGGAGGTTGCCACCTGGGGCACTCAGAGATGAGTTGTTCCGCAAGGAACTGCGTCGTGATATCAATCTCTATTTTGAACAGAATGTGGGCACGGTGAAGTCGGCTGGTACGCTGTGGGAAGCCTTTAAAGTGGTTGTACGCGGGATATGCATTTCAAAGCAACATGGCGTGCTGCGGGCGTTGCGTCGTGAGCTGGCTGAGTTGGAGGGCCGGCTTACGGATCTGGAGGCTCGACTGGTGTTGGACTGGTTCGGAGACACATTGGCAGCCTTGAGGGCTGCAGTCTCCGCGTATGAAGAGGCTTCTTTGAGAGAAGTACATTTTTTGGGGAAATTTGCCCGGGCCAGGCAATATGGAGAGGGTGATAGAGCCGGACACACTTTGGCAAATTTACTCTGCAGGCCATGAGCTAGTGGTTATGTGACTGAAATGGATGATCCGAGCGGGGTACGTCTGAGGTTCTGAGGGTCTTTACTACCTTTTTCCAGGATCTTTATTCTGCTCCTTCTGAGGTGCCTGCGGAGGTGATTCGGGGATATTTCTCTGACATTAGCCTCCTCTGGTTTGACAGGGCGCATAGGGAATACTTTGATGCTCCTTTTACTATAGAAGAGGTGAAGGCTGCTATTCGGAGCCCCCCGGAGACAAGGCCCCTGGGTTGGATGGATTGACTTCGGCATTTTATAAAGAATATGCAGACATTTTGGCGCCCTATCTACTGGAGGTTTATGACGAGGCCCTGAGGAATGGATTGCTCCCGGCCTCTCTGCGCGAGGCACTTATTGTTACGATTCTCAAGCCTGGGAAGGCTGCAGCTAGCTGTGATTCGTACTGGCCCCTGTCGATGATCATCATTGATAATAAGATATTAGCCAAAATGATCGCGACGCGGCTGCGGCCTCTTATGACAATACTGGTGCTGGCGGATCAGTCGGGGTTCATCCCGGGACGGTCCACGGCACAAAATTTGCGTACGTTTTTTGCTGTTGCTGGCTCAGTTCCCGTCGATGATGGGGCTGTGGCGGTGTTCCTAGATGCTACTAAGGCGTTCGACTCATTGTTGTGGCAATATCTGTTTGCGCTTCTGGAGAGAGTGGGAATAAGTAGTCATTTTGTGAACTGGATACGTTTGCTATATTCGCAGCCAGTGGCTCGCTTATGGGTGAATGGATGCGTGTCAGAGCCCTTTAAGGTGGCGCGTGGAACTAGGCAGGGCTGCCCCCTGTCACTATTGCTCTTTGCGATTGCGATGGAGCCACTGGCAGCCTTTCTGAGACAGCACCACAGTGAGCGGGGGCTGCCGTTCCGCCAGAGAGCGATTCCGGTATCCATGTATGCTGACGACGTTGCGCTGTATGTGTGAGATCCTGTGTGAAACCTGGACGTGTTGCTGGATGAAACTATCAGGTTTGGAGGTATATCTGGAGTGGTGATAAATTGGACTAAGTCGGTTGTGCTGCCTCTGTCGTCTGGAACGGCAATATGTCGGTCCCGCTACCCTATTGAGTGGGCGGATGGTCCTGTTAAATATTTGGGCATCTGGTTGAGCTGTGATGTCGACACGCTCTGGCTTGTCAACTATGGTAAGTCCATGGCCTGGCTGGACGACAGAGTTACGGCATGGCGCTCCTTGCCATTGTCCCTGACTGGAAGGATTGCGGTGGCTAAGATGCTTGTGCTGCCCAAGTTTCTGTATCTGTTTCTCAACCTTCCGCTGGTGCTTACGGCTAGCTTTTTGCAGCGCATTCGTTCCGCGCTGATCCGGTTGGTATGGGCAGGAGGTCAGCCTCGCATTGCCTGGAAAACATTAGTGCTGCCATTTGAGTTGGGTGGTCTTGCGGCCCCTGATCTGGAGCTTTTATTATCTCTGCGCGCAGGCTCTGTTTGCATATTATTGGATCAACCCGATACGATATCTGCCATACCTGGCTCCTGAAAGCGATGTGGTATGGCCGGATGGGCTTGAACGATTAATGGGCAATTTGGACAGAGCTCGCCCTCGAGGCATTGATACAGTGGCCTCCACGGTCCGGGCTTGGTCGGGCTTGCTGAAGTGTTCCGGGATGAGTGTGCCGTTCGCACCGTCTATGCATGTGGTGGCGGCTGGAGATGAGGTGATGTTTCAGGACTCGCGGCTGCGGAGCTTCCTACGGGACTTTGATTTGATAACCCTAGATGATTGGTTTGTTGATGGCAGATTGATGTCCCCGGAGGAGATCCTGGGGGATAGACCGGCCACTGCGCTCCACCGTTTTTACATGTTGCGAATATGCGCTATGCTGCGTGCCCGCTACCCCTGCTTGCCTGCGACCCCGACTTCTTGCCGCGCGTTGGAAGCGTTGTGGAATGTGCTGTCACCTGAGAGGCTTATCACTAAGCTGTATAGCAGTACTCAGGGGCAGGGAGAGGGGGCGGGGCTGTCTGCAAGGATGAACTGGGCGGAAGATGTGGGTGAGAACATTGCAAAAGATGTTTGGAGGATGTGATGTACGCATATGAAGGAGTTGTCACCAAACTATAGATTGAGCCTTATACATTTTAAGTTTTTGCACCATCTGTATTATACCCCTAGAAGTCTATGGGGGTCATTACAACCCTGGCGGACGGTGTTAAAGGTGCGGTAATACCTCAAACAGGCCGGCGGACAAAAAAAGGGAATCATGACCCTGGCGGAAACCGCCAACAAAGACAGCCACTTTAACACACCGCCCGCCACAGCGGTACAGACAAGCAGCGCGGTGGTCACCGCCAACAGACAGGCGGCAGACAATGTACCGCCCATAGTATCACAACCCGCCAATCCGCCACCTTTTCCAGGGCGGATTCACCGTGGATAAAAACACGGCGGAAACAGTTTCTGCAATGGGAAAATGCTCACCTGAACACATCCCACGAGGAAGGAGGACTCCATGGATCCGGAATTACAAATCCTACCGGCCCTTGTATTCCTACTCATCTACAAAGAGCAACGCCGGCGCCGGCGAAGACAACAGTGAGTACTGCACCTACGACATAGGGGAGGGGGCAGGCAAAAGTCAGGGACACACACACGCAACACCCCCACCCCCACCCCCACCCTCGCATATTACAACACACACACCAATGCATTCACAAACATCACAGTAACAACCCACAACCCCCCGGAAGAATGCAAAGACAAAACGAAATCAGTTCAAACATTGTAATGTTTCAATATACATGTCTCAAATATATACAGATATATTATAAAATCAATCAAAAGTATATACATTACGAGAAGTAGTGCAGATATGCACATATCAATGTCCGTGCACCACTAGTCCAAAAATGCATGGGCGAGGCCCACACAAGATACCTGTCCACAAACGGAGAGAGCACTGCCGGGGCATCAGAGAGAAATACAACAGGCACCTCAGGGGGAAGGGAAGGGGGGGCACCTCAGCCGGATGAGTGCAAAGCCAGATCCACGACGGGGCTCCATGCCCATTGATGTATCCTGGGGAGTGCAAAGCCACAGTCTCTCAAGTCTCTACAGTGGGTGGTTTGCCCACTGTACCATCCTGGGGAGTGCAAAGCCACAGTCTCTCAAGTTTGTACAGTGGGTGGTTTGCCCACTGTACCATCCTGGGGAGTGCAAAGCCACAGTCTCTCAAGTCTCTACAGTGGGTGGTTTGCCCATTGTACCATCCTGGGGAGTGCAAAGCCACAGTCTCTCAAGTAGATAACAGCCACCACTGGTTTTGGAGGGGGACTGGTGCCCAGACTGGATTAGGCTCCCCGTGACAGTTCCTGTCCCGTCACTGTCCCAGCACTGTCCCAGCTGCACATGGGATAACGATGCTTGATGTGGCGGTCTTTTCCTTCTTCAGTGGTGCATGCCCTGTTCAGCGGTGCTTTGCCATGGCGGTCTCTGGACTGTTCAGCGGTGCTTTGCCATGGCGGTCTCTGGACTGTTCAGCGGTGCTTTGCCATGGCGGTCTCTGGACTGTTCAGCGGTGCTTTGCCATGGCGGTTCTGGACTGTTCAGCGGTGCTTTGCCATGGCGGCTCTGGACTGTTCAGCAGTGCTTTGCCATGGCGGTGTCTGGACTGTTCAGCGGTGCTTAGCCATGGCGGTTCTAGACTGTTCAGCGGTGCTTTGCCATGGCGGTTCTGGACTGTTCAGCGGTGCTTTGCCATGGCGGCCTCTGGACTGTTCAGCGGTGCTTAGCCATGGCAGTTCTGGACTGTTCAGCGGTGCTTTGCCATGGCGGTTCTGGACTGTTCAGCGGTGCTTTGCCATGGCGGTCTCTGGACTGGGCATTGGTGTGTGGCATGACGTTCTCTGGACTGGGCATTGGTGTGTGGCATGACGGTCCCTCATTGCCCAGCGGGGCTGTGGCTGCCGGGGCCCTCCTGGGCAATGACTCTGGCGGTGGTCTCCTGACCAGGGACGATACTTGGTCCCTCCTGGGCACTGACTCCGGCGGTGGTCTCCTGACCAGTGACGATACTTAGGCCCTCCTGGGCACTGACTCCGGCGGTGGTGGTGGTCTCCTGACCAGTGACGATACTTGGGCCCTCCTGGGCACTGACTCTGGCGGTGGTCTCCTGACCAGTGACGATACTTGGGCCCTCTTGGGCACTGACTCCGGCGGTGGTGGTGGTCTCCTGACCAGTGACGATACTTGGGCCCTCCTGGGCAATGACTCCGGCGGTGGCGGTGGTCTCCTGACCAGTGATGATACTTTGGCCCTCCTGGGCAATGACTCCAGCGGTGGCGGTGGTCTCCTGACCAGTGACGATACTTTGGCCCTCCTGGGCAATGACTCTGGTGGTGGCGGTGGTCTCCTGACCAGTGATGATACTTGGGCCCTCCTGGGCACTGACTCCGGCGGTGGTCTCCTGACCAGTGACGATACTTGGGCCCTCCTGGGCAATGACTCTGGCGGTGGTCTCCGGACCAGTGACGACGGGAAGGATGCCGCCCTTCTCCGCCGTGATGCTCACACCAGGCTTTGCAGACTTCTTCTGGCCCTTCCCCACCTTTGGAGGAGTCACAGCTGACTCTGCAATCCCCCTGGGACCCCTGTGAGTTGTTTTGCCTCCAGGAGTCTTCACACGGTCCCGTCTGACACTTTCCAACTTCAGAGCCTTTACAGGGGTTGGACTGGCAGTGCCTTGGCTCCGTGTCACACTGCCTGCCCTGGTGGCCGGTGCACTCCACACACCTTGAACACGCACCACTGGTACTGGAGGCTTTTTGGCTGAGGCGCTACGACGGGACTGATGAATTGGAGGGGTGGGTGGGGGCAAAAAGGTCAACTTTGCAGAGGGACAGTTTCTGACGAACACTGGGATGGGTTGTTGGAGGGGGTCTGGGAGTGGAGGAAGAGGAGGTGGTTGTAGGAGGTGTCACTTTAGGTGTTTTGGGTGCAGGTGCAGGTACTGGAGGCTGTTGTGAGGTGGATGGATGTTGGGTGTGTGGGTGCCCGCGTTTGTGTACTTTGGGAGAGGCCGTCACAGACACACTGGGAGAGGACACAGGGGACGTGTAAATGGTAGTGGGGGTGGTGAGTGCAGGTGAGCGGGGTGTGGTGCTGGGTGTTCTGGTGCGAGTCCTGGTTCCTGTAGATGTAGTGCATGCAGGTGAGAGTGTAGACGAGACTGGGAGGGAGGAGGGATACGACGAGGAGGGGGACACAGTGGAGGCAGTGGGTGTTGCTGTGTCTGCATGTGGGTGATGCTTGTGTGTGTAGCTGTGGGTTGTGTGGTGCCTATGTTTGCCTGAGCTACTTTTGTGTGTTGAGGTGTGTGCATGCTGGTCTGATGGTGTGCTTGGGATAGGCTGGGGTACAGGGGATTGGGTCTGGGTGGAGGAGGTTGGAGGGGGGAGGCTAGACACAGGGACAATGGCTGCCATCAGTGCTGAGGCCAGAGATTGCAGGGTTCGCTGAAGGACAGCCTGACCAGAATGAATGCCCTCCAGGAATGCATTACCGTTTTGCAACTCCCTTTCTACACCCTGGATGGCATTCACAATGGTAGACTGCCCAACAGTGAGTGACCTGAGGAGGTCAATGGCCTCCTCACTGAGGGCAGCAGGGATGACTGGGGCAGGGCCTGAGGTGCCTGGGGCGAAGGTGATGCCCACCCTCCTGGGTGAGCGGGCACGGGGCGAACGCTGAGGGGCTGCTGGGAGGGCGGTGCTGGTAGGGGAGGTGGCGGCTGTATCTGTAGAAGTGGGGCGCACAGATGGTGCATTCTGAGTCCGTGGTGTGGCCCTCCATGGCCATGTGGGATGCAGCTCCCTCGTGCTCCGGTGCCACTGTACCTCCACCTGATGATGCTGATGCACAAAAGAACAGGGAGGGAACAAAAGGAGGGGGGGGGAGACAGAAGAAAGACAGGTTGAGTGCATGGCATACCGCTACTGTTGGCGGACAATACAGACACAGCAGCCCCCTGCACTACGCCGTGCTCCTTGCCTCTACAGATGCAATTTCTGGGATGTGGCCTACATGGCTATGGTGGACTTCTGCACACATAGATGCCACAGGGGCATGTATACCTGTACTTGGCACTCTACTGCGGTGGGGTAGAGTGCCACATGGCCTGCATTACGGAGGGGCCTAGCCTACGTATTTCTGCCGGGCCTAGGTACACCCACAGGCTTCCTCCCCCACCCAGACCCCTCCACTGCGCGCAAAGTCAGCAGAATGAGAGTGTACTCACCCCCTTGTGTCTGCTGTGATGCCCTCAAGCGCCCATCCAACTCAGGGTAGGCCACCGCCAGGATCCGGAACATCAGGGGGGTCATGGTGCGACGGGCACCCCTCCCACGTTGGGAGGCCATCCCCAGCTGAGCCTCCGCCATCTTCTTGCTCCAGCGGCGAATGTCCTCCCATCTTTTCCGGCAGTGGGTGCCCCGTCTCTGGTGGACCCCCAGGGTCCGGACGTCCTTGGCGATGGCACGCCAAATGTCCTTCTTCTGGTGGGCGCTGACCTACATGACATGCACAAGGGAAGAAGAGAAGTCATTACCAACTGCACCGTCGATGTGAGTGTCCCCCCTCCCTACCCTAGCCATGTGGCACATTCATTCACATGCATTAATGTTCCCTGAATTCTGCCCCCTTCCCTCTTACAACCAGCCCTCTCCACCCAGGCCTAGCCCATACAACGTGCTACCTGTGTACTAACCTGTTGGTCTGGAGGACCGTAGAGTAGCGTGTACTGGGGGAGGACCCCGTCTACTAGTTTCTCCAACTCCTGAGCAGTGAAGGCAGGGGCCCTTTCCCCAGACGCAGCAGCCATCGTCGCTTCCAGACCGAGGTCACAGCAGCACTTGCAGTGTAGGTCCTCTCCTGTCGAAGATCAGGTATCTAGTGATTGAACAGATAGAAAATGGCAGTGACATCCACGGCGGTGACGTCCGCGGCGGTGCGTATCATCACCGGCGGCGCACTTGTTCATTGGCTCCTGGGACCCATAGGGTCCAATGTTAACCACTGCAGCATTGCGCCGCGGTCTACCACCGCCTACCGCGACGGGGTACAACGCCAGCGCAGTGACCTCACATTCCCATTGTCCCAGTTTAGAGGTCAGGCAGCCGCCATTTCAGGGGCCCACATGGCTTCATTTACTACGGCGTCACACATAGCTAGGCCTACACTCAACACACATACAGGAAGGGTTTTGTGTTTGGTGTCGTGTTCTGTGTAACTGTGGGTACATACCTGGAAAAAAGTTGACTCTGTGGTCGCTGTTGTCCTTCCTAGGCACCGTCATTTGGGACAATTGAGAAGATGGCGGAATCCTCCGGTGTACCGACCGCTGGTGGACCTGTTGACAATGGAGGAGCGACATTTAATCGTCACCTACAGGTTTGACCGTGCCACTATCCAGGAACTATGTACCCAGTTGGAGCCAGACCTGATGTCACCAATCCGCCATCCCACTGGAATCCCCCCTGATGTGCAGGTGCTGTCAGTGCTCCATTTCCTTGCAAGTAGCTCTTTTCAGACAACAGTAGCCATGCATCAGGGATGTCCCAGCCCATGTTTTCCAACGTGCTGTCCAGAGTGTTGTCTGACCTGCTGAAACACGTAAGGAGATACAACATTTTCCCTGAGGTGGAAGATTTGGCTACAGTGAAAGGTGACTTCTATGCCCTTGGACATATCCCCAACATCATAGGTGCTATTGATGGCACCCATGTAGCTCTGGTCCCCCCCCCCCACAGGAGTGTAGGAGGCTGGCCTGGCTTGTAGTGGGTACCAAGGAGTACTTACACTCTGTACCAGGTCCAGTTATCCCTTATTAGTGTAAAAGAGTTGTCTAGCAGCTTAGGCTGATAGAAAAGGTATCTTAGCAGAGCAGCTTAGGCTGAACTAGGAGACGTGTGAAGCTCCTACTATACCACTGGTGTCATATTCACAAGATCATAAGAAAACACAATACACAGATATACTAAAAATAAAGGTACTTTATTTTTATGGCAATATGCCAAAAGTATCTCAGTGACTACCCTCAGTATGAGGATAGCAAATATACACAAGATATATGTACACAATACCAAAAATATGCAGTCATAGCAATAGAAAGCAATGCAAGCAATGTACAGTCACAATAGATTGCAATGAGAGCACATAGGTATAGGGGCAACACAAACCATATACTCCAAAAGTGGAATGCGAATAACGTATGGACCCCAAACCTATGTGAGCTTGTAGAGGGTCGCTGGGACTGTAAGAAAACAGTGAGGGTTAGAAAAATAGCCCACCCCAAGACCCTGAAAAGTAGGTGTAAAGTGCACCTAAGTTCCCCAGAGAGCACAGAAGTCGTGATAGGGGAATTCTGCAAGGAAGACCAACACCAGCAATGCAACAACGATGGATTTCCAGACGAGAGTACCTGTGGAACAAGGGGACCAAGTCCAAGAGTCACACTCAAGTTGTGAGTGGGCAGATGCCCAAGAAATGCCAGCTGAGGGTGCAAAGAAGCTGCCACCAGATGGTAGAAGCTGTGGATTCTGCAAGAACGAAGAGGACTAGGAACTTCCCCATTGGAGGATGGATGTCCCACGTCGTGAAGAAGCTTCCAGAGGTGTTCCCACGCAGAAAGACCGCAAACAAGCCTTGCTAGCTGCAAGGGTCGCGGTTAGGGTTTTTGGATGCTGCTGTGGCCCAGGAGGGACCAGGATGTCGCCAATTGTGTGAGGAGACAGAGGGGGCGCCCAGCAAGACAAGGAGCCCACTCAGAAGCAAGCAGCACCCGCAGAAGTGCCGGAACAGGCACTACGAAGAAGAGTGAACCGAAGCTCACCCAAAGTCACAAAAGAAAGTCCCACGATGCCGGAGGACAAATCAGGAGGTCGTGCACTGTAGGTTAGAGTGTTCGGGACCCAGGCTTGGCTGTGCACAAAGGAAATCCTGGAAGAGTGCACAGGAGCCAGAGCAGCTGCAAATCACGTGGTACCCAGCAATGCAGTCTAGCGTGGGGAGGCAAGGACTTACCTCCACCAAACTTGGACTGAAGAGTCACTGGACTGTGGGAGTCACTTGGACAGAGTTGCTGAGTTCCAGGGACCACGGTCGTCGTGCTGAGAGGGGACCCAGAGGACCGGTGATGCAGTCTTTTGGTGCCTGCGGTTGCAGGGGGAAGATTCCGTCGACCCACTGGAGATTTCTTCGGAGCTTCTAGTGCAGAGAGGAGACAGACTACCCCCACAGCATGCACCACCAGGAAAACAGTCGAGAAGGCCGCAGGATCAGCGATACAAGGTTGCAGTAGTCGTCTTTGCTACTTTGTTGCGGTTTTGCAGGCGTCCAGAGCAGTCAGCGGTCGATTCCTTGGCAGAAGGTGAAGAGAGAGATGCAGAGGAACTCTGATGAGCTCTTGCATTCGTTATCTAAAGAATTCCCCAAAGCAGAGACCCTAAATAGCCAGGAAAGGAGGTTTGGCTACCTAGGAAGGAGGATAGGCTAGCAACACAGGTAAGAGCCTATCAGAAGGAGTCTCTGACGTCACCTGCTGGCACTGGCCACTCAGAGCAGTCCAGTGTGCCAGCAGCACCAAGATGGCAGAGGTCTGGAGCACACTGGAGGAGCTCTGGGCACCTCCCAGGGGAGGTGCAGGTCAGGGGAGTGGTCACTCCCCTTTCCTTTGTCCAGTTTCGCGCCAGAGCAGGGCTGGGGGATCCCTGAACCGGTGTAGACTGGCTTATGCAGAGATGGGCACCATCTGTGCCCATCAAAGCATTTCCAGAGGCTGGGGGAGGCTACTCCTCCCCAGCTCTGACACCTTTTTCCAAAGGGAGAGGGTGTAACACCCTCTCTCTGAGGAAGTCCTTTGTTCTGCCTTCCTGGGCCTAGCCTGGCTGGACCCCAGGAGGGCAGAAACCTGTCTGAGGGGTTGGCAGCAGCAGCAGCTGCAGTGAAACCCCGGGAAAGGTAGTTTGGCAGTACCCGGGTCTGTGCTAGAGACTCGGGGGATCATGGAATTGTCTCCCCAATGCCAGAAGGGCATTGGGGTGACAATTCCATGATCTTAGACATGTTACATGGGCATGTTCGGAGTTACCATTGTGACGCTATACATAGGTAGTGACCTATGTATAGTGCACGCGTGTAATGGTGTCCCCGCACTCACAAAGTCCGGGAAATTTGCCCTGAACAATGTGGGGGCACCTTGGCTAGTGCCAGGGTGCCCACACACTAAGTAACTTAGCACCCAACCTTTACCAGGTAAAGGTTAGACATATAGGTGACTTATAAGTTACTTAAGTGCAGTGGTAAATGGCTGTGAAATAACGTGGACGTTATTTCACTCAGGCTGCAGTGGCAGGCCTGTGTAAGAATTGTCAGAGCTCCCTATGGGTGGCAAAAGAAATGCTGCAGCCCATAGGGATCTCCTGGAACCCCAAATACCCTGGGTACCTCAGTACCATATACTAGGGAATTATAAGGGTGTTCCAGTATGCCAATGTGAATTGGTGAAATTGGTCACTAGCCTGTTAGTGACAATTTGGAAAGAAATGAGAGAGCATAACCACTGAGGTTCTGGTTAGCAGAGCCTCAGTGAGACAGTTAGGCATCACACAGGGAACACATACATATAGGTCACAAACTTATGAGCACTGGGGTCCTGGCTAGCAGGGTCCCAGTGACACATAACAAACATACTGAAAACACAGGGTTTTCACTATGAGCACTGGGCCCTGGCTAGCAGGATCCCAGTGAGACAGTGAAAACACCCTGACATACACTCACAAACAGGCCAAAAGTGGGGGTAACAAGGCTAGAAAGAGGCTACTTTCTCACAACAGGTGTACAGGAACCGGAAGAGTTATCATTCCATGAATGTACAGATGGTATGTTTGGCAGACCAGTACATCTCCCAGATTAATGCTATGTTCCCTGGCTCAGTGCATGACGCCTACATCCTGCGGAATAGCAGCATCCCTGATATGATGGGTCAACTCCAGAGGCACCGTGTGTGGCTATTAGGAGACTCTGGTTACCCCAACCTGTCCTGGCTATTGACCCCAGTGAGGAATCCCAGGACCAGGGCAGAGGAACGCTACAATGAGGCCCATGGGCGGACTAGGAGGGTGATCGAACGCACCTTCGGCCTCCTGAAGGCCAGGTTCAGGTGCCTCCATATGACAGGTGGTTCCCTATTCTACTCACCGAAGAAGGTGTGCCAGATCATCATCGCCTGCTCAATGCTTCACAATCTTGCTTTGCGACGCCAGGTGCCTTTTCTGCAGGAGGATGGTCCAGATGACGGTGTTATGGCAGCTGTGGAGCCTGTGGACAGTGATGAGGAGGAAGCTGAGGAAGAAGACAACGACAACAGGGAGTCAGTCATACAGCAATATTTCCAGTGGCACACAGGTGAGAACATTTTCATTTTATCCATTACATTCACTGTCACACGTCTTCCTCTATCCTGTGTGTAAATTCATAGGATTATTTGGTAACTGAGTTGTTCCTTTACATTACGGTTTAACAGGTGTGCTTACCAACGTGTGTCATCTGCATGCATCCTTCAAGGACTTGTGATGTGTGACATAGGTATGTTGCCTTTACAACTAGAAACGCATTTTGACACTGTCATTGATAATACATTTTATCAAATCATAGACTGACTCAACATTGTTTTGTGGTTCAAGGGTGTTTATTTAAGTGCTCAAAAATGGAGGAGGGTTGTAAAATGGTGATGGGTGATGGTGGAGGAATGTCCATGGCAGAGTCCAGTCTATTAGTCTCACAGGTGCACTGCCCATATGGGCATAGGAAGTGGAGCTGGGGCAGTTTAAGTATGGACAGGGGAACAAAGTGGGACAGTGGGGTGACAATCAGGGTGGTCTCATTTCCTGGCGGGGGTCTTGCCATCTTGCTCTGTCCTGTTCCTGGATCTCAGGGACCGCTTGGGTGGTGGTTATCCGTCTGCAGGGGGTGGGGTGCTGGTGTGGTGGTCCGGTGGCGGGGCGTCCTGTCCACTAGTGCCGGCGGAGGTGGTGGGCAGTTCATCGTCCATGCTAGTGTCAGGGGCCCCTTGGAGTGCCACGGTGTCCCTCATGGTCTGCTGTATGTCCTTCAGCATCCCTACGATGGTGCCCAAGGCGGAGCTGATAGTCCTGAGCTCCTCCCTGAACCCCAAATACTGGTCCTCCTGCAGGCGCTGGGTCTCCTGAAACTTGACCAGGACCGTCGCCATCGTCTCCTGGGAGTGGTGGTATGCTCCCATGATGGAGGAGAGGGCCTCGTGGAGAGTGGGTTCCCTTGGCCTGTCCGCCCCCTGTCGCACAGCAGCCCTCCCAGTTCCCCTGTGTTCCTGTGCCTCCGTCCCCTGGACCGTGTGCCCACTACCACTGCCCCCAGGACCCTGTTGTTGTTGGGGTGGTGGGTTATCCTGGGTTCCCTGTAGTGATGGACACACAGCTGATTGACCTGTCCTGGGTACAGAGGTTTGGACCTGCTGGGTGGGTGCTGTGCTGGTATTACCAGAGGGTGGAAGGTCAGTGTTGGGCTGTGCCTGTGCAGGGGGAACCGACTGTCCCGAGGCCCACGATGGTCCGGGCTGGTCATCAGGATCCAGTAGGGCAGAGCTGCTATCGTCACTGTGGGCCTCTTCTGTGGGTGGAGTGGAGTTGTCTGGACCCTCCGGTGTGGTGACGGTCCTTCGTGATCCTGCAGGGGCATAAGAGCATGATTACTGCATGTGTGTGTGTCATAGTGTGCAATGGGTGGGTGTGCGTGTACCCCAGTGCAAGCATTCCTGTGTGTGGGCTTGTGTGATGATGGTTACGGGTTGTTATGGGTATGTGCAGTGAGCATGCTTTCGTGATGGGTGTCCATGCTTAGTTGTGTCATGCAGGGCTTGTTGTTGGGATGTGTGGTTTGTGTTCTTGTGTAGGGGTGTGTGTTAGCATGCAGGTAGGATGGGGGATCTGATAGTTAAGATTTGACTTACCAGTGTCCATTCCTCCACCGACTCCTCCGAGGCCCTCAGGATGCATGATGGTCAAGACTTGCTCCTCCCATGTTGTTAGTTGTGGGGGAGGAGGTGGGGGTCTGCCGCCAGTCCGCTGAACCGCGATATTGTGCCTGGAGACCGCTGAACGCACCCTCCCCCGTAGGTCGTTCCACCTCTTCCTGATGTCCTCCCGATTTCTTTGATGCTGTCCCACAGTGTTGACCCTGTTGACTATTCTGCGCCATAGCTCCATCTTCTGGCTATGGATGTGTGCTGCACCTGTGAGCCAAATAGCTGTGGCTCTACCCGTAGGATTTCCTCCACCATGACCCGGAGCTCCTCCTCAGAAAAGCGGGTGTGTCTTTGGTGTGACATGGGGTGTTGTGTGTGATGTGTGGGGCGGTGTGAGTGTTGCTGTGTGTGGTGATGTGTAGTGGTGTGTGGTGTTTTGTGCGTGGATGTTGTGTGGGTGATGGTGTTGTGTGCCTCTGTGTGGTGGGATTGTCTATTCTGTGCTATCTCTCTGTCGCCTTCGTGACTAATTTTTGGTTGTAGGGGTTTGTGGGTGATGTGGGTGTGTGTTTTATATTGTGTTGGGTGTGTGGGAGTGGTGTTTGTATGTGTATCAGGTGTGTGTATTTGGGATTGTCCAATGTGGCGGTGTTTTGGAGATGTGTGTGTATTTTGAGCGCGGCGGTGTGTACCGCCAATGGAATACCGCAGTTAAAAGACCGCCGCGTGGATTCGTGGGTCGTAATAGCATGGGCGTGTTTCTGTTGGCGTGGAGGTGGAGGTTTTGTTTTCGCCAGTTTAACACTGACCTTTGGTGTGGCGGACTTGTGTGGGTGACTGAATTTCGGCAGATTCCGAGATGTGGGTCATAATAGCTGTGGCGGAATTCCGCGGCCGCGGCGGTGCATTGGCGGTCTTCTGCACGGCGGTAAGCAGCTTTTACCGCCAATGTTGTAATGACCCCCTATGTGCTATGGGGCTGCGAGCGGATGATGTCTGTGTAAGATGCCGGGCCCCCGCTGCTGATTTTATGCACTTGGCGTGGACCTGTCCGGCAGTCTGTGCCTACTGGAGGAAGGTCTTTCGTGTACTCTCTGAGATGATTGGGCTGGAGATCCCTCCGTCTCCCTTGATGGCGCTGCTGGGGGGGGGGTGAATGGAGTACAGACTACAGAGCGGCGTCTGGTTGGCATGATGTTATTGTTAGCTAAGCGCGGGGTGGCAATCTGTTGGGGCCGGGCTCGGTCTCCCCAGATTTCGGACTGGCTACGAGATGCCGCGTTTTTCCAGGAACAATTAACAAATTACTGGGAGCTGACACCGGCTGGCTCTAGGCCACGGGACATTTGGGCACCTCTTCAATCCTATCTTGAATCTGCATCTGCCTGAAGCACCTGTTGCGAATGTGTATATTGATAGGATGAGTGTTGTTCCTCTGCAATGGGTTAAGGTTGCATAGAACGGTTGCTGAGAGTGATGCTTGTTCCTCCGGGCCTTCTTTTTTCTGCCACATATGTTTGGTCCTGCCCTTGGACTTGATGACCTGCTAGGTCCTTTCGGCAGGGGAATACTACTATATGGACATTCGGCAACGTTTTTGGTCTCCCTCTGCTTGATGTACAAGAATTATTGAAACGTAAGACATAACAAACGCTCGGAGAGCCAAAACTATATCAAAGTAACTAATTGATTTATTATTGTAAGGGCCAAAGTGGCATTTTATATTTTTTGTTGTATGTTGTTTACATAAAATTATAAATAAATATTTAAAAAAAATGTACTCTCTCTTATCAGCTATAGTCTGGTGTGAAAAACACAGGTTGGTCTATCATGTGGAAAAACACAGCTTGGAAAAACACAGCTCATCTGCAATGTCTCAACTGCAATGTCTAACTCCACATTAAAGCCAATAGGCAGCTAATCAAAATATCAAATGTAATGTCTAATGTCATGTCAAAGCCAATAGGCAGCTAAACTGAATACAGAATGTAATGTCTAATGCCATGTCAAAGCCAATAGGCAGCTAACCTGAATACCAAATGTAATGTCTAATGCCACGTTAAAGCCAATAGGCAGCTAAACTGAACACAACATATAATGTGCTACTGGTGAACATTGAGCAACTAATATGCGCAGTGATGAAACACAAAGTCATTGGTCAAACACAATAGCATCACAGGTACCCAGAGTCACCTGCAAATGTTGAGGGACAACTGTTAGACACACACTAATCCTTAGGGACAACCCCAGACCCAGACAACTATTCACAAGGTATATGGTCCTTGTCCTCACCTATTAGCCACACACGGTGCCTCTGGAGTTGCCCCATCAGATAAGGGATGCTGCTATTCCTCAGAATGTAAGCGTCAGGCACTGAACCAGGAAACTTGACATTCACATGGGAGATGTACTGGTCGGCCAAACACACCATCTGCACATTCATTGAATGGTAGCTCTTCCGGTTTCTGTACACCTGTTCACTCTTGCAGGGGGGTACCAAGGCCACATGTGTCCCATCAATGGCACCTATGATGTTGGGGATATGTCCCAGGGCATAGAAGTCACCTTTCACTGCAGCCAAATCCTCCACCTGAGGGAAAACGATGTAGCTGTGCATGTGTTTCAGCAGGGCAGACAACACTCTGGACAACATGTTTGAGAACATAGGCTGGGACATCCGTGATGCAATGGCCACTGTTGTTTGAAAAGATCCACTTGTACTGGCAGGAGTACTGACAGGACGTGCACTAGAGGGGGTATCCCTGTGGGATGGCGGATTGCTGACATCAGGTCTGGCTCCAATTGGGCACACAGTTCATAGATTGTTGCACGATCAAGTCTGTAGGTGACTATTACATGTCTCTCTTCCATTGTTAACAGGTCCACCAGCGGTCTGTACCCCGGAGGATGCCGCCACCTCACCATCTGCCCCTGCGGACGTGCCCTATGGAGGAAAACAGCGAGCAGAGAGTCAGCCAACACTGAGGTATTACTAAATGTCATTAGCAAACATTTGTAAATCCGCAATCTGCCTGTTACTGTGTGTATGCAAGGCCTAGATAGGTGTGACGCAGTTAATATTAATGCCATGTGGCCCCCTGAAATGGCGGCTGCCTGACCTGTAAGGTGGGACAAGGGGATATGAGGCCCTAGCGTTCTACACCGTCGCGGTAGGCGGTCGAAGACCGCAGCGCAATCCTGTATTGGTTAACATTGGACCCTATGGGTCCCAGGAGCCAATGACGATGTACGCCGGCGGTGACGGTATGCACCGCCGCGGACGTGACCGCCATTTTCTGTCTGTTCACTCACTTGATACCTGACCTTCGACAGGAGAGGACCTACACTGCAAGTGCTGCTGTGACCTCAGTCTGGAAGCGACGATGGCTCATGTGTCTGGGGAAAGGGCCCCTGCCTTCACTTCGGAGGAGTTGGAGAAGTTAGTGGATGGGGTCCTCCCCCAGTACACGCTATTCTACGGTCCTCCAGACAAACAGGTGAGTACACTGTGAGCATTCTGCATGGGCAATGCCTGTTTGGAGTGGTGTGGATGGAAGATACATGGGGGGGGACTGAGGCCTGCATGTGCGGACGGTGAGTGTATGTGCATCAGGGCATGGGTGGGAACGTGGGCCAATGACTGTGACGGTCCGGACGGTTAAAGTTTTTCCTTTTCCCCTGTACTATTCCTCTACGTCAGCGCCCACCAGAAGAAGGATATTTGGCGTGCCATCGCCAAGGACGTCCGGACCCTGGGGGTCCACCATAGACGGAGGACCCACTGCCGTAAAAGATGGGAGGACATTCGCCGCTGGAGCAAGAAGACGGCGGAGGCCCAGCTGGCGAAGGCCTCCCAACGTGGGAGGGGTGCACGTCGCACCATGACCCCCCTGATGTTCCGGATCCTGGCAGTGGCGTATCCGGAGTTGGATGGGCACTTGAGGGCATCACAGCAGCCACAAGGGGGTGAGTACCGTCACATCCATCTGACTCTGCACGCATTACAAGGTGTCTGGGTGGGGGAGGTGGGCAGTGGATTACCCTAGGCCAGGGTGAGCTTTGTAGGCAAGGACCCTTTGTGAGGCAGGCTTTGTGGCACCCCAACCCCACCAGTGGTAAGAGTCATCTACACCTAGTCAGGCTCCTGTGACTTCCATGTGTGCAGCAATCGGGCATAGGCCTTGTACCCCATCCCATGGGCATGTGATTGATCTAGGAACTCTAAGTGCATTGCGTAGTGCAGAGGGCTGCTGTGTCTGTAGTGTCCACCAACGGTAGTGGTATTGCATGCACTGAACTTGTATTTCTTCTGTCTTTCCCCCACCCTTTTTGTGGTCTCCCTGTTCTTGTGTGCAATAGCATCATCAGGCGAGGAGCAGTGGCACCGGAGCAGGAGGGAGCTGCATCCCACTTGGCCCTGGAGGGCGCGATAACGGAGTCTGAAGCCACCAGTGGGACGGAGGGCGAGGGGAGCTCCATGGTGGGGACAGGAGGTGACATCACCAACAGCGACTCCTCCTCTGATGGGAGCTCCCTTGCGGTGGCGGGCCCCTCTGTGCCCCCCGTATCAATAGGTACAGCCGCCACCCCCCCCTACCAGCACCGCCCTCCCAGCAGCCCCTCAGGAGGGTGGGCATCTCCTTTGCCCCAGGCACCTCAGGCCCTGCCCCAGTCAGCCCTGCTGCCCTCAGAGAGGAGGCTATTGACCTCCTGAGATCCCTCACTGTTGGGCAATCTACCATTGTGAATGCCATACAGGGTGTCGAGAGGCATTTGCAACAAACAAATGCATACCTGGAGGGCATTCATTCTGGCCAGGCAGCCCAACAGAGAGCATTTCAGATTCTGGCCTCAGCACTGATGGCAGCCATTGTCCCTGTGTCCAGTCTCCCCCCTCCAACTTCCTCCACCCAGACCCAATCCCCTGTACCTCAGCCTATCCCAAGCACACCATCAGACCAGCATGCACACACCTCATCACACAAGGGTGGCTCAGGCAAACATAAGCACAACACATCCCACAGGCACTCACACAAGCATCATTCCCATGCAGACATACCAACATCCACTGCCTCCACTGTGTCCCCCTCCTCCACGTCATCCTCCTCCCTCCTTGTCTCGTCCCCACTCACACCTGCATGCACAACATCTTCAGCCACTACCTCCATCACCAGCACGCCCATCACCACACACTGCTCACGTGCACTCACCACCCCCACTACCATTCACACATCCCCTGTGTCCTCTACCAGTGTGTCTGTGAGGCCTCCTCCCAAAGTACACAAACGCAGGCACACACCCACCCAACAGCCATCCACCTCACAACAGCCTCCAGCCCATGCACCTTCACCCAAATTCAGCAATCGTGCACCTCCTACAACCACTGCCTCTTCCTCCACTCCCAAACCCACTCCATCTACCTGTCCCAGTGTGTGTAAAAAAAAAATCCTGGCTAACATTGACCTCTTCCCTACACCCCACCCCTGTCCGTCCCCTAGGGCAGGCTTTCCAGGTCCCAACCCAGCACCTCAGCCACCACATCACCGGGCACAGTGGTCCCAGCAACAGCGGGCTTTTGGAGTGCGCCAAGCATGAGGGCAGCCAGTGTGCCACAGAGCGAGGGCAAGGACATTCCGCCACCTCCGAAAGTAAAAAAGTTGCCCACATCCCGGAGGGAGAAGGCGAAAACACCTGCCACCAAGGGCTCAGGGAAAACAAAAGGGGATAGTGGCAAGACAGCTGTGCCACCATCCAAAGTGGGGAAGGGCCAGAAAATCAAGGGCAGGTCAGGAGAGGGCATGGTGGCACCGACTATGGGACCAGTGTCACACCTTCTGTCCACGTCGACGCCAACCAGTACGGCAGAGAAGACCGCCACCTGCACCGCCACCTGCACCGCCACCAGCACCGCAGTTCCTGAGCCCACCACCAGCACCGCAGTCACTAAGCCCACCACCAGCATCGCCGCCACTGAGCCCGCCACCAGCACCGCCACCACAGAGCCCGCCACCAGCACCGCCACCACAGAGCCCGCCACCAGCACCAATGCCACAGAGGCCGCCGCAAGCACCGTTGCCACAGAGTCCGCCGCCAGCACCGATGCCACAGAGTCCGCCGCGAGCACCGATGCCACAGAGTCCGCCACCAGCACCAATGCCACAGAGTCTGCCGCCCGCACCAATGCCACAGAGGCCACTGCAAGCACCGCCGCTACTGACACGGCCGCAAGCACCGCCAGCGGCTCCGCGATGTCCTGAGCCAGTGGCACCACCGCAGACATGGCTGCCATCCCCAGTGGTCAGTCGACCGAGCCTGGTGGTCAGTTCCAGGAGCCTGGGCAGCTTCCATGATGCAACACCTTCAGTGGAGAACGGCATCCACTACCTCTGTCCTTGGCAGGATGAAGCACTCTGGGCACAAAGCCCCCTCCAGAACCAGTGGAGAAAGGCATCCACTACCTCTGTCCTTGGCAGGATAAAGCACTCTGGGCACAAAGCCCCCTCCAGAACCAGTGGAGACTGTTATCCACTTGAGAGTCTGTGGCTTTGCACTCCCCAGGATAAAGCAGTGGGCAAACCACCCACTTGAGAGACTTGAGAGACTGTGGCTTTGCACTCCCCAGGATAAAGCAGTGGGCAAACCACCCACTGGAGAGACTTGAGAGACTGTGGCTTTGCACTCCCCAGGATACAGCAGTGGGCATGGAGCCCCCTCGTGGAGCAGTGGCGTCGTGCACTCATCCGGCTGAGGTGCCCCCCCTTCCCTTCCCCCTGAGGTGCCTGTTTCATTTTGATCTGATGCCCCTGCAGTGTTCTCTACGTTTGATGTCTGGTATTGAGTGTGGGCTTCGCCCATGCATTTTGGGCCCAGTGGTCCACGGACAATTATTGGTGCACTATCCGGAGTTGTGTAGTTGGTGAACATAATTGTATATACTGTATATCGAGTTTTGACTACTGGTTTTTTCATGATTACAATCGTTCAACTCATTTCCTTTTGTCCTTGCGTTCTTGAAAGGGGGGTTGGGAGGTGTATATGTAATGTTACAGCATGTATTTGTGTGTATGTTATTGTGGGTGAGGGTGGGGGTGTTGTGTGTTGCATGTGTGTGTCACTCTCTTTTCCCTCCCCCCTCCCCTGTGTTGTAGGTGCAGTATTCACCGTGGTTGTCGCCACCATCTTTGTTGTTCCTGATAGAGCAGCAGGAATTCCCATGCAGGGAGTATTTGGAGTTCTGGCTCCATGGCGTCCTGGTTCCTCGTGGGGTGTGGAGAGGTGAGTGTTTTCCTTTCCAAGTCCTGTTTACGACGTGTTTTTGTTCACGTTGGTTCCGCCCTCGAAAAGGTGGCGGATTGACCTCTCATAATAGTGTGGGCGGTACATTGTCTTCCGCCTGTCTGTTGGCGGTGACCGCCGAGCTGTTTGTTTGTACCGCCGTGGCGGTCGGATTGTTAAAGTGGCTGTCTATGTTGGCGGTTTCCGCCACGGTCATGATTCCATTTTTTTGGGGTTGTAATGAGGGCCTAAATATGTCATCACACAGAACTTTCAGACAGATTTTCACCAATTATAACTCTAACATTTCAATCCCTTCAGATTCTTGTTCCCTTTGTGGATTTCTCCTAAACAATTTTTCCCTTTTCTATTCTTTGACCTTTTTAATTTAATTCTCCTACACAATTTACATATTTTCCATTTTCCAATTAAGCAAACCCAACAATTATTATCCCTTGTAATATTTGTAATAAAATCCCTTTTCCAATGTTGCTGAGCCAATTTCCCAATTAAGCAAAACCTTTTCCAACTTTTTCCCATACCCCTGGTTCTTTTAATTCTTTCAAATCACTACTCTCATTATTCAGATTAGAAAGTAAGCTCCTAATTTCTTTACTATTGTCAGGTATGAATGAGCAACAATGCCTAGTGTTAATCATTTTGCAAACCCCACCATCTTTCGCTAAAATAATGTCTAATGCAAGGCTATTCTGAAGCGTCATAGCTCTTTCAGCAGTTAATTCAGTATCTATCAGGAGGACTGCCCCTGAAAAATGTGTCATCATGTTATCCACAATAGTAGACAACTTTCAAATCTTTATCGATTTCAGAACAACTCCCACTGTAGGAATTATTGCTCCAAATATATCACCCACAATTCCAGAAGGAGACTCCCTCTAATACGTCTAATACGATGTAATTTTGTCACTTTTGGAAATTTCTTTAAATCATCTAGTTGAAATATTTTTGGGAAGACTATTCAAAAGTAACATGTACCATATCATCTCTTAGGAAGGTGGTAATAACCATTTGGACCACAGATGTAATATATCCCTATGTATTGCTGGATCCTGTCCGTTCAGCATAAACTTCCATTAACTCAGAAACAAAAAAACATGTCTGCATTCCCTGGTTTCCACAAATAAAGTGTAAGTGTGAGATTTTGGCCTATATACACAAAGGGGGTCATTCTAACCCTGGCGGTCCAAGACCGCCAGGGCTAAAATGACGGGGGCACCGCCAACAGGCTGGCGGTGCCCCGCTGGGCATTCTGACCGTGGCGGTTCGGCCGCGGTCAGAAGTGGAAAACCGGCGGTCTCCCGCCGGTTTTTTGCTGCCCAAATGAATCCTCCATGGCGGCGCAGCAAGCTGCGCTGACATGGAGGATTCTGACACCCCATACCGCCATCCTGTTCCTGGCGGTTCTCCCGCCAGGAACAGGATGGCGGTATGGGGTGTCGCGGGGCCCCTGGGGGCCCCTGCAGTGCCCATGCCAATGGCATGGGCACTGCAGGGGCCCCCGTAAGAGGGCCCCAAAAAGAATTTCAGTGTCTGCTTTGCAGACACTGAAATTCGCGACGGGTGCAACTGCACCCGTCGCACCTTCCCACTCCGCCGGCTCAATTCTGAGCCGGCGTCCTCGTGGGAAGGTAGTTTTACACTGGGCTGGCGGGCGGCCTTTTGGCGGTCGCCCGCCAGCCCAGTGTAAAACACAGAATAGCCGCAGCGGTCTTCCGACCGCGGTGCGGTATTCTGGAGGGGGGAAGTCTGGTGGGCGCCCTCTGCCGCCCGCCAGACTTAGAATCACCCCCAAAGTTTCCCTACATGTTGTGCATCTAAAGCTATTTCTCTTGTTTTGTTAATACCTTATAAGCATAGTTATAAGTAGATATACCTTTTTCCTTGTCTTTTCCTAATTTCTCTTTTAATGCTTTTCTTCTGTCATCAGTGTGATCTAAGAAACTCCTTTCTAAAGGTGTAAGCAAGCATGTCAAGTTGTTGCGGTGGGCATAAGCAGTCCCAAAGGTCAATGTAGGTTCAAAGAATCCTCTAACTAACACTATGTCATTGTCTTTAGATATGTTACTCAAGTACTTGATTATAGGAACAAATAAAAACACTAAGGCCCTCATCATGACATTGGCGATAAATCCTGCTTACCGCCACAGTGACGGCCGCCAACATACCACTGCAGTGGCGGATATCCGTTTTCCATATTATGATACACACACACCAATCCGACAGAATACTGCCATATACACAAATCCCCCAGCCCAAAGGTGAGTGTTAAAGTGTCGGTACCAACACCCATACCGTTACACCAACAATACAACGCCCACCACATCATGACACAGTAATCACCACGGCGGACATTCAATGGCGCTAAACCATTGGCGTTACACACAGGCGCGCACAGAATGTACACCCAAATACTAAACTACACAACATTGGCCAATACCAAAAACACACACCTGACACTCATACACACACCACACACACCCACCCCCAGCACTATAAAACACACACTCACATTACCCACAACCTCTTACGAATTAAAACAATTGCCACCAGACTGACACGAAGACCACTGACCCAACTAGACACACACACTACATTCACCCATATATCCCTCACGCACCCCACATCCCACACCTCACCACATTACTCAACACCCTCACACCAACACACAACACCACTGTCCCCACTAAGGCACCCCTGTTTCACTGATAAGGAGTTAAGGGTCATGGTGGAGGATATTGTCAGGGTAGAGCCACAGCTGTTTGGAGCACAGGTCCAGCAAATATCCATTGCCAGGAAGATTGAGCTATGGCGGAGAATCGTAGACAGGGTGAATGCCGTGGGACAGCATCCACAAACAAGGGATGACATCAGGAAGAGGTGGAACGACCTACGGGGGAAGGTATGTTCCGTGGCAGCAAGGCACCAGCTCGCCATACAGAGGACTGGTGGTGGACCCCCACCTCCTCCCCCACAGCTCACAGCATGGGAGGAGCAAGTCTTAGCATTACTGCATCCTGAGGGACTCAGTGGAGTAGCCAGAGGACTGGACACTGGTGAGTCAAATTTTACTACTTATCATCCTCCATACTAGCATGCCATCTCACCCTCTCACCCTCACTCCCATCACTCCACTCCATCCCACACACTGCACCTACACATGTGACCAACCCCAATGCCAATCCCTGCATGCTATGCCAATGCATGGACAGCCCTCCCAGCCCTGCATGTACCCCCATCACAAAAGCATGCAGAGCATAGGGGAACTAACAATCCCACAATACACCACCATACAAAAACAAAGGTGGCAGGGCAACAACAACGATAGAGGGGAAGCTAGGGATGTACAGTATGTCACAGACCTGAAGCATAATACATCGCTTACATCCCCGCAGGTGCCCCAGCCGATGTCAGCGGAGAGGAGGTGCCACGACTATCCAGTCCCCCAAAAGAAGATGCCCCCATTGATGACCGTAACTCTGGACTTCTAGATCTGGATCAACAACCTGGCCCATCAGGGACCACTGGACAGTTGTTCACTCCAGCCCACGCCCAGTCTACCACAGAGCCTCCCCCATCAGTATCCAACACCACAGCACCCACCCAGCTTCCCCACACCTCTGTCCCCAGGACATGTCAATCAGCAGTGTGCCCACCTGTACAGGGACCCCAGTCCACACCTCGCCATCAAGACAATCAGGGACCTGGGGCCAGTGGCAGTGGGCACACTGTTCAGGTGACAGGGGCACAGGGGAACAGGGACACTGGGAAGACAGACCCAGAGAACCGACTCTCCAGGAGGCACTCACCAAGATCCTGGGGGACACCAACAATCCCAGGACACGATGGGCCAGATCCTTGACAACATGCAGGAGAACTTGTGGCTGCAGGAGGAACACCATCAGGAGATCAGGGAGGACTTGCAGGCCCTCAACACCACTACGATCTCCATAGCAGGGGTGCTGGCAGACATGGCCAACATCATGAGGGAATCAACAGCACAGCAACGGGCCCTACCACTAGCCAGTCTATTGACCATCCCTCCACTTCCACTGCAGCTAGTGGGCAGGAGGCCCTGCCACAGGACCCACAGGCCACCAGCACCCCCCTCGCAGAAGGTGAACCACCCCATAAACATTCCCTGTGACCCAAACAGAAGCCAGAGACACTTGCCAAGACCACCACCAGGAAATGAGACTCTCCTGATTGTCCCCCTTCTGTCCCACCCTGTCACCTTGTCCACTTTGAATTGCCTTTGCTCCCCTTCCTATGGCCCCTTGGACACTGGACCTGTGCTACAAACAGACTGGAACAATATCCTGGACTTTCCTCTACCATCACCCCATTCCATTGCTATTTTCCCTCAATTTTATTGCACTACAATAAACACCCTTGAACCCAACTTGACTGATTTTTTAAATACTTTATGTGTTGAAAATGTGCATTTATGGGAACAGTCACATCTAGTGCAAATGATCTGAACACTGTGATAGCATACAATTAATGACCTATAACTGTCTGTAGTAATCACATCAGGACACTGTTGTCATATCACCAACATCTGTAAAATGACTAGCCATAGGTGACAGTAAGTTGAGATGCAAATAAAGTGAAGGCCATTATGCTACAGTCACACAGATGAAATCAATAGTCAGAGCAATGATCATTTACACTGTCTCACCTGTGTGACATTGAACGTATTGCCGTATAACTGATGTCCTGTTGTTCACATCCTCATCCTCTGCCTCCCCATCCTCACTGTCCTCATGGTCCACTGCTGCCACAGGGGCATCTCCAGTCTCCTCCTCCTGCAGTAAAGGCTATTACTATCTGGCAGACCTTCCCGGGTGAGTAGCACAGGGATCCACCTGTCAAATGGAGGCACTTGAACCTGGCCTTCGGGAGGCCGAAGGTCTTTTTCAATTATTCTTCTGGTTCGCCTATGTGCCTCATTATAACAGTTCTCAGCCCCTGTCCTGGCATTCCTCACAGGGGTCAGGGCTCAGGAGCCAAAATAGGTTTGGGTAGCCAGAGTCACCTGCAAGTATTGAGGGACAACATTAGCCTCACACGTTGCTATGGGGATAACACCTGAAGGCATACACTGACATACAGTCGGTGGGGACTCTGGCTCACTTATTAGCCGCACCCTGTGCCTCTGTAGTTGGGCCCTCACATTTGGGATGCTGCTATTCCGCAGGACAAAGGCGTCATGCACTAACCCAGGATACTTGGCAGTGACGTGGGATATGTACTGGTCCTCCAGGCACACCATTTGCACATTCATTGAGTGGAAACTCTTCTGGTTCCTGAACACCTGTTCATTCTGGTGGAGGGGGGCAAACACAATATGTGTATCTTCAGTCGCCCCAATAATATTGGGTATATGCCCCATTGCATAGAATCCTACCCTCACAGTGGACAAATCTTCCACCTGGGGGAATGCAATGTAGCTGCACATGTGTTTGACCAAGGCAGACTATACCCTTGCCAGTACGATTGATAATATTTACTGTGACATTCCTGCTGCCAAGCCCACTGTCACTTGGAAAGAACCAGTTGCACAAAAGGGGGGATCCCAGTGGGATGACGGATAGCTGATATCAGGTTAGGCTCCAATTGGGCACACAGTTCTGTGATTGTGCCCCTCTCCAGTCTATAGGTGAGTATAATGTGCCTGTCCTCCAGTGTAGCCAAGTCCACAAGGGGTCTGTACACAGGGGGTTGTCTCCTCCTCCTATTCATCCGCAGCAGTAGGTATCTAAGGGACACAAGAGTGAGTAGGCTATCACAATTTGAACAATGGAACCACCACCTCAGTGTACATACAGCATTAATGTGATGGGGCAGTGGGAATGGCAATGTATGTCCAATTTTAGGCAGTGGCGCAGTTATGGATAATCTGATTGTTGTCCACCACCATGAAATGGCAACCGCCTGTCCTGTATCTAGGGACAGGTGGAAGTGAGGTAACTCTGCCGACATTGGGCATTGTGGCGGAAGGCGGTCTTGCACCACCGTGCAATTCCTCATTGGCTAATATGGAGCTCTACAGTGGCTAATGGGGATCAGCGGCGGTGGTGCAATGGACACCGCCGCAGATGTGACCGGCATTTTCTATCTGAATCCTCACTTGATTCCTGACTATCCACAGGACAACACCTACACTGCGTGGGCTACTGTGACCTGTGTCTGGAACCTGCCATGGCCCGTGTGACTGGGAAAAGGGCCCCTGCCTTCACTTCGGAGGAGCTGGAGTGTTTGGTGGATGGGGTCCTACCTGAGTCTGGACTGCTATATGGGCCTCCAGACCAACAGGTGAGTACACCTTGAACACGATGCATGTGGGAAGGATGCATGGAGATGTGTGTGTCAAATGAGATGAAACGGGATTGGTGGGCCATATGTGTGACAGGCTGGACTGTATGTCTAATGGTGTCCTCCTGTCTGTATTACCTCTGCAGGTAAGTGCCCATCAAAAGAAAGGATTGTGGCATGCCATCGCCAAGGACGTGCGGACCCTGGGGGTCTACAGCAGGAAGGGGTGCCGTCGGAACCTGACCCCCCTTATGGCCCGCATTCTGGCAGTGGCCTACCCAGAGCTGGATGGGCGCTTGAGGGCATCACAGCAGCCACAAGGGAGTGAGTACAGTGGGCGTTACAACAATAATTGGTAGGTGGTATGGGATCCGGGTGGTGGGTGTGAGTTAGTGGGTGCCCCTTAATGCCAGCTCAGACATTGCAGCGTGATTCAGCTCAAGGGTAATGGGTGTATAGCAAATCCAGGTAACCTAGCTCGTTTGCATTCCATGTCAGACAGGGCTTAGTGGGTCCCAGGAGTGGTGCAGTTGGCAGTGGTTGGCCCTCATTTTGCTGTGGCATCTAGTCAATTGAATGCCAATGCAATGCATAGTGCTCAATACTGATCCCTGTGTATGACAGTACTGTGTATGCCAACTGTTGTGTTAGTGCTGTAATTGACCCAGTGCTCCCTTTCTCTCTCTCCCCCCCTTTCTCCTTCTGTCATCCTGTTCATGTGTGCATTAGCATCATCTGGCGGACGAGCAGGGGCACTGGCGACAGGGGGAGCTGCTTCCCACAGGACCCAGGAGGCAGAGTCCACCGATGCCGAGGGAACCAGTGGGACGGAGGACGAGGGGAGCACCACAGCAGAGACAGGAGGTGACAACACAGACTCTTATTCCTCCTCCGATGGAAGCTCCCTGGTGGTGGCAGACACCTCTGTGACCACGCCAGCTGCAGGTACAGCCGCCACCCCCTGTACTAGCACCGCCCTCCCAGTAGCCCCTCAGCGAGTTGCTCGTGCTCACTCACCCATGAGGGTGGGCATTTCCATCACCCCAGGCACCTCAGGCCCTGCCCCAGTGAGCCCTGCTGCCCTGAGTGAGGAGTCTATTGACCTCTTGAGATCCATCTCTGTAGGGCAGTCAACCATTGTGGGGCTGGCATCCAAGAGGCAGCAATGCAATGCATTCATGGAGGACATCCACGGTGGATTGGCGGCCCAACAGAGATTGATTCAGGCTCTGGCCTCCTCTCTGATAGCAGCCATTGTCCCTGTTCCTACCGTCCCCCCTCCAACTACCACTTCCCAGTCCCGGTCTCCTCAACCCCAAACCATGCACACATACCGACGAGCTTGCACACAAGACATCAGACAAGAGTGGTACAGTCAAACACAGGCACCACACTTCAGTCCACAAGCACTCATGCAAACACCAGAAAGTTGCACACACAACCACATCTACTGCCTCCACTGTCTCTCCCTCTTCCTCCTCCTCCAGCTTC
This sequence comes from Pleurodeles waltl, assembly GCF_031143425.1. Taxonomy (NCBI): domain Eukaryota; kingdom Metazoa; phylum Chordata; class Amphibia; order Caudata; family Salamandridae; genus Pleurodeles; species Pleurodeles waltl. The sequence continues at coordinate 461,268,877 of NC_090448.1, read as the reverse complement.
CTCACAGTGACATCCACACTCACACCTGCATGCACTGCTTCAACATCCACCACCAGCATCACCACACCAAGCAGCACACACACCTCACTAGCAGACACCTCCACAACATCCATCCATGCGTCCCCTGTATCCTCTCCCACCCTGTTGGTCCCCTTCTTAAAGGACACAAAGGCAGGCACTCAGACACCCAACAGCCATCCACCTCACATCAGCACACTGCCCATGCACCTGCACCCAAGTCCAGCAGACGTACTCCTCCAACAACCCCTCCCTCAACCTCCACTCCCATCCCTCTTCCCACATCCCAGCCCAACGCCCCTAAGAAATGTTTCCTTGCACGTCTTGACCTCTTCCCTCCCCCTCGCCCCCCATCCTGCCTGTAAGATCACGGTCCCAACGACCCATCCCAGCACCTCAGCCAATCAGTCCACGGGGACAGTGGAGGCAGCTCCTAGTAGTGGAAGCAAGACAGTGAAGGATCTCACTCCACCAGCCAGGAAGGGGAAGGATCCCACACGACCAGCCAGGAAGGGGAAGGATCCCACGCGACCAGCCAGGAAGGAGAAGGATCACACTCCACCAGCCAGGAAAGGGAAGAAGCCCCCACCTCCAGCCAGGTAAGAGAAGAAACCCTCACCTCCTGCAGAGGCTGGCAGGGTACCAACACCACCAGTGGGCACGGGGCCCTCACCTCCAGCTGAGACACAGCAGCCCTCGCCTCCAACAGAGGCTGCCCAGGAGGCCCCTTCCCCAGCTGACACACAGCAGCCCTTACCTCCAGCAGAGGCTGGCAGGGTCCCAACACCACTGTCACCACCAGTGGTCACGGATCCCTCACCTCCAGCTGAAACACAGCAGCCCTCACCTTCAGCAGAGGGCATGTAGGCCACCCTCCAGGGACTGATGTACAAGGAGCCCCCTCCAGAACCAGTGGGCAAGTTTCCCCACCTCAGAGACTATGACCTTGCACTCACCAGCAGAGAGCAATGGGCATGGAGCCCCCTCCAGGATCAGTGGGCAAGTTCCCCACCTCAGAGACTGTGACCTTGCACTCCCTGGCAATTGAACATAGGCATGGAGCCCCTTTCAGAACCAGTGGGCAAGATCCCCACCCCAGAGACTGTGACCTTGCACTCCCCAGCAGAGAGAAATGGGCATGGAGCCCACTCCAGGATTAGTGGCCAAGTTCCCGACTTCAGCTGAGGTGGCCCCACCCCTCATCCCCCTGAGGGGCCTGCCCACTTCCAAAAATGATGCCCCTGCACAGTTTTGTGCGGTTGTTGTCAGGAAACAAGTTGGGCCGTGGATTGTGCCCTGTGGCCATGTGGGCCCTTTGTACTTTGGACTGTGCATTGGCCCTTTCTGGACAATTGTACATATCTCTTTGTTCTCCAATTGGTTCATATGGTGGCTGTACCATTTCAATACATTCTCAGTACTGTGTTACTGTAGTCCTTGTATTATTATGCTGTGTGTCCTATGCCATTGTTTTTCATCTGCAGTTGGTTGTGTGTGTGAATGGTGTGTTCTGTACGTGTGTGTGTCACTCTCCTTTTCCTCCCTCCCTTGTGTGCTAGGTGGCTGTACTCCTCATCGTCGTCTTCGTCGGCATTGGTGTTTCAGGTGGAGCATGGCGTACAAGGCCATGGGGAAGACTTGAAGTTCCGGTTCCATGGAGGCGTTGTTCTTCTCTGTGTCTCTGATAGTGAGTCTTTGGTCTTCTGTGTTCTGTTTCCGCCAAGCTTTTGATGGTGTTAGTACCGCCCCGGAAATCGTGGCGGTTTCCTGCATCATGATATGGTGGACGGTACCTTGTCTTCCACCTGGCTGCTGATGGCTACGCCGTGGTGAGTGGTGTTAAGGTTCTGGCGGATGGTGTGGTACATTGACTGTCTTTGGGAGTTATCACCACCATGGTCTTAATTTGGCAGTTATTACCGCCAGCCTGTTGGCAGTATTACCAGCACTTTAACAGTCACCGCCAGTGTCCAAATGACCACCTAAGTCTTGATTTGAATAGAAATACGGGATGCACTCTTGGTTATAAAGCCTCGTTAGTAGCAGACTGCAAGTTATCCCATTGGTTAAAGGCAGACTATGATATGTGACTCCTTCCTCGACTGATGAAGGAATCTGCGTACACACAAAACAATTCTTTGCATCCATTGTCTCAGCATACTCACTCAATAAGCGATAGAAAACATTAGAAGATAGCTCTCCTTGTGCGTTAGTACCCTCATGCAAATATTTCTCATCTAATCATCCTTTCTAAAGCTGTTAAGGCAGTATTCGTCTCCAGGGCTGAAGCACTGTTAGCTTTACTTTTGTCAAGAACAGTAATTCCCACAATTAATATCACAAACAATATCATTCCCAAGACAATGCTCAAGTATTTATAGCGCCTATCCTTCCTACCTTGCGCACTAATGTTGCTCATGATTTGTAAAGAATCAGAAAGCAGAAGAGGAAATTTAGAAAAATTGCAGCAGAATGATTTTTTTTTTTTAAAAACAGAAATATTTCAATCTTCTTCAGCAATTATTTACAGCTCTCAGTCTTACTTCCAGGATCCTTTGTCAAAAATCGGTTTTGCAGCTTGTCAAAATCAGGTTTCAAAAAGTCAAATCAGGTTTATCAAAGTTTTTTCCAGTTACTTTCATCAGACTCTTTCTCTTATTATTCCTCAAAAAATGTATTTCTTTCCCAATGATTCAGTTCTTCAGCTTTCTTCAAGTGCCAAAATATTGACCAGGAATGTCTCGATCAAAACAAAAAGACAAAAATTATTTCTGCCATTCACTTGTAGTTGCACATGCCCATTCAGGACCTGTGTATCTTACAATTGCTATTCTCTTTCTCTTCAACCTTGGACTTCCACTCAATTCTCCTTCGCTGAGATCCTCTTTCCTTGTGTCTATTTCCTCTTCGATCGTTGTGTCAATAGTTATTTATTTTCTCTTTGTTTGCGACTCTGGTCGCTTATCTCCTCTCAATGCACCTTTTGTCAATATTCTTTTCAAGGTGGTACTTGTGACTTCTCCTTGCTCTATGGTGTTTTCTCTTGATGGACCTGCAATTGGCTCTCTTGAGGTTGGATCACAGTGGCATTGATCCGCCTCCGTCTCCTTTTCTCCCGAGTCTGGCAATCGCTCTGTTTGTCTTTCAGATTCTTCTGCTTCTGGGAAAGCCCTTCTCTGACTAGGCTTTCCTGGTGCCTCGATTGAGATAGGCTCACTATCACCTTCCTGAAGTTCTTCTCCTTCGTCTCTCACAGGAGTGACTGAACCTTCCTCAATGGGCTCAAACTCAGTCTCAGTTTCCCTTTGGTCACCCTCAGGCCCTCAGACTTGTTCTCGGGTTGTGGCAATTTCAACAACTCTGATCTTCTACTTCTGTAGGGCATACTACTTTCTTCATATGACTGGCATGAATCCAGTTTGGGATTCCTGCGTACTTCACAGCAGTGGTGGTCGTTAGAACTACCTGGTACGGTTCCAACAAGGTTCCAAACATGTTTTCCTTACGTGTTTCCGGACTACAACCCAGTCACCGTCTCTCAGACTGTGCCCTGGGTTAGGGACCGATGGCACTATGACTGCCTCCACCTGGTGAAAGAGAGAGCGAACCACATCAGCCAGACTTTTGTAGTAGTCCAACACCATATCATCAGTAATGTTGACAAGTGTATTCGCAGGCACCGCTGGCAACCTCCTGGCTCGACCCATGAGGATCTCATGCGATGACAATCCTGTCTTCCTGTCAGATGTGTTTCTCATTGTCATCAGTACTAAAGGCAATGCGTTGGGCCATTTCAAATATGAAGATGCACACCTTTTTGCAATTCTTGATTTCAAAGTACCATTCATCTGCTCCACTAGTCCTGATGCTTTGGAGCAGTAACTACAATGCAACTTCTGCTTAATGTTCAATGCTGCACACAATAATTTTATTACTTCATTGTTGAAGTGACTTCCCCTATCTGATTCTAAAGAGATCGGAAATCCAAAACATGGTATCAGTTCCCTAAGCAGTAATTTTGCTACTGTGAGGCTGTCATTTCTTCATGTAGGGTATGGTTCAATCCATTGACTAAAGACACCCACAATCACAAACACGTATCTCAAACCTCCACATAAACAGGCATCTCAATAAAATCCATTTGCATTCTGCTGAATAGACCTCCTGCTCTTCCAATGTGGCTCATATTAACCACTGTCCCTTTCCCTGCGTTCATCTGTTGGCAGATAATACAATGATGGCAAACTGCTTCAGCAACTTGTCTAAACTTTGGGTTAAACCAATCTTGTTTGAATGCACGGATCATTGCATCCCTCCACACATGAGCTTGACCATGATAATATCTAGTCATTTGAGACAATAGGCTATTTGGCAAAACTAGTTTTCCTTCTTCTGAAACCCACACTTCATCTTGTCTTTGAACACATTTCATTTTGCTCCATGAACGATTTTCTTCCCTGTCAACATTATTCTGTAACGTTTTCAGTTCTTCCAATGTGTCAATTACTTCTAATGCATAATTCACAGGTGTCAATTTTCTCCTCAGGTAACAATTCCCACTTGTCTTTAAATGATATACAGTTCAATGCGCAAAACCTTGTGACTTGATCCGCATATCCAATCCCCATTGACACATAATCCTGAGACTTTAGATGTGCACTACATTTCACCACAGCAATCTTTTCAGGCAATTGAATGGCATGCAATAACTCTTTTATTCTTTTGCCATTTCTCACTGGTGAACCAGAATAGGTCAGGAAACCTCTTTGTGACCACAACTGACCAAAATCGTGAACTATTCCAAATCTGTACTGGCTATCTGTATAGATAGTGACCTTCATCTGGGCTGAAACATGGCATGCACTAGTAAGAGATACCACTTCTGCCACCCGAGCAGAAAACACTTCCTGTAGCCAAGATGTTTCCAGGATTCCAGAAATTGTGCACACAGCATATCCTGCTCTAAGTGTACCTGTGTTATCTCTTAAACAAGAACCATCAACAAAGACAATTTGGTCATTTTCCTCCAATCTATCTCTAATATCAGGTCTCGGTTTTGTGCACAAATCAGTTACTTCAAGAAAATCATGCTCGACATCCTCTAGTTTTTCAATTTCAACATTTTCACTTGAAAGTAAAGTTGCAGGGTTCAGCACTGTACATCTCCTCAATACACATTTGGTGACCCAAGAATATTTGTTTCATATCTGGTTAATCTTGCACCTGTCAAGTACTGTGTTTTCATCATAGTGAGTAGGATCTCAATGGAGTGAGGGATCATTATTGTTAAAGGATTTCCCATCACAATACCTTCACACTGAGTAAGGCTCTGTCCAACCCCTGCTACTGCACGCAGACAACCTGGTAAGGCTGCTGCAACTGGGTCCAAAATAACTGAAAAATATGCTACTGGGCGGTTTACGCCTCCATGGACGTGCATTAAGACAGACAAAGAACATGCATCACGTTCATGACAAAACAATGTAAAAGGTTTCATGTAGTCAGGCATTCCCAAAGCCGGAGCTTTGTACAGACTCTCTCTCAATTCAATGAACGCTTTCATTCCAGCCTGGTCTAACATTATGGGGTTGGTAACTTCTTTGTGTGTCAGCTTCTGCAATGGTCTTAAAATGACTGAAAAATGTGGGATCCACTGGCAACAATACCCCACCATTCCAAGAAACATCCTGACATCTCTCTGTGCGGTAAGGGGATTCATCTGCAATATGGTTGTAACCCTCTCTCTGGATATCTTCCTTATCCCTTTCTCAATCTGGTGTCCCAAGTATTTCACTTCCTTCTGACAGTACTGCAATTTCAGTGGTGACACTTTATGACCATTCATTCCCAAGTGATTTAATAGGGCAATCGTATCAAACTTGCATTCGTCCCTCGTTCTGGACGCAATCAACAAGTCATTAATGTACTGCACTAATGTCAACTGAAATGGTAATTACAACAACTCCAGATTCTTTTTCAAAATCTGATTGAATATGGAAGGTGACTCTGAAAACCCTTGAGGAATTCTGCACCAACAGAACACTCGATCCATGAATCTGAAACAAAAGAGAAATTGGCTGAAATCCTGAAGAGGCACAGAAAAGAAAGCCTGTGACAGATCAATAACAGTGAACCACTCAGCATCGCATGGAATCTGACACATTATTACAGCTGGATTTGGCACTATGGGGAAACATTTGACCACAATGTAATTTATTTTTCTCAAATCCTGTACAATACAAACTTTCCCACATGGCTTTTTCAAACCCATTATCAGTGAATTACATGGGCTGCTCAACACTTCCTTCAACACCCCTTACTCCATGAAGTCTGAAATTATTTGGGCAACTTTCACAAGAACATCTTGTGGCATGGTGTATTGCGGAAGTTGTGGGAAAACTGCATTTGGTTTTATAGTAACTCTAATTGGCTCAATTCCCTTTATCAATCCTACCTCTTTTCCTGTCAGATACCACAATTTCTCCTTAACTGTTTCCTGAAAATCAGGATGAAGCTCTTTTACTGTGAACATGGGAAAGAAATCAATCAAAGGGTATTCCTCATTTGTTGTTTCATACTCAGGTTCTGGAACTGGGTTTTCCTCATCATCACTGTTAGTCTGAATCTCGATTCAGTCTTTTGAGCAAGTAATTGAGCACCTGGTTTTACACAGCAAGTCTCTTCCCAGTAGGGATACTGGACTTGAATCACAGACTACAAATTTATGCAGTCCCTGAAAATTGCCAATCTTTACTTGTACTGGTTCTGTAATTGGGTTTGTCAACTGCTGATTTGCCACTCCCACAATACGGACTGTCTTTCCTGAAAGGGGCAAATTCGGAACTTCAGCAGATGCCACTGTGGAGCGTGTAGCTCCTGTGTCGACCAAAAATGAAACTCTGTGACCCATGACTTTACCCTTCACATAGGGACCTCTCTGATCTACTTCTAACGATGCTGCAAGCACACAATGCTTCTTCATCCAAACTCTCACTCGTCCAATCATCATTTATTCCATTCTCACTACGTAATGGGAATTGGTGAACTGCGTTATTACTTTGATTGGACCTCTGACCTGTTGAGGAAGCATCACCTGCTGCTGTTCCATTGGGGATTGAGGTATTTGGATTTGCTGTCTATGTACCATGGGAACCTGCTGTTGCACTGGCTGCAACTGTGTCATTTGTACACGTGGCATTGGTACTTGCTGCATGGGCTGAAAATTCTGCATTTGATTCATGTTATTCTGGAAATTTGGATTAGGACCTCTCATTCTCATTCCTCTCATGTTTTGAAATGAATTGACATCATTACTTTGCAGAACAACACCCTCCTGCACCATCAATGGACACTCCCATTTCCAATGTCTAATGACTCCGCAAAGATGACAAGGCAACAACTTCTTCATCCCCTGCACATCATTGTGAACCACTACAGTATTCAGATCCAGACCATGATTCATATTTCCTCCGCGACCTCTACCTCTCATCTGATTCTGAAATATCATGTTTCCCTGTTGTGGTTGCTGTTGTGTAAAATTTCCCTGCATCCCGGTCTGTGCTGCTTTGAGTTGCATCACCATTGCTTTCTCTTTCAGGTTTCTCTGCTTCAACTCAATCTCAGTATTTTGCATACTGCAACACCTCATCAATCGGCTTTGCCTTCCAGTAAATCAAATGATTCTTAATCAGCTGGCTAATTTCAGGTTTCAATCCTTTCACAAATCTAAACACAAAATATATCATGTCTATCGGCTCAATTGTCTCTGTACCACTGTAATGTTTGAACGCTTGCAACAATCTCTCATAGTATGCATGTTTCGACTCTTTTGCTTCCTGAGCTGTCCTGTCAATTCTCTGCCAATCAATGTTCTTGGGCGAAATTCTCGTTTTGAAAAATTCAATCACCTTGTAGTAATATTTCATTTTCTCAGGAGACGGTGCACCTGTAACTTTGTCTCTCTCTGGTTCTCTTGTCAGCCAGTCTACACTCCTCTTGCATTCTAACCATAGATCAGCTGGAACCACAATCTCGAGTAAAGTGTTCAAGTCCTCCCACAGGCATTTTGCAGGTTTCACAAACCTATCTGTTTGCTGGTACCATTCCACTGGCTTCTCTCTCAATCTAGGATAATCATTAGTAAATGACAGAATGTCACCTCTGCTCCAAGGAACGTGAACAAAATTCCCTCCTGGAATCTCCCTCACTGGCAAAATCTTTACTGGGTCCTTATCCTGTTGCTCACTCACAGTCAGCTCCACAGATTCCCTTTTCATTTTGTCTCTTCTCTTTACCCATCTGCCTTCCCATTTGTCTAATGCCCCCCATGTCTGGACACTTTGAAGTATCTCTTTAAGATGTGCCTTCATCCCTGCAGATCCCGTGCGTTCTTTGGCTTCAAAATCTAATCTATGACTTCTTTTCAAATGCTTTGTTTTATCAATTTCTCAGCCAGGTCTGCTAATTTGTGATGCACCTTACTCACTTCCTTCGTAATCTTTGGGCATAGTTACCTTAATTCGGCTTCTGTATAGAACTCTAACCTATTCACACCTATTGTTCCTTCAATGAGCTCACCTGCTTCCATGCTCAACCTTGCGTAGTTCAGGTACTTTTCGTCCTTTGGAGCACTCTGTAAAGTATTTAATTTATCCAACCATACAGTCAATTGCTGGGCATTTAAACCTTGCAATGAGATATTGCTGGGCTGAACATGTGGCACCCTTTGCACAATTGTATTTGGAGTCTGTGGTGTCAATAATTTCAGGCTCTGACTGGCATTTGACACTATAGAAGCATCTGGAGGAACTCCAAATGGACTAAGATCTATCAAGGATCTTGACTCGCCGAGAGTCTGTCCCACAGGAGAGGTGGCCTGGACATTTTCAATTAGCCCTCCTCTTGATAAGTTCTGATTCAGGATTTCCTGTCCCCCTGCACTGGGTCTCTCTTATGCAAATAATGGCACAGCTGGACCTATAGTAAAAAGGAACAGATATAGCAACTGGGTTTGGTCTGACAACTAATTTCTGTGGCTGCTTCGATCCCATATTTTGACCCATCAATACAGACATATCTGTCTGGGTCCCTGTCATGGGGGAATACCTCAGCATTACCTGTGGTTGCACTTGCGGCAACAAGAGCGCAGTTGGCTCTGTCTGTACCAACATCTGTGTCTGAAAAACCTGTTCTGTGGGCACAGTTAGATTTGTGGTTCCCTCCACGATGGGCACATCAGGATAAATTCTCTGGACATTCGGCTGTGGCACCTGTGCAGGTACTACTGGAGAAGTAGATGCATTAAGACTACTCTGCATCAAACTCTATGTCGGGACAGCATTAACCTGCACCGGATTCGTTACTCCATTAACCTGTGTTGGAGCTGTAGGATCAGCACTGGTACTTGGACAACTCTCATGTGCTGCATATGGACGCGGACGATTTCTCAATAACTGTGTAAGAATCTCATCATCATCTGATTCTTCGTCACAAGTCAAAGACTTTTTAGCTTTTCTGCTCTCTGAAGGACTCTTACTTGTCTTTTTGGTAGCTTTCTTTCCTTCCTTGCCATCATCATCCTGCGTAATTGGGGGGAACAATTTAACCCCCTGCAAAGTATCGGTTCTCCAAACTCTTTGAACACTGTCCCACCCAGCCTCTGTTAATGTAATTTCTGCTTTTCACATTCTTCTCTCAAATTTCTGTTGCTGCCTAGCTACTAGCTCCCAGATCGCTAATGCCTCAAACTGTGCTGGTCTTGGTAAGGGCTTTGACTCATACAGCATCATCCTTAGATTCTCTAGAATCCTCAAATTGAACGTCCTGTTTACAGGATATGCCAAGCTTCCCTCTTTCTCTGTCACCTTGCACCATTGCTTTAACCAAAGACATGGCGCAACAGCCTTTTCTTCTATTACAATGTAAGCTGGTGTACTCTCTGGGGTGTAACTTCCCCTATACTTGCTGTAATGTATGTATCTCCCCTCAAGGCACTCTTCAAATCCTTGAAAATTTTCATTTTTTCAACCTTTATTTTGTTAAAAAATCTAATCAGGAAGTGACTTTTAATCCCAGAATACTCTTTGCCCTCTTTCGCAACCAATTGCGCTACACAGGCGGTTGCCATTCTGTGCGCTACCCTTCTAACTAACCAACATATCCCAGCGCAGCTCCAATGACATCACACTCACACACTGCGGCTGACAAAGTCTTGTGGCTTGTCCTTCCAACTCAGTTTCATACAAACTAATGCAATATATTGCAAGCACTAACCAAAAACCCAATTTGCTGGTTTACTACAGGAAGGGTAATACAGTTGTTTTGTAACTTTACGGATTTTTCGCTGACGGCTCTTGCTCTTACAGTTATCTCTCCTTCTCAGATTCCCTGATTCGCAAGTAAAATTAGACTCACAAATTTTACTCTCAACTGATCAATGGGTCATAGGATTAGCCGAATCTCAGTCAAAATTTCTTTCACTTTCTTTGACTCACACTCCAACTTATCGACCACACCAGATCAGTCTACTAAACCAGATAAATTACAACATAAATCAAGTATCTCATACACTTTTCCAAGACACTCCTGAGTCTTAGACCACGCAGGGTCCGAACATCAACAACCGCATGGACAATTTTTGAGGACAAAGAGCCACACTCATATGAAGTTCGACGACTAACCTACTCTCATACTTCGGAGTACGCACACTCCTTCTACAACTTCATTTGGAGTACGCAAACTCCCTAAAATCCTCACAAACGTCGCAATTCACCTGCGATTTGCATAAGCTGTGCAAGAGCAAAAAAATCCAAATTCACTCACACTTACCACTAAAACGCCGAGAACATTCTCAAACAACCATTATTGGGCTCGGGGATTCTGGGAAAGTCATTTTGGGAGTCAGGGATACATTTTCTCTCCAATTTGCATCATTATAAAAATAAATCGAAATCTCAATAGTGATAAACTCTCAATCTGTATTGGACAACTATGATGGGCTCTTAAAGAGGCCAACCATCAGCCTTTCTATTAACTCTGTTAATATCACCTATCCTGAACATCTATGATGGGCTCTCAAGGAGACTAACCATCAAACTTCTACCATAACTGATGGCACGCCTGACCTTGGTAAGTAAACTTACAAGGGGACGCAAATAGGCCGATGAACCTTTTGACTCACAATTAAGATGTTCCCACCATAGAATCAATACAGACACATCAATAATCAATGACAATCAATAACATTAATTATCAATAATCAACAGGAGTCAGTAATTACTGCACACCATGACCTTTCAGTCATGAATAACCACACCTTTATTGAAAAGTTAGAATATTTATTTCTCTATATTAACAATGCTAAGGTCACGTAAATCAATCTCAATATCAAATGATAGACATACAAGAATAACACAATCGGGCCGAACCTATGAAAGAAACGCAATCTAATCAAGGCTTATACTATTTTACACATTGTAGAGTTATGGTGCAAATCAACAATAAGAACAATTGCTCAAATGTTATCACACACATTTAGGTTCAGCAAAGTAAAACATCAAACATTACTCAAAGGATGATTTTTATGAGTGAAAATTCTATCTAACCCCAGATTAGAATTAGCATGTTGGGCTTCATGCAAAAGAATTTAGACACACACATTTTGAAAAAACATCTAGCTATGGAGCTATAAAAATAATACAGGTTGGTACCTAGAAAGAAAATTAACCAAATATTGCAAACATCATTGATATATACTACCTATACATGGAATGGATCAGCATGGGGTAACAGTCTTCGTCATCAGGACATCAGTTAGTCAGTTGGGCATCTGGTTTCAGCATCAAGTTAAAAATATGACAAAGTCTTTAGCATTAAAGTTAAGCACGTCTCACGATGCTTCATAAGCCAACTACCATTTGGTCAAGAAGTAAAAGGGCAAAATCGCTGTGGGCAAAAGTCAAATGCACAATGGCAAGTGGTAAAATTGCAGTTTCTTCTCAGTGCAGTCCTGTTAGGTTAGATCTCTTAAAGTTACTTCCCAATTCCCGTTGGTTGGGGGATCGTACGTTTTTACTTTATCCAATACATTTATTAGTTCAGATCTGCAGTTTCTACAAGTTCATGGTCTATATGTTTATGATTGGTTGTTCGTGTAATGTCCTCATCCATCCGGTTCATCAAGGAAACAATATTGTTGAAGCTTATACTCCAGTCAGTTTCTCCATTGTTCTTGAGCCTGAGAAAGTCAGTCTAATACGTGTTACAATTACTTTTTAGCACCTAGCAGGAACAGCATCATCTAGTAAGCGCTTCTCATGGAAAAAGACTTCAGTCATGAATGCTTTAGATCAGCATAATGGAAATTTCACAATTCAGCTCTTTACACAGACATTTTATTAAACGTTTTAGAAATACAGCTTGACATGAGGTAGTGCAACTAGGCCAAGATCTCCACTAAGTTAAGGCTTTCAATTAAAACGACTAGTACACAATGTATTACCCTAAATATGGTGTATTACTACATTTCCAAACATAAGCTCATCATTTTTATTTAATAAAGCATGTCAGCCACTTCACATGGGCACATTTTCAAATGCGTGCATTATTTTACTCTGGATTATGACACTTTCTACACAAATCCATTACTCGAAATACATGCATATTTATTAATACAGTTATTAAAACTCCTGCGCTAGCAATAGTGTGCCCAGAAGGAGGAGCTGAACCTTTGTTCTGATAGTGCTTTACTTACCATTTTCTTTGCGAATTAGCCCCCTTTTCCATTTCGTCATTGCTTCTGGCTGTTGGGCCTTCCAGGCTTGAGGTACGCAATCTGCTGGGCTGTCCATATGTTGGATCTGTTGTTTGTGTGGTGAAGGGTCGTGGTTGGCTACAGCCCCCTGTTGGGGTTTTTAGGTGGTCTTTCTTAGTCAAATCAGTTTAAGAGCTCCATGAGAGTTGCTCTGGCTGGGTAGCCCTTGCATTTTACCAACAGTTGGTGTTCTGTTACTTTGGTGACCAGAAGACTCTGGGCAGTTTGATCCCTCCCCTGGATGTTACTCATGCTGTGGAGAGTGTCCCTCTTCTAGTGGCATGTATTGATGGTTGAATATCCCTTCTGCTTGCTTTCCTGCTACGTGTGGTGGCTGTTTGAGCACTTGCGTTAGTATTCTGCTATCCATTTTTTTCTGAAGCTCTGTCACACTGGCCTTATGTGGGGCAGCCCATAGAGGATTCTCCTTGTTTAGAGGGATAGGGGGCGGTGGTCATGATGTGCCAACCCCTACGACCGTTTGCCATGCTTGGGTGTACAGGTCTTCAGTTCTTGCTGGACTCTGTTACTCACTTCTGCTTGGTTTTGTGGTGTTATTGCCTGTATTTGCTTCCCCTCTGGGGTTGTCTGTGCTTTGGTAATAAGCCTCCTATATGACTGTGTGTGTGGGTGTTGGAGTTAAAAATTCAGTAAATGAATGCATAAACAATGTTTGTGTGATAAAAGCGCCAGCTCCTTCATCTCCTTACATGCTTTCAGAACGTTCGTAACTGTCATAAAATGCTCGAAAATCATCCATTCAAATACACCAAACGAGCTGAAGGACGGACTATAGAGTGAACCTAAACTGAATGAAATAATTTATAAACTACATCACATAGGAGCCGATCAAGTACGTAAACCCACAAAATAATATTTACCCCCTTTTCCTTAATAAACCAACAGCAATAAAACGAAGGGAATTACTCATAGGCTAGTTTCTAAAATGATTGTGAACTCTAGGATGACAATCATGCCTAGCTACAACAGTGACCTTCAAGATCAGAAAGAGAAACAGAATGGGCATCCCTTTGTTCATTCATTAACAGCACGTTCAAACATATCATTTTCGTTGCTTAGGGTTTGGTTACACATACTTACCATGGGATAATTCATCATCACTGCTTGTGTCTCTTCCATTGCACATTGTAGCTTAGAATTGTTCCACTTAGCCACTCTCCTCACATATTTTAACATTTTTCACCCTGAGTAATGACCCTGCTTCTGTTGACTGTGATGACTTTCAACAGGTAGAATGCATTTCAGAGCCTTTGACAGCATGATCAGGAAACTTTATCCTGACAAATTCACATATTTTGATTTTTGCAGTGGCACGTTTGCGGTTGTGATCAATCCATTTTTAATGCATGTGCTTATTTTGCACTCACCTTTACACATTTTGCAACCAACTGCAGTTTTAGATTCCTCGACAATCAAATGCTTTCAATGCCACCAAAGGCACATTTGACAGACAGGTTGCCTTCTCCGTAACAAGAAGACTGGGCTGACTCATGTACTAGCAATAGGGGTGATGTGGTATGCTCACAGTCTTTGCTTTAGGATGTTAATCCATGTGGAATGAGTTAACATTGCCAATATATATATATATATATATATATATATATATATATATATATATATATATATATATATATATGCTGCTTTTTATACTGAAAGAAGAGTTCAACCTGACCATGACACTATAGTTATATAAGGCAGAACTGTCATGTCCTGTCTTATAGGGGTTGAGAATGTCCTTCTAGTCTGCAGAGTTAATTTCTAGGCTATTGTAATTTACCCAAATCTCTTTGAAACCTTCCTTGATGAATATTGTTGATAGAGATGTCAGCGCCACTTTAGGAGTGGCAGGTTCAACAAATTTCACCTTCGGTCACTTAGTGGGATAGTCAATAAGTACTATTACAAATTTCATGCGTGCAAGCATAACGTCAAATGATCCTATAATATCCAAAGATAATTTTTGCCTTATTTCATCAGGCCACTCAGTGGTGCATCTTCGGGGGGTGCTTTTTAGGGGTGTTGCAACCCTCTAATAAATGTATTTTCTGATGAATAGTTAGGTACAGGTGCTTATTTCATCTGGGATATTTGAATGCACATACTGACAAAAACACACACACTCATTTCTGTTTTAAAAGCTCTAAAACTGCTGATTATTTTACTAAATATTATGGCGGTGATTCTAACCGCGGCGGGCGGCGGTCGCCGCCCGCCATGCGGTTACCGCCAAATGACCGCACCGCGGGGCGGCCATTCTGGCTTTCCCGCTGTGCTGGCAGGCGACCGCCAAAAGGCCGCCCGCCAGCACAGCGGGAAAGACCCAGCAACGATGAAGCCGGCTCCGAATGGAGCCGGCGGAGTTGCTGGAGTGCGACGGGTGCAGTAGCACCCGTCGCGAATTTCAATGTCTGCTAGGCAGACACTGAAATTCTTTTTGGGGCCCTCTTACGGGGGCCCCTGCAGTGCCCATGCCATTGGCATGGGCACTGCAGGGGCCCCCAGGGGCCCCGCGGCACCCCCTACCGCCATCCCGCCAGGAACAGGATGGCGGTAGGGGGTGTGAGAATCCCCATGGCGGCGGAGCGCGCTCCGCCGCCATGGAGGATTCTCACGGGCAGCGGAAAGTCGGCGGTACACCGCCGACTTTCCGTTTCTGGCCGCGGCTGAACCGCCGCGGTCAGAATGCCCAGCGGTGCACCGCCAGCCTGTTGGCGGTGCTACCGCGGTCATTCGCCCTGGCGGTTTTTACCGCCAGGGTTAGAATGACCCCCTATGTTTCTCTCACTAAGTATTCCTACCAATCTGCATTCCTCTCCCTTTCCAGTACCTTTTAATCCCCTCTTATGCACCTTGCTCGTCGTATAATGTACTTTAACATTATATACTAGTATGTTTGTAGGGAAATTTGAAGCCCGCCCCTACCCCAAATATTATTATTGACCAAGCTACACCCCTGAGGCCACTGTACCGGGATCAAGAAAAAAGGTCAGGTAGAAGCATTTTTGTTGCTACATGCACACATTTCACACTGTTTTACAAAGTCATCACCAGAAGTGTTTGCGTGACAAGTTCTTAAGTGCACACATTCCTTAGTGATCCTGAGGAACACTTTTGATAAGAGAAGGCCTCATATCCTGAGGAGGAAAGCATTTATACTCTCTAAATACAAGATTGCCTTTAATGATGAATTTCTTGTGCAATGTGGCTAAAAGCCCTGCTTGATTGATTGATAAACTGTTTGACTTGTTTGGGAATTAAAATGATTAGAATCGGCAGCATGCCACTCATCTTCAGAGATCACATAAAATGACTGATCCACTACTTCATGAATAGCAGACACAATGTTGATTTCCTCCTCTTCATTTGAATCACAACCTGTATCTATGGATAAGCATGACAGAGAGTCTGTAATGAAGTTGTTTTGTCCTGGAACATATTTGATATTGAAGTTGTACTCCTGAAGGTTAGAACACAAGCGAGCTATTCAGGCAGTTGGTGACATACTACCACCAGATGATAAAATGTCAACCAACGGCTTGTGATCAGTTTTTAAAATAAACCTGTTTTCCCCACATATAGTACATGAACTGATGGATGGCACACATACACAATCATGTAACTCTTTTTTTATTACTGCATACATACTTTTAGTGAGAGAAAGAGATCCAGAAGCAAATGCCACATTCCGTGTTTGCGAGCCAGCTACTGTGGGCAACACCACAGTCCATAATCACAGGTGTCAACAGTTATGTAGAAGGCCAATTGTACTGCTCACTACCACATCTTTTGATCCTTATGCAAATGTCCATTGAATGGTTCCATTTTACCAGCAAAATCCTTCACAGGTTTGCTGCAATACTCGCACAGTCCACTGAAGGACAAAAGATTGCCCTTGGAATGAGGGGCAGTTGCTTTCAAAGGGGCATTAACTACATATTTTTGAGATAATTCCTTCAACTAAAATGTAATGTCTTAAGTAATCAATTTTAGTTTGGAACAAAGCAATTTTTTATCACAATAGCCTTCTTGACTAATCTGGAACACACAACCTGCAAGACAATTTTATGAGATTCCATCAAAATGTCAACTTGGAAATATTTGATGTAAGAATCCATAGCCCTGAGTATATGACTAATGCCTCTTTGAATGACAGAAGAGGCAAAAACAAGCCCAAAAGGCATATGCCTAAAATAAATTGACCAGTGCAATAAACATGGTAAACAACTTTTATTCTTGCATCACTTCTACCTGATGAGGTCAAGACCTTAAACTAATTTTGAAAGTACTTCTGCGTGATTCAGCATAGAAATCAGGTCCTATACATTAGGAAGAGAGTGATTATCAATCCATAAGTTTCTGTTAAGTATGCACAAATCTATGCAAAGATTTAAGTTGTTTTTCTTTTTAGCCAAGACAATAGGAGATCGAGAAGATTTAACCTCTTCAATAATATCCAGTTTCAACATCTTCGAATAACTTCTGCAATTCTGCTCTCACACTTAAGGGAACGCCCCTCTTTTTGTCTTTGAAAAGCTTGATAAGTTCCTGTTACACACCTGTATGCTGATATCCCAAAATCTCTCTAGTTTATAACTGAACACTAAAGAAAATTGTTTCCCAAATTTACTGCCTGAGTGTTCAGCCTCAATAAAAAGTATTTGTTTTGGGAAACAAAAATTAAGACTAATTTGTGTCTCATGTTTGTCATGCCCATATGCATTTTATCAATGTAGCTATAGAATTGAACTTCAGTGGGAAAATATCCCATCAATTCCGTATCCTTACCCTCAAAGTTTACTGATTTGACATGAAGCTCTGGCAATTCATTTACTATCTAGCCTAAAATTTTATTAAACAACTCCTTGATAATTACAATAAATGGAAATCCAGAGTCTGCTGTTACTTCGATGTTCCTGCCCAAAAGTTTAATGCTACAAATAGGTTGCCCTGTGTTAGCTACCTCAGTAACACTGTTCATATCTTTAACAACCAATACAATGTCCTAAATGTTTTTTCATTCCATGTCAACTTCATTAACATGTGCCACTTCCGATCTGAGACTTACCCTGACATACTTTTAGACCATGGTGAAATGACTATGGCCCTCATTACGACCTTGGCGGGTGGCTGAAGCAGCCCGCCAAGATCGGACCGCCGGGCGGCCGCCAATGCAGCCGCACCCCCGCCACGGCCATTTGGAGATCCCCGCTGGCCCGGCGGGCGGAAACCAAGTTTCTGCCCGCCGGCCCAGCGGGGATCTCAGCCGCAACACAGGAGCTGGCTCCAAATGGAGCCGGCGGTGTTGCGGCCATGCGACGGGTGCAGTTGCACCCGTTGCGCTTTTCACTGTCTGCTATGCAGACAGTGAAAAGCTGCACGGGGACCTGTCAGGGGGCCCCTGCACTGCCCATGCCGACTCCCTGTACCGCCAGCCTTTTCCTGGCGGTTAAAAGGCTGGCGGTAGGGGGACTCATAATCCCCTGGGCAGCGCTGCTAGCAGCGCTGCCCTGGTGGATTACTACTGCCGGGGCCATTGTCCGGCGCGACCGCGGCGCGACCGCGGCGCTTCAGCCGCGGTCGTAATGACCTGGGAAGCACCGCCAGCCTGTTGGCGGTGCTTCCGTCATTACAGCCCTTGCGGTCCTGTACCGCCAGGGTTGTAATGACCCCCTATGTTTCCTATATATGTGCTTCCCACAACAGGATATTTGTTGAAGGATGTGAGGTGGAAGTTGCTCCCACGAGGATATCAAGTCAAATTATCGCCATCCTCTATTTCCTTAACGCTCCTGAGTTCTGTTGAAGTTAATGTTAACCAGTATTTGATTCCTAATCATTTCATCTTCATGACTTGGATAACTTTGATAGGACTGCATGGTGTGCCTAAGCTCATTAATAAAGTGAGAAATTCATTAAATGATTTGTTACTGTTTTGCCCCATGGTGTTACAACGCTACGTTTCTGATGTTGTACTGATATTAAGTTAAAATATTTTCTCTAATCTTTGCATGGTTTCATCAGACTCACTAAGATCACCTGCGCCTTCAATTAGTATAATTGCAGACAGTGACTCAGCTTTTTCTTGGCCCTCGCTGACATGGCAATATAGCAAAATGCAGTTTTCTGTTTACATGCATCGGTTTCGATTGCTGTTAAGTATGTCGAAAAGTCGTCTTTCCACTTTTGCCAAGGAATAGGTGGATCATCCTTGCACTGGAGGAATTTTTGAGGAGGTTCAGGTTGCCTGATGATCAACAATAAGATAACAATTGTTTACAGAAGAAACAAAACATTCAAAGTGAACATATCACACTGAAATATAATAACGAGGATCATATCAAGGTTGGGTGTACTCAGGAAAACAATTACTGGATGTATTCCAGATACATTTCCCAAAATAAACTAACCAGTGACAGAAAAATTACACATAACTAATATTGTTGTTACGCATTGTTGCGGTTAAGGAATGAACACAATATATGAGAACAATCTTATAGTAACAAAAAGTTCCAAAGGGAAGTGCAGTGTTATTGGTGCATGTCTCAGGATGAACATGCATGAAACGAAGTGTACTTTTCACGTAGGACATGATATTGCCAGTATGTAACTAATTATGTTCATTTGCTAATAACATGTATATAAAATAAATTCTTACGTGTACATCACAGAAACTGTCCCAGGCATAAACTGAAATACTTGAATTGCTCTTGTTCTGCATTCGTGTTTTACATAACACATAGGGGGTTATTACAACTTTGGAGGAGGTGTTAATCCGTCCCAAAAGTGACGGTAAAGTGACGGATATACCACCAGCCGTATTACGAGTTCCATAGGATATAATGGACTCGTAATACGGCTGGTGGTATATCCGTCACTTTACCGTCACTTTTGGGACGGATTAACACCACCTCCAAAGTTGTAATAACCCCCATAGTCCACTAAACTATCTGACTCTGCTTCACATGTAAACTGAACAATAGACGGCTGAATTATATGACAAAAGAGACCCTTCTTACATCAGGCAGAGCAAAGGAAAATGCGAAATTGAGTCTTCTCTGAAAAAGAGCATGCTTCAGGGAATTAGTGTGAACATGACAGACAAATTGCTCAGAGAGGAGAAAACGAATGCGCAAAGAGGAAATTATAATGCTGGAGAGCACCCTAGAAAATTGCGAAAGGCAACAATTTAGCTGGGCACACCTTTGACAGAGGTGGATGAAATGCGCCGCAGCGCAATGGGATACAGTACCAAAGATACAATGCGCCAAGGCCCAAATTTAAGAGAGCCTGGCGTCTCCTTGTGCCACATTAGTGTCACTTTTTATGTCGTTAATGTGGCTCCAGGAGGCCAAATCCGCTGCGCCATATTTACAAAGCTTTGTAACCCCTTGCGCCACATGTATGCAAGGGGGGGTGCTCTCCCGTCATAGGGACGGCAAAAATGGTGCAGTGGAATCTACGAGATTCCACTGCAACATTTTTTGCAGCATTTTTTAATGCCTGCACTGAGCAGGCATTAAAAGGAGGCACACCATTATTTATAATGGGCGTCCATGTACTTTGCAGGATTAGCGCCAACATTTTTGGCGATAATCCTGCAAAGTACAATAGCATAAAAATGTTGACGCTATTGTCCCTAATCTGTGCCAAGGTGCACAGTATGTTTAATACGGTGCACACATGGTGGCATTAGGGGGGCACTAAGGGGCGCAAGAAAAGTGGCACAGAGTTTAGCTGATGGCGCTCACAGTGCACGAAAGTCCGTGCAAGTTACCCATAAGCTTTTTGCCAAATGTAATTACAACCTCAGTAATTGAAGGCATTAGTGATGTTTATTGTATGCCAACATCTTGTCCGCTGGCATCTTGTCATAACGTTCTTAACTGTCATTGAACGCTCAATAAATCCCCGTTGGAATGTACCAAACAAGGTGGTGAAAGGGAATATGGAACACACCAAAATTGTAACGATGTATTCAATAATAAATAAAAAAACGTTGATAGAGTAAATAAACCACAATATAACAAACAGCATGCTACTGTGCAGTCTACTCTTTGGTTCACCTGAATGGGGTGGACTTCCGGGCTCGCCTTTTGCATCACAGTTTGCCAACGTTTCCGCTTGCCATAGGTTCTTGTTGGACACTGGTCCTTGGTTCGCACCTTTTGTGAGTTGCTTGCTGTAAGGCTTTTTAGGTGTTTTCATTTCTTCATTTTGAGGTTTTGATTTAGTGTCCTCGTCATTGTTGCTGTTTACCTTTTCGTTTTCTGGTGATGGTGGTATAGCCCTTCTGTTTTTACCTATCTCGCCTTGCACCCTTCTGGCCTTGTCAACCTTCAGCTGTTGCGGGATCTGCCCCTGTGGGTTCTGTCAAGGCCTTATTGTGCTCTGTGTACAGGTGGATAGGTTGGTATCGGTGTGTTCGAGCACTTTCTGAACTTTTAGTACCACTGTCCGGAGTTTCTTGTACTATGCATCCCTGGCTTTTATGGATGTGCATTCTTATGGTTCTGCCAGGTAGCTAGTCCTCTGGGGCTGAGGATGTTTCTGTCCTTGGTGTTAGTACTTATTCTTTAGCTGTGTTTTTCATCCTAGCGTTTCTGACCTCTGACTTGTCCTTTGCATCACATACTCTGCCAAGGGTCTGACTCTCAAACCCAGCTCCGTGTGGTACTGTTTTGGTATTGATTCATTAACTAAGGAATCTGCATGTGGAAGCATCTATCAGAAGCAAAAAATATGGATCTTTGGTAACAATCTTTCTCATAGATACTGTATTTACCTGCAGATTCCTCTGTGTTACTGCCTACCTCTCTGCTCTGAGGTGTGGTTGTTGTGCAGTAAATTGATTTCTGGCTGATTTTATGCACTGTCTGGCAATTCATTAGGTCTTTACTGTCATTGACTCAAAGATCATGGGAAGAAGGACAGGAATTGACGCCAACATTACTGGTGGTGCCTTATATGGCTCCATGACATGTAGGGGAGGAGATGGAGTTCCGACTGATCCGTGGTTCCACCTCTTGGTGCATGAAAGCTATTTCAAAGATCTCAATCCAGTTTGGAGCCTGAGGGTATTCATGAGGTGAGGACTAAGCAGGTAGATACGTTATCCACTAGAAAGATTATTACCAAAGGCAAGTAAGTTTTTCTCATGATCATGTTTTTAGCTGAATTTTGGTGGATCTTGAAACTTCAATGAGGGATCAACTTTTTAAGTAATGAGGGAGTTATCACCAACTTACTGATTGAATGCTGCCTTGTGTACAGAGCCAGACAGCAGTGCAGGAGATGATTCCTGTACTGACGATGCAGCAAGATGAACACTTCTTTCTCAGTTACCTTTTTATGGTTAAAATCAAATCTGTTTATAGAATTTCACAAGAGGATATACAATACACCACCACCTACAACCATTGGCCGGTGGGGAACAAAATAGGTTGAACAATGGGGACAGAAACAGTGGGTCAGAGGAGGGAGCTGAAGTCTGCAGTCAGAACACCCCAATAGGTGATATGGTAGGAAAGTGGGGAAGTGCCAGTCGGACGAGAGAGAGTGTGTTGAATAGTGGGTTGCACTGGAGTTCTATCAGGATGTGTCGGTCTAAGAACGCGTAAGTATTTCAGGCAGGTGAGTTCCCAAAATTTGTTGGTTAGGTAACGTATGCATGGTCCCCACACCTTGTCAAACTGTGGGATAATCACTGTCACAGCTGCAGTCAACTTCTCCATACCCAGCCACACTTTATGGAGCCAGTCAAGTTTTGTCAAAATCTTATCTGTGTCCGACCGAGAGAGCAACAGGTGTCTGGCCACTCCCAGTAGCAGTGTGATAGCGGGACCTTTGGCAGATTTGAGAGGATAGGTCAAAGGATTTGGTAGGCCTAGTAAGGTATAACTAGGAAACTTAGGGACATCAGTCTCGCATATGTTATTGATCGCTTGTAAGACCTCAGTCTCGAAAGGTTTTATCTGGGGACAGTGCCACAGGAGGTGGGTAAGAGTACCAACCTAGCCACAGTGGCGCCAGCACTTATTATCCCTGCCCCTCTTCCACTAGGCAATCCTAGCCGGCAATCCTAGCCTACCAATAATATGCGATTTTGAGGAACATTTATTTGCTAGCTGTACTGCAGGCCGAGGCACAGGCTCAATGTAGAATGTTGTGCCATTGCTTTGTGGTAAAGGTGGACTCACATTCCACCTCCCACCTCTACTGTGCTGGTGATGGGGGGAGTGCTTGGGGCATGTTGAGGAAGGAATAGATGTCAGAATGGATATGCTTGTCAGAAGAGGGTGTCAGAAGCCATTTCTCAAAGGCTGTAAGTGTTTTCTTGCATCTGGACGTATCAGTGGGCCAGACACCCGGTGCCGGATAGCAGTGTATTGCCAATAGGTAGAGGCCGGTAGCCAGTAATCATGTTGGAGCTGAGGGAAGTCCATAAGGCCATTTTGGATAAATAAATTGCCCACCTACTTGCAGTTGGCCTCCTGCAACCGATAAAGGAGGAGCCCCATAGTGCAGGGGGAAAATCCAGATTTCCTATAATTGGCATCTGTGGGGAGATGGGTGTGGGCAATTTCCACCAGACTTGTACCTTGTCACAGACTCCCATTGTAGCTCGAAGGATCGGTGAGATATATACTCCCACAGGTCAGTGCCATTTTGTAGCCAGGGCATCTTTCAAATATGGATGCCAGCAACTGCCTGGTCAATGAAGCACCAGTGCTTTTCGGAGCTAGGTCTAGACCATTCTACCACGTAATGCAACTGCACTGCCTGATAGTAGCGTAAGAAGTGGGGGATGCCCGGTCTACCTTCTGAATGTGGCAACTAAGCTCGTTTTCTCACTATGCTCGCTTTTTTCCCTTCCCAGATAAGTCTTCAACAAGGCTTTGTAGTTTGGCCAAAATGTGTGGGGGTGGTTGGAGTGGTAGTGCCTGTATCACATATAGAATCTTAGGCAATAAAGACCTCTTAACAGTGGCCAATTGCCTCAGCCAGGAGAGGCCGTAGCCCTTCCACCTAGAGAGATCGGTGCGGGCAGTCTCCAACAAAGAGGCATAGTTACGGTCTGCGGATGTGTCGGGGAGTGCAGTGAAGTAGTGAGCCTAGGTATCCTATCCCCTGTTGGGCCCAAACAAATGGGAATTGGTTTTCAACTAAGGCTTGGTCAGCTTTGGGAGCAGTGAGTTTCAGCGCTGATGATTTCTGTACATTGGTCTTGAAGCCGGAAGCCCAGCCAAAGGCATTCAGTTTGTGCATTACGGCAGGTAGTGAAGTGTGTGTATTGGATAGTACCAGCAAAACATCATCTGCATAGAGTGCAGCTTTATGTTCCCTGCCACCCATAGGTATGCCCGTGATGTCTGGATTACCTATTCGTCAAAGGGTTCCATGTATAGAGCAAATAGCAGCGGTAAGAGGGGACAGGCCTGGCGAGTGCCCCTAGAAATGCAAAAAGGGTGCAATAGGTGGCCATTGACTTGCACCATTGCCTTGGGAGAGGCATAACTACATCAAATCCACCGTTGGAACCAAGGACCTATGCAAACTTTCTCCAACATCAAGCACAAATATAGCAAATGGACCTGATTAAAGGTCTTCTCGACATCTATAGAAAGGAATAGCGCTCGGATGTTGGAACGCTGTGCCTTATCCAACAAACAGCAAATGCGTTTCGTGCTATCACACCAGCTGCATTCAGGTATAAACTGGGTCTGGTCGGGTCCACTTACCCTTGCATGTATAGGGCGAGATGCTGGGCCAAGATGCTAGTGAAAACCTTGGCATCTACATTAAGTAAAGAAATAGGGCGATAAGAGGCAAATTGAGTTGGGCCTTTACCAGGCTAGGGGAGGACTTTTATCATCGCAAGTTGCATAGTGTCTGTTAGAGTTCTAGAGGACAGAACAAATTCCAAAGGCGTGCCAAAACAGGGGCCAATAAGGGCCCAAATGTTTTGTAAAATTCTGAGGTATAGCTGTCATGTCCAGGTGCCTTGTCAGCTTGGAGGTGGTTACAGCCATTAGAACCTTGGTAGGGGAGATGTCCCCATCTAGCTTGGTGGCCTGCCCTTGAGCTTTGCCAGTCAGTGGGACCGATGCCAAATAAGACTTGGCTACCTTCAAGTGTAAGTCCTCTGCTGTATAGATGGTGGCATAGAAATGCTTGAATTCCTTTGTTTTTGGCCCATCTTGATGTATCATGCTCCCATTTGAGGCCACAAAGGCTTTCACAAGTTGCTGCATCGCTTGAGTGCGCAAACAGTGAGCTAACAGTTGGCCTGTTTTGTTCACACCAGCATAGTATGTTTGTACTGTGCACAGTATGGCGTATTCCACTCTGTCTATATCAAGAGCTTTGAGTTGCTTTTGCGTCACCTTGAGCTGGTGCTGTGTAGCCAATGAGCCAGTTTGGGTATGGGTGGTTTCTAGGTCCTGGATGGTGGATTCTAGCTTGGCCTGAGTATTGCGCCTGTCATAATTAGGGCAGGCAGCCGTAGCAATAAACTGGCTCTGCACTGCCTTCAAAGTGTCCCACAGGAGAGCTACATTTGTATCTGGAGTGTCATTGATAGTTAAAAATGAGGTAAGTGCTTGTGTGATTTTGGTCACTATCCTTTTGTAGGTAAAACGTTTACGATTAAGACATCATACTCTGGAAGGTGGTGTAGAGCTTGGAAGGGCGCAGAGAAGAGTGATGGGGGAATGGTCAGAAAGGACTGCCTACATATATCTACAGCATCAGTCGCACAGGGATGTAAGGAAGAAGTCAATTCTGGCAGAGGTTTAGTGGGCTGCGGAGAAAAAGGTATAGTCCTGTGTCAGTGGATTCTTCTCTCCCCACATGTCCACCAGACCCATGTCGGCTAGCCACTGTCTACAGGACATGGAAAGGGCCCCAGTCTGGCCCACCCTCTGGACGGAACCATCCAAGCGAGCATCAGGGACAATATTAAAGTCTCCCCCAATTATAAACTCTGTGGCTCCTATAGCAAAAATGCAACCTATTGAGTCTTTAATAAAAGTTTCCTGATGCTCATTTGGAACATAGAGGGTTGCCAGTGTGAAAATGTGTCTTTGCAAATCTATTTGTAACATTAGGAGCCTACCAGACAGGTCTGCATATGTCTGGATCACCTTCCCTGGAAAGTGAGTGGCAAAAGGATTGCTACTCCTGCCTTCTTGCCTTGTCATGAGGAAAAGTATTGACGGTCGAACCATCGGGGCTGCAGACGTCACCAGTCAGCCTTAATTAGGTGGGTTTTGTTTAAGTAGGCAACTGTCACATTTAGGGGCTCATTCCGAGTCCGGTGGGCGGCGGGCGCTGCCCGCCGGGCGGAAACCGCCCAAAGACCGCACCGCGGTCAAATGACCGCGGGGGTAATTTTGACTTTCCCGCTGGGCCGGCGGGCGATCTCCAGCAGATCGCCCGCCGGCCCAGCGGGAAAGCCCCTGCAACGAGGAAGCCGGCTCCGAATGGAGCCGGCGGAGTTGCAGGGGTGCGACGGGTGCAGTAGCACCCGTCGCGATTTTCACTGTCTGCATAGCAGACAGTGAAAATCATGGTGGGGCCCTGTTAGGGGGCCCCTGCACTGCCCATGCCAGTGGCATGGGCAGTGCAGGGGCCCCCAGGGGCCCCACGACACCCGTTCCCACCATCCTGTTCCTGGCGGGTTTTACCGCCAGGAACAGGCTGGCGGGAAGGGGGTCGGAATCCCCATGGCGGCGCTGCAAGCAGCGCCGCCATGGAGGATTCCCTGGGCCAGGGAAAAACTGGCAGGAAACCGCCGGTTCCCCTTTTCTGACCGCGGCTTTACCGCCGCGGTCAGAATAGCCCTGGAAGCACCGCCAGCCTGTTGGCGGTGCTTCCGTTGCCCTCCACCCTGGCGGTTTCAAACCGCCAGGGTCGGAATGAGGGCCTTAGTGTCTTTAAAAAAGGAAAGGCGGACAAAGCGAATTGTGGGGGCATTAAGTTCTAGACATTGAGGCTGAGTATATTCATCATGTGCGGAGTGCGTTAAGTGCGCTAATGAGCGTTGGGGGGCCCGATTGTGTGTATGTGTCTTCAAATACTCGTCATTGGTGTGTCATCCGAGAGTGTATGTTATGATATGCAATAATAGTCGGGAAAGGGGAGCAGGAATCTGGGAACAAGAAGAGAACAAGGAAACATGTAACCAACAGGTTCCCCACCTGGTAACATATAGGATCAAAACTTGAGGGTCCATGTCGGTGACAACAAGCAGCAGTAGATCTTCAAATCAAAGGAGCCATGGAGCTCCACTGCTGCAAAAGCAGCAATCAGAAAGGTGATGCCAGGCTCCAAGTAGTTGAATGGGCTCGCCTGAAGCATCTCTGTCTCAAGTAGAGAGAGGGCATTGTTCATCAACTATGAAGATAGGGTCATCAGAACTGCCTTTAAGGACTCAGTTGTCACTATCAGGATCTGAGGCATTGTTTCGACCTTGTAGTAGGCGCAGTAAGGCAGACCATTTTATGCGGCTTTCTGTCTTGAAGAGTTTACAGACAGATTTCTTCACTGGGCGGGTAGATCTGGGTTTGCCTGCATTTGAAGATGTTGCTTGTTGCGTCAGCAATTCAGTAGAGGGTTCTCCGGGAAGGCGAGCCATGTCGAGATGGAAGCAGGCCTCCTCAGGGGTCTGAATGATCCTAGTCTCATTGTCTCAGACAAATTGGAGCCTGAAGGGGTGACCCTATTTGTATTTGATCCCTTTGTCTCAGGGGAAATCAGTTAAGGGTCGCAAGGACCTTTGGCCCCGCAAGGTGATGTGAGTAAAGTCCTGGTAGAGCCCAATCTGAATGCCCTCGAAGTTGATGGTATTCTTGTCTTGGGCTGCCAACATGATTGCCTCCTTCTGTCTGTAGTAGTGAAGACGTGTAAGGGTGTCTTGTGGCTGTCCTGGTGACTGGGCAGAGTAGCCCGCCCCATGAGTGCAGTCTAGAAGAATCGTCTCGTCCATGAGTTCCAGAGCCACATGCCAAAACAGGCAAGTCACAAAGTCCTCCAGGCTCCCCGATATTGCTTGCAGTGAAACTCCCCGTATACGAATTTTGGACCCGCAGGACCTATTTTCAAGGTCTTCTAGCTGGTAGTGGAGCGCTCCAAGTTCTTATCTTGAAGCTCAAGAAGTTCCCGATAGTGCTCCTCCAGTTCTTCTGTTTGAGAGGTTGACGTTTGTTCCATGGAGTTGACCCATTGGCCTAGGTCACCGAGGTCCCGACGAATATCCTTCACATCTGCCGCTATTTCCTGTTTAATTGCTGTGATCTCCTCCCTGAGGGTCCCAAAAAGGCATTCCAACAATGCCCTTGTGATCAGTGCCTCATCACTCTGGGAGCTTGTCATGGTGGCTACCACTGGGAGAGCTACAGGATGTCTCCCTGCTCTGATCCAGTGTCTTTGAGGGGGTCTTGGCGAAAATGTCTTTAAGTGTGGTGCCTTTTTTGGCGTTGTGTTGAGAAGCCGTGGGTAGTTCACTCATCCCTCTTGTTCGCAACAGAAAAGGGGTGTCAATATGATCTCTGAACATCTTCTCGTATGGCGTATTTGTGTAAAGCCACCCGAAGCTTGAGTCACCTCAGCCCTGTAGATAATCAGGCCCAGCATCTGCGGCCGAGGGCTTATGGCAGAGGAGTAGAGGAGCTAATATCTCCAGTGTGGGCTGCCAGGGATCCCCTTAGGAGCACAGATGTAGAGTTATTATAATGGGCACTTTTTGTGGAGATTATCCCAAAACAAATATCCACATGAAACTCATTTTCAATCAAATTAAATATTATAGCAGAAAAATCTTGCTACTGGTTAACTCATACAAAACATTCTTAAATCTAGACAAAAATCAATTGTCTAGAATCTTTCAAAAAACTTCACTGAATCCAGTACCAACACATATGTGAAAAACATGTTTTTATAGCTTTGGAAGCTGCATCACCATATTATGGTGAATCATTTTTATAATCATACGTTAGGAAAATAAGCAAAGAGTGATAATTGAAACAAGTGATCCCCAAGTGAGAAAAGAGACACCATAAAGCAATAAAAAAATCGCTTATAGTTCTGTGATCTTTGGTGTATCTCACAAAGACAGCCTCTTATTAAGTTATGAAGTATGCTTGTCAATACATTGATTGATAATTCAAAACATAATCGAAGAGGTCTTGTCTGATGAATGTGCTGATGGCGTTTTGACCCCCGTGTTGGATTCTAGAATCTTGGGGATCACTTGTTTCAACTATCACACTTTGTTTATTTTCCTAAAGTATGATTATAAAAAAAAAGACAGATGATTTTCATCTTCATTTAAGAATTTTTTTGTATGAGTTAACCAGTAGCAATATTTTTTCTGCTATAATATTTAAATTGAATGAAAATGAGTTTCACTTGGATATGTGTTTTCTGATAGCTATACCCAGGTTCATGTGGACATTCTGGGTTGTTCTTGTATTTGTTTAGTGACTTTTTGTAGATAGGCACAGTGGCGGATACATACAGGCTTCTGGATGACCTGCGGATCGTCGACAGTTGAAGTGGGGGCTTGGGATGCATGGAGTGGCAAAGGCCAGCTATAAAATAGCCCAGCTCTGGCACCGAGGTCGGGGAGGTCACTGCTCCTGAAATCCCAGCCAGGATGGAATCTCTAGGTGCCACAGGTCTTGCAGGAAAGGCCCTCGCAGGTCACACCAGCACCCACTTGGGTCTACAGCACTAGCGCACCTCCCCAGCGATATGCGTTCAGTTTCCCAGTGGTAGTGCCAGTGTGGAAGGAGGTGTAGGAGGCCGTGTGGGGGCAAGGAATGTAGGCACAGGCCACTGGTAAACGGCACGCTGGAAGGGACGGCCTGGCGACGCAGTTCAAAACAGCAAAGACAAATGAGAGTATCAGGCAAATGGGCCAGCAAGTCCAACAGTTCCTGGTGGCAGCAAGGCTGTGTGGTGCGGTGCTTTGAAGCAGGCATTGGGGGAGATCATTGACTCACCTTCCTTTTGCTGCTGGTTGGGCACTTGCGGGTGTGTTGAGTCGCAGCCTCCCGCTTTGCTTCAGAGGCCTGTGAGGCACACAGGTTTGCAGCCATGGACTGACCCGGAGGGTCGCTCCACTCCCATATGGTGCATGGCAGGTGATGCGTACAGCAGCAGTCCCAATACTTGATAGCAATCTCAGTACTTGCAGGTGGACTATTTCATCCATGTCGCCTACGCCTCAAGTCTGCCTCCTATCTCAGTGAGCCCAGCAAGTTCCAAGCACCCAACTTCACTGAGTTTATCAAAGGCCTCTTAAACTCGCCACGGTCGCGACTGCTTCGACAGTGCAGTCCGCGTCTGCGGCGCACGCCTTGGTACTGCTGTTCTAAACTGCTCCATAGTCAAGGTATTAGCACTGTCCACCAGTAATGCCAGCGGGTGTCAGGGTTAACGATGATGCAGGTTGTGGGGGCAAGCAACATAGGCCCTCATTCTGACCTTGGTGGTCTTTTCGCAAGACCGCTGACTTACCGCCGCGGTGAAGACCGCCGACCGCGGCGGTGTGCCGCTGTGCGCATTCTGACCGCTGGGAGCGTTCCGCTGGAAAACCGCCAGCAGCCACACTGGCGGTCGGCGGGAAAGTGGAGACTGGTCAACCTCCACCGCCACGCCAGCAGAACACCGCCCACAGAATTACGACCCACATTTCTGTGTGGCGGTCTTCTGTTGGCGGTCTTCTGTTGGCGGTCACGTCCCTATGGCTCCCGTCGCCTCCCGGAGGACCAACGCACAAGGTAAGTTGATCGTCCGTGAGGGGAGGGGGTGGGGGGGTGTTGTGTGATGTGTGCGTGCATGGGGTGTGCGTGTGAGTGTGTAGAGGGGGTGTGTGAGTGCGTGTATGCGGGCGGGGGGTGCTGCTGTGTCTATGGGTAATGTGTGCTGTTCGGCAGGTGCGCATGTCGGCATGTATGTGTGCGGGTATGTGTCCCCGTTGTGTATGTGTGTGTAGGGGGTGTGTATATGTGCATGTTGGGGGTGTGTGCATGTCGGGGTACATGTATGTGCATGTCGGGGTGGGGGTGGGGAGGGGGTTTGTACCACCTCTGGGGGGTGGCAGGGGGGTGGAGGGTGTGGGGGGAGGACTCGGGTTGGTAGTGGGGGTGGGGGAGACCCCTATCAGTGCCAGGGAAGGAATTCCCTGACCCCGATAGTGCTTACCGCCATGGTTCGCACGGCGGTTCCCGCCCGCAAGAAACCGCGGCGGTAGGCAGGGTCATAATACCCTTGGCGGTCTTGGGACGACCGCCGGGCCGGAGTGCGCAAACTCCAGCCCCGCGGTCATGACCGCCGTGGCGGTCGGAGTGGAGAAGTAGCGGTCGGTCGCGGCGGGGACCGCCGCGGTCAGAATGCCATTTTTAATACCGCCGGTCTGTTCGCGGTCCGACCAACGTCTCTCCGCCGACCGCCAGGGTCAGAATGAGGGCCATAGTCTGCTGTGGTCTGATATAGGCCTTCTTGCTGATCATACGCAGGCGGCTTCCATCTTGAATGCTCAGGAATCAGGGCCCCGGGGAACCAGGCTTCTAACAAGGTCACAAATTGTGTACCAGTCTGTAAATGAGGCCAGTCCTGACATCTGAAATGTCACTTGTGTGTTTGGGGAGCCTGTGGAAGTGCATAGCACCCCGCTTCTGCTATTTGGTACAGGGTAGGTGGTGGAGCTCCATAAAGGTGCTACCATCCAGATGCTATATTGCACACACCTTCAGTTACCTTTTTGAGGAATGGTAAGTGAATAATGGGTTGTTATTACCAACTTAGTCAGCATCCGTTACACCTTTACTGAGGAGTGGTAAGATCTGTTCAGGTTTCATCCATGAAGATGGCTTAAAGAAAGAGGGTGTTAACTATGTTGAGAATGAGGCTGTGCCTTTTTGGAGAAACTTGTTGATGGTTGATTGGGGACATCCCTTTCAGAGGAGATGGCTTTGAATGTTAGAGAATTCTGTGACTAAAAGTGATATATTATGGGAGTGGATGCAGAATCGTAACCTGTTTCGACTATTGGTGTGAAGTATGATCTTATTAATCTTTTTAGTGAAAGGATTGGTTGTGTTGGATTTGGTTTGGAGTAGAGTGTGGTTGGATCAGTAAAAGGACTCACGGAACGTTTAACCCATTTAAAAAGACTTCCTCTTTTCTTGGGTGTTTCACAGATTGTTGATTTCTGTTAGGTTGACTTATATGTGACTATGAGATGTCTTTAGGAGTAGGAAAGTGTTTTACATTGTTTGGTCATCTTGTCACTTAATCTACCTACACCTTGTTTCTTGCATGCTTGTAATATTATTTTTTTTCCACTTAACTATTTCTATTTTTTTTTAAATGCATAAAGAAAGTGTACTTTGCAATTTTATATAATTATACATTGTGGGTGAATGGTTTATATAGATTGCTTGAAAATGTCTTTACTTCTAACTATCAGAACATATGCTTGCACTTAAAAAGACAACTAAGAGAGGTTGTGGTGGAGGTGTGTGTGTGTGTATCTATATATCTATATAAAAATAGAATGCACACTAGGGAAACCTGTTGTCAAAGGGTTGGTAAATCCTGACAATGTTAGAAAAACATCATT
This sequence comes from Pleurodeles waltl, assembly GCF_031143425.1. Taxonomy (NCBI): domain Eukaryota; kingdom Metazoa; phylum Chordata; class Amphibia; order Caudata; family Salamandridae; genus Pleurodeles; species Pleurodeles waltl. Next base: position 461,236,400 of record NC_090448.1, on the reverse strand, counting down.
GGTGTGAGGACAGGCCCCTTTATTTCAAGTAAATAAATGAAACAAGCATTGGCATAGCCAATAGGTCTCGCCTATGCAAGAGCTACTGGCTTTGCCAATGTGTTTTAGCCATGTTGTACACCAGCAAGGCTGCTATTCACCATGGCTAAAAGTTAATGGCGAAGAGGAGTGTTGCGCAGAGTGTCATAGAGTGGAATGGCGCAGTGTGGAATAGAGTGGTAAAAAGTGGAGTGGCAGAGAGTGTTGTGTATTCGAGTGGTGTAAATGTGGAGTTGAGTGGAGTGGCATACACTGGAGTGGCATAGAGTAGAATGGAATGGTGCGCATTAGCGTAGAGTTTTGCAGAGTATAGTGACGCAGAGTGCAGTGGCATTGAATACGGCATACAATGCAGCGTTGTAGAATGCAGTGGTGTTGATTAGATTGGTGTACAGTAGAGTGCAGTGGTGCAGAGGGCAGTGGTGCAAAGTGGAGTGGTACAGAGCGGAGTGACGCAGAGTAGACTGGCGAAGAGTAGAGTGGTGTAGAGTGCAGTGGCATAGTGAAGAGTGCCATACAGTGGTGCAGAGTGGACTGGTCTAGAGTTGAGTGATGCAGAGGACAGTGGCAGAGGCGAGTCACATAGAGTACAGTGGCATAGAGTGGTGCAAAGTAGAGTAGCATGGGGTGGTGCAGAGAAGAGTATAGTGCGTAGAGTGCAGTATCCTCCAGTGCAGTGGCATAGATTAGAGTAGCATAGAGTGGAGTAGTGTAGAGTAGAGTGGTGTAGAGTTCAGTGGTGGAGAGTAAAATTTTGCAGGGTAAAGAGTCAGAGTGCAGTGGTGTAGACTAGAGTAGAGTGGCGTAGAGTATAGTGATGCAGAGTAGAATGCAGTGGTATAGAGTGTAGCACATAGAGTGCAGTTGTGTGGAGTGCATTGGTGTAGATTGCAGTGGTTAAGAGTAGAGTGGCGTAGAGTGGAATGGCGCAACGTGAAATAGAATGGAATACAGTGCATTGGCGTGGAGTAGATTGTTTCAGAGTAGGGTGAAGTGGCCTAGAGTGGAGTGGTGCAGGGTAGAGTGCAGTTGCGTAGAGTGGCATTGAGTGTAATAGTGTAAAGTAAAGTGTCGTAGAGTGCAGTGGTGCAGAGTAGATTAGAGTGGTATACAGAGGATTGCATAGAGTGCAGGGGCCTCCTACTAAATTTAATTGTGCTGCACTGTGCTTCTGCCCTCTGTGTACATGCATATATAACCACTGCACCCTTTCGCCAAGTCGCAGGCAGGGTAAATTACGGCTTTACTCCAGCTTGCAACTTGGAATATCCCGTTTTTATTAAATCAAGGGAGTTCTCACAGATACAATCCAGCATTTGGTCCTTCTGTTCTGTCAGACGGTGCTCGTGCTGTACACCCCCAGGCAGCATTGATGACACATTTCCCGCCATTAAACTCCAGCATTTACATCTTCGTAATAGCCAAATGAATTCCCTATACCTCTTTCTTTTACCTCCCACCCAAATTCGCTCGTTATATTAAACTATAGCTCTCTGCCATTACTTTCCGCCCCCTCCTGCACTCTACCACTCAATGGATTCAATTTGAAGCCAAGTCCCAGGCAAATTAAATTGACATCATCTCTGAATACGTGCAGCAGGACTTCACAGAGTAGCTTTGGCACAACCTTGCCTCAACAGAAGGAACTGCAGTGACAACAAGCCAACGTTTGATTTTCAGCTTTTTTATATTCAGCAGTCATACAGCAGGAATGCTGTATGACTGCTGAATATAAAAAAGCTGGCCTACATCGCCTAAATTTCTTGTTTTTTAAGATAGGTTTACTAAATGTATTGCAGAATGTTTAGAATAGGAGTAGAAAAATAAAAGTATAAATATGGGCCTTCGCTCGAATGAAGAGGGAACCAAACTTAAATATGGTTCTATAGCAAAAGTTGTAAAGCCACCATGACCCATAGTGATATCTATATAATTGTTAATTATTTCACGATTCAAAGAAGTGGCATTATTGACCGGATAGCAACACAGCAGCCATTTAAGTTTTATCCTCAAGATACCCATGGCCAGTATCTTTATAACAAGACTTTATGGATAACTGACCCTCTGCCACAGTATTACTGGTACAGTGAGGCTGCATGATGGAGTGGTCTTGAAAGATAAGAAGGCCAGTCACTAAATAGGATGTTTTTTTGAGTCGTGTTCCTATCAGGAATGGAATAGCAAGATAAAGGGTTAGAATTGCATCAGTCATCATGATACAATGTTTAGCAGCTTGCAGTGGCAGCTGCTGCCAATCTAAGGTGGTGGGATGGGGTGGTTAGGGAATAATCGTTTAAAAAAAGACTTACTTGCCGCTGCTGGCCGCCTCAAGCTCCTCTCCTCCCTGTATGGGCAACAAGCACAGGCTCCCCACCCAATCCAGATGCTGCTCTCATGCTACACCAAGCATGTGCCCACCACTCCTCCCTGCCATGGGCCGACCCGGCCCGCCCTATATTCCATCGGCTCAGTCAGTTAGTCAAAAATAAAATGATAACAAAATTGTTTTATTATTATTTTATTTTTCACTGGCTGACTCTGAGCAGAAGGGGTGACGCTCCTCCGCTATTACGGAGGGGTTGCCCCTTGCAGCTGCTCCTTGGTTGTTTGTGTTCCAATTCAGGGAGAACTTGGCTTGGCAGTTCAGGATGTACTGCTACCACAGGAGGAGGGTCAAGACATGGTTGGGTCCAAGCTGAGCTGGCTTGGTGAGTAAAAAATAATGGATTGAGATGCGGTCCTGAATGGTTGCCAGAGGCTAAGATTAATTCAATCGTTCCATCCATCACTGTGTTTTTGATGCCATAAGTGTTACGGGTATGTCCAGATGTGGGGTCCATGCTTACTGTGCCACTGGAACCAAGCTACACCTGGCTGATGAGCCCTAATAAGGGAGAAACTGGTCCTGCGCTGCTTGTGTTCTGGCTCAAGAAGGATCTGGCTTGGAAGTTCATGCTTGACTGTTCCTACTTGAGCAAGGTCAAGCCTGATTTGCATTTGGCTGGGTCAAAATGAGGTGGCATAGTGGGTGAAAAGCAAATTATTGGTATACGGCCCAGTTATTGCCAGAGGCTGAGATTCATTCAAGCATGCTATCCATCACTTTGGTGTTGATGCCTAGAGTCAAGCAAAACACATCCTATGGTATATTTACTACATTGTCTTTGATGCAGGAGAATCTCAACCAGATCATACTGACATCTCAATTATATCATATGCTACATAACGATTTGGGCAACTGCGGAGGGGTTTTCCTGTAGTCCTATTGAAAAGTGAAATTATAACTTCTCTCTCTGAGGACAAGTGAAAACTGTCCCCATTTAATTTGATACGGTGAGTCCATGAGAGGATTTAATATTTGTGTTATCCTCTAGGGAATATCAGTAAAAATAGGTGGGACTAAAGGAAGGATGCCCATGAATGAAATAAATACATGCTGATCTTTTAGATGCTTGCATTATGCCAGGTTCTTAGTATGTTCTGGCAAAATATCTTCATACACATACAAACAGTTGATGGTTTTATTAGAAACCTGAACTGCAGGACGATACTGATGTGAGTAGCGAATAAGATTGTAGGCAAGAGCACAGAAAGTGATATTCATGGCAGTTGCTAGCATAATCTTGCCAAAGGTTTTCTAAAAGCAGCATCCTGAGATCATCTAATCATCAGAAAATATAATATATGTGATACAAATAAGCGAGACATTCTCAGACATACTTAGGTCCATGCCACCTGTGCTGCTTTACTATCAGAAAATGTTGATGTATTTCATAGCTCAGACTGGTAAGTATTTTGGCCACTGATCCTCCCGCGCCACAAACATCTTTCACTGTCCGCAAGCTTCTTGTGAATTTAAAAGTGTTGTAAGACATGGTTCTTTTGCCTGCTGTATTACTGTCTTTTCCAACCCATGCATTAAAAAACCATGTAAGACATATTTCTTTTGCTTGTTGTATAACTACGTTTTCCAAATCTCGTGAATCCTAATTATTGAGGTGCATTGCATAGAAAGCTGAATCCTAACGTTTGTACTATATAACATAGGAAGTTGAACGAAAGAAGGCATTCCCTTATATTTGCTTGATTTGACCACCACCCAACTTGTAGCAGTCAAATACAAATGACTATAGTATATAGTTTGCCATCTCGTCTTCCCATTTCCAGGTGGTGCAACTCTGTGCACTCTACTAAGTCTACAGCTCTCTTTGCTCGGATTTTATGAACATATAACCTAATGATAGCTGTGTAGATCCTGGAATCCAGGAAAGTAAAGATACTGGAATCCAGAACGCCTCCGCATGCCTTATCCTGGACATCCCCCGCCACTGCCACATCACAAAACACCTGAGAAACACCTGCACTGGCTCCTATTCAACAAGAGAATCACATTCAAACTCCTCACCCACGCTCACAAAGCACTGCCCAACACCAGACCAGAATACCTCAACAGTTGGCTCTCCTTCTACACCCCGACCCGACGTCTCCGCTCCGCCGACCTCACCCTCCCAATCGTCCCACGCGTCCACAGAACTAAAACCGGTGGTAGATCATTCTCCCACCTCGCCGCCAAAACGTGGAACACTCTTCCCACCCACCTGCGCCAGACTAAAGACCTCCTTACCTTCAGGAAACTTCTCAAGACCTGGCTGTTCGAGAAGCAGAAGCACCTCCCCCTCTTCTCTCCTCCCCCCCTCAGCACCTTGAGACCCTCACGGGTGAATAGTGCGCTTTACAAATTCCTGATTGATTGAATGTATGTTGCCTGTTCCTTTTTCAGGTCTGCTGTTACAGCATACACTGCTCTTAATCTCTGGAACAGTGATTATTATCATGTAATGCTTTTATTACATAGCCACCACAGCATTTACATGTCACATGATCCAGCCAGCCATAGGTGCTGGAATTAGAGGTGCCGGGGTGGGGCAGCACCCACAAACTAACCATGCAGAAGGCCAAATGGTGAATGAGCAATATAGATACCTTTACATTTTGTTTTTATCTTATCACATTTGCTGTGCTTCAAAGACAACCAATTGTCAGGCTATTTCTTCTTTCAAATTGCTGCTTATTCTTTTAACATGGAGATTGGGGTTTAATTTTCCTTCTCTACAAAGTGAAGCAGACTATGGTGGTCATTCTGACCCTGGCGGTCTTTGACCGCCAGGGCGGAGGACCGCGGGAGCACCGCCGACAGGCCGGCGGTGCTCCAATGGGGATTCCGACCGCGGCGGTAAAGCCGCGGTCGGACCGGCACCACTGGCGGGGTCCCGCCAGTGTACCGCGGCCCCATTGAATCCTCCGCGGCGGCGCAGCTTGCTGCACCGCCGCGGGGATTCCGACCCCCCCTACCCCCATCCAGATCCCGGCGGTCGAACCGCCGAGATCCGGATGGCGGTAGGGGGGGTCGCGGGGCCCCTGGGGGCCCCTGCAGTGCCCATGCCACTGGCATGGGCATTGCAGGGGCCCCCGTAAGAGGGCCCCTACATGTATTTCACTGTCTGCTGCGCAGACAGTGAAATACGCGACGGGTGCAACTGCACCCGTCGCACAGCTTCCACTCCGCCGGCTCGATTCCGAGCCGGCTTCATCGTGGAAGCCTCTTTCCCGCTGGGCTGGCTGGCGGTCTGAAGGCGACCGCCCGCCAGCCCAGCGGGAAAGTCAGAATTACCGCCGCGGTCTTTCGACCGCGGAACGGTAACCTGGCGGCGGGACTTTGGCGGGCGGCCTCCGCCGCCCGCCAAGGTCAGAATGAGGGCCTATGTGACAATATTGATGGAGTACAGGGAGTGTAAATGGAAAGGCTGTAAGGTGTCATTTTTTTCTAACACACAATAAAAATTAAATACCTGTAAATTAACTGTATAAAATATTTAAAGTATATCAGCAACTCATAAAACACTAATGAAGCAATTTTTGTAATTTTGAAGTGTGATGGAAACAAAGATTTTAATAGGAAGAAAACAAATCAATACACTTGGTAATGCACAGATGAAATATTCCCTGAAACTCGATTTCCACACATCATCATCTGTGTGCTATATAGTTTTATCAGACAAAAATGTATATCTGTGCAAATGTAGGGCTCATTTCAAAGGAAAATGTGCTGTCTAGAAATGGCAGTGCACTACCACACCATGCTTTAGTAATATATTTGCAACAGTGTGCTCCAAAATGCACCCCCAGCTTTATACCAGACCCTTACCACTCTCCTGCTGAATGTAGTTGCGTCTTTGTGTGATGCTTAGATTTTTCACAATCCATAAGACTTCAGTTATGTAACATTGATGGTGGCACCTCCATGGTTCCAGCATCACTGCCACAAAACTGGCTATTTTCTGCCTTTTGCTACAATGTATGCGTTACCTTTTTCCAACTGGCCTTTGCTCTTATGTCATAAACCTGAAGGTCTGCTCCATGTCTTAACTGCCCCTCACACAGCATGGAAATGGGTATGCCTGGGACACAGGTGGGCATGGCAACATGGAGCACAAAATATTGATATATAGACACTGAGCATACTGAAATGAATCACTGTGCACCAACTGGGCCATCTACAAAACCTTCTACACAACAAAGCATGGAGTTTCCCCAACCCACGCCTGTGGTGTCAGAATCATGGTCATTTTGAATACTTATATACTTGATCATTTTGAAGTTCTGGTATCTGCTGACTGGTCTGGTGCAGCAGAAGTCCGGCTACCAGACTCTGGGGAAACTGAGGCTTTTGTTATGGGTGTGTTCAAGATATCCAAGCTGTTTGTATGCAATGGTTTTCAGACCTATTTTAGGCTCAGCAGTAGTGGAAATACTTTGATCTAAGGCGAATTAAACATATTACCGTAATATGCTATTGGTTTTACTCAGAAGTGCCAACACTGCAACCGCAGGTGGGTGCCAGACACTGCTGTAGTGGCACTGTGTAATTTATGTGACCTCGAAGCCCCTTACATCAGGTCTACATCAGGTCTACCAACCCAAAATTCCCTAAACACGATCCACAATGGCTAATCTAGAGGCCTTCATCCTTCAAGATTGGAATACACATGCATCTGGACATATCTTGGATGTAATTTTAATGAAGTCAAATGCCATCACAATTATTGGAAGCACCCCAGTAACCTAGGATGACCATCACCACATCCCCTTGCATGCCAACTTCTTGCCTAGCAAGAACGATTACCACAAGAACAGAATTTAACAAAAACTGCTCACAGACACCAGAAGAAGATTTATTTCTTGGTGTCTGACACCAACCTCTTCAAACATTTCCAGACATTCAACCAGCAGAAGTAGATCAATTTTAGAAGGGGCACACAAAAGACTAGGCTTGACTAATATCCAAAGCACACCAACTTAGGCTAAGCAGAAAAAGAGCACTCCTTGTAAGAATTAAAATTTCTAATAAAAACATAAAACTGAACAAGGTGCTCTTTAGCAACAATGGAGAAAAACAAACAGCTAATATCAAACATGCCTACAATGGTACAACAGAATATACAAATCTTGCATTAAAAGCGATAAAAGTCTTAGGGGGTCATTACAACCCTGGCGGATGGCGGAGAACCGGCGGTAAGACCGCCAACAGGCTGGCGGTCTTACCTTGGTGAATTATGACCATGGCGGTTACCGCCATGGTCATCCGCCGGTTCTCCGTCCCGCCCGCCAGGGCGGAGATGACCGCCGGGCTGGAGACCTGGGTCTCCAGCCCGGCGGCCGTCAGTATACCGCCGGCGGAATTTGGACCCGGCTTACCGCCGTGGATTTCCAGCGGTTTGAACAGCCATGAAATCCACGGCGGTAAGCACTATCAGTGCCAGGGGATTCCTTCCCTGGCACTGATAGGGGTCTCCCCCGACCCCCACCCCGACTCCCTCCCCTACACCCCCCACCACCCCTGCCACCCCCCAAAGGTGGCAGGGCCCTCCTCCCCACCCCGACCCCCAACATAACATTACTCACACATACCCAACACGCATGCAGGCACCACCAACACGCACACGCACACACCCCGACATACATGCCTACATCCACACACACAGTCAGACACACACACCCACATTCAAACATACACGCACACATCCATACAGACATACCCACAGCCATACACGCACTCATTCCCATACACACAACACCCCCGCAAGCATACACGCACTCACACACCCACTCTACATACACACACGCACACACCCATGCACGCACACAACACACAACGCCCCCCCATCCCCCTCCCCTAACAGACGATCGACTTACCTGGTCCGTCGATCCTCCGGGAGGGGACGGGAGCCCTGGGGGCAGCTCCGCGGACACTACACCGCCAACAGAACACCGCCACGGCGAATCACAGGACGTGATTCACTGGGCGGTGTTTTGTTGGCGTGGCGGTGGAGGTGGAGCAACCTCCACTTCCCCGCCGCCCGCAAGTATGGCTGCTGGTGGCTCTCCGTCGGAATAACGACGGAGAGCAGCCAACAGACATAATACGCTGAACGGCAAACCGCCTGCACAGGCGGTCTTCCGCACAGCGGTCCCTCGGCGGTCTTGCAAAAAGACCGCCGAGGTCGTAATTACCCCCTATATTTTTTCTGTTGGATCACCAATGCAAAATAGTCCTTGAAGGAACTACAGAGAATGTTCTAAAATTTCCCAAATCTGAGAGCACACCTACCAAAATATCACACCTGCTATCCTTTTGTGATGCCATCACTTATGAAGCTATTACAAAAAAACTCCAGGGCTACATTAGGAGCAAAACAACCCACTTACAGCCTACAAAAAGCACGACAAACACACCGAAGATAAACAGAGTTGACAGTCTCTTTGTTCTTTTAAACAATTCATTTGAGCTGAATTCAAAGAACTGGTGATCGTACATGAACCATTTGCATCTCCATCAGACCTGTCTGCCACTAATCTCCAAAGAAATCTTGCTCACTGCCTGGTTGGAATATAGAAATGCAGTCTTGCTTGGCTTACAAATATCTTATCTGTCGCCTTTAAATTGTGCAAAATGCAGCTGCCACGTCTGACACTTAATTTACCTCAGGGTGCTTAGATAGATTTCAGTTGGGCTTGCTTCACAGGTTATTAGTGAATAAATAGATCTTGCTTAGACACTTTGCATGGAGCACAAGGCACTTGTCCTCACACTTCAATGCGATATGCCCTCTCAGATGATACCTTGTTCCTCTTCTCATGAACTCTTGCCTGTGTTCTATTTCCCCAGAGCAGGCAGATGCTCTTTCTTGGGTCTAGCTCCTATTTCCACCAGAGGTCAAACACTCTGCCTAAGTGAGTGTAGGGTAAGTTGTATACATTTAAGAGTGTAGAGTGCAGCACATATGAGTCAGGCATATTGGCAGTGTTAATGCTTGTTTTACATGATACTACTTCTTTTCATGTTTGCTGGAACCCATTAATAGACCTATGGTTTAGTCTTTTTCCAGGCAGCTTGGACTACCAACATGAAGGGTTTATGTACATAAGTCATGTCAGACACAGCATTCCGGCGACTCTGCTTCCATGTTCCTTCTCCTCCTCATAATGACTGTGACTGTCTCATGCATCTACCATAACTAAGGAGTGTGGTACCCTAGCACTTGGTGAATATGCCTTTTCCAGACTCTACACTGGTGAGTACTCAACAAGCCTAATGCTGCACTGTAGGAAGTTGGCTCTGTATGCACTATTTCAAAGTAAGAAATAGCATGCACAGAGTCCAAGGGTTCCCCTTAGAGGTAAGATAGTGGCAAAAAGAGATAATTCTAATGCTCTATTTTGTGGTAGTGTGGTCGAGCAGTAGGCTTTTCAGAGGGTAGTGTTAAGCATTTGTTGTACACACACAGGCAATAAATGAGGAACACACACTCAAAGACAATTCCAGGCCAATAGGTTTTTATATAGAAAAATATATTTTCTTAGTTTATTTTAAGAACCAGAGGTTCAAGATTTACAAACAATACTTTAAATGAAAGGTATTTCACTCAGGTCTCTTAGGAACTTTGAATCATCACAATAGCATGTACTGTTTTGGCAAAAATGGCAATAAGCTAATTTAAAATTGGACACAGTGCAAAATTCAACAGTTCCTGGGGGAGGTAAGTATTTGTTAGTTTCACAGGTAAGTAAAGCACTTACAGGGTTCAAAGTTGGGTCCAAGGTAGCCCACCATTGGGGGTTCAGGGAAACCCCAAGTTACCGCACCAGCAGAACAGGGCCGGTCAGGTGCAGAGGTCAAAGTGGTGCCCAAAACGCATAGGCTTCAATGGAAATAGGGGTGCCCCGGTTCCAGTCTGCCAGCAGGTAAGTACCTGTAACTTCATAGGTCAGACCCGGGGGGGTTTTGTAGGGCACCAGGGGGGACACAAATCATCACAGAAAGTACACCCTCAGCGGCACAGGGGCGGCCAGGTGCAGTGTGCAAACAGGCATCGGATTCGCAATAGGTTTCAATGGAAGACCCAGGGGTCTCTTCAGCGATGCAGGCAGACAAGGGGGGGCTCCTCGGGGTAGCCACCACCTGGGCTAGGGAGAGGGCCTCCTGGAGGTCACTCCTGCACTGGAAGTTGGATCCTTCAGGTCCTGGGGGCTGCGGGTGCAATGTGTTTCCCAGGCGTTGGGTTCTTTGGAGCAGGCAGTCGCGGTCAGGGGGAGCCTCTGGATTCCCTCTGCAGGCGTCGCTGTGGGGGCTCAGGGGGGTCAACTCTGGCTACTCATGGGCTCGTAGTCGCTGGGGAGTCTTCCCTGTAGTGTTGGTTTTCCGCAGGTCGAGCCGGGGGCGTCGGGTGCAGAGTGGAAAGTCTCACGCTTCCGGCGGGAAACGTGTGGTCTTTAAAAGTTGCTTCTTTGTTGCAAAGTTGCAGTCTTTGTGGAACAGGGCCGCTGTCCTCGGGAGTTCTTGGTCCTTTTAGATGCAGGGTAGTCCTCTGAGGATTCAGAGGTCGCTGGACCCTGGGGGACGCGTAGCTGTTGCAGTTTTTCTTGAAGTGGGGAGACAGGCCAGTAGGGCTGGGGCCAAAGCAGTTAGTGTCTCCTTCTTCTCTGCAGGGCTTCAGGTCAGCAGTCCTTCTTCGTCTTCAGGTTGCAGGAATCTAGTTTCCTAGGTTCTGGGGGGCCCTAAATACTGAATTTAGGGGTGTGTTTAGGTCTGGGAGGGCAGTAGCCTATGGCTACTGTCCTTGAGGGTGGCTACACCCTCTTTGTGCCTCCTCCCTGAGGGGAGGGGGGGCTCACCCCCATTCCTATTGGGGGAATCCTCCAAAATCAAGATGGAGGATTTCTAAAGGCAGGGGTCACCTCAGCTCAGGACACCTTAGGGGCTGTCCTGACTGGTGGGTGACTCCTCCTTGTTTTTCTCATTATCTCCCTAGGACTTGCCGCCAAAAGTGGGGGCTGTGTCCAGGGGGCGGGCATCTCCACTAGCTGGAGTGCCCCGGGGCATTGTAACATGAAGCCTGAGCCTTTGAGGCTCACTGCTAGGTGTTACAGTTCCTGCAGGGGGGAGGTGTGAAGCACCTCCACCCAGAGCAGGCTTTTGTTTCTGTCCTCAGAGAGCACAAAGGCCCTCACCACATGGGGTCAGAAACTCGTCTCTCAGCAGCAGGCTGGCACAGACCAGTCAGTCCTGCACTGAACAATTGGGTAAAATGCATTGGGCATCTAAGATGCCCTCTATGTGCATGTTTTAATAAATCCAACACTGGAATCAGTGTGGGTTTATTATTCTGAGAAGTTTGATACCAAACTTCCCAGTATTCAGTGTAGCCATTATGGAGCTGTGGAGTTCGTTTTTTGACAAACTCCCAGACCATATACTTAATATGGCCACAACTGTACTTACAATGTCTAAGAATAGACTTAGACACTGTAGGGGCATATTGCTCATGCAGCTATGCCCTCACCTGTGGTATAGTGCACCCTGCCTTAGGGCTGTAAGGCCTGCTGGAGGGGTGACTTACCCATGCCACAGGCAGTATTTTGTGTGCATGGAATCCTGAGGGGGATGCCATGTCGACTTTGCCTTTTTCTCCCCACCAACACACACAATCTGCAAGGGCAGTGTTCATGTGTTAGGTGAGGGGTCCCTTAGGGTGGAACAACATATGCTGCAGCCCTTAGGGACCTTCCCTGGTCACAGGGCCCTTGGTACCACTGGTACCTTTTACAAGGGAGTTATCTGTGTGCCAGGGGGTGTGCCAATTGTGGAAACAATGGTACATTTTAGGTGAAAGAACACTGGTGCTGGGGCCTGGTTAGCAGGGTCCCAGCACACTTCTCAGTCAAGTCAGCATCAGTATCAGGCAAGAAGTAGGGGGTAACTGCAACAGGGAGCCATTTCCTTACATGCACCATCTGTAAAACAACGGAGAGAGTAAATAATGTTATTGCTCACAAATAAGATAGAAAGCAGATGTGGAAAAGAATCTTGCTCATTGAGCTGCAGTGCTGCAGAGAGCCCAGTACAGTTAAGATTAGCGACTCTGCTGAAGGAAACATGCACACAGTTTATGTATGTTCAGTGCACCATTGGTTATAATTGAAACAGGAGAGTCAGGAAACAAAAATATATCATAGTTAGTGCAATGGCCTTTGAAATGATGTGGCTAAACATGTTCCTGGTAGATTTACCACATTTCAGTTTCTTAATTTTAGACTTCTCATCTTTCCCTCATTAGTTTCAAGTATGTATTAGAAGAGGCTTAATTAGATACTCTACAGGGTAAAAACACACAACTCAGCAGAATTTCCTGCAGACCTCAGCTGTCCTCTCCTGTAAAAGAACGAGCCTTGATCCTTGAGCTATTATGACACAGTAAAGAATAACACTATTCAGATGTTCCTGAGTGACAGGAACATTTGGAGGAAGCAGTATGTGAACAGATAAGCGTTTGTCAGAAAAAGAACGTGTAGACAGATCAACTAGTGAACAGGAATAAGTAAAACTTGTCTGGTACACAATAAATAAAAACTGTATTTTATACACTTCATACTTACCTTTTATAGTGCAGGACCTAGAAGTGGGACTTAGTGATGACTCTTCCTTGTAGCCTGTCTTACTAAACTAAAGGGTCATCTAGCACTGTAATAGCATTTTTTATTCATGCATCTCGGTGTTTTGGTGTGCCACTTAGACATGTTTTACTCGGCCTCCACTGCCTGCTGTAGTAGAAGATTAGTCCATTATTGGAATGTACACAATTCTTAAACCCCATGATTGGCTTTTGTATTGTTTAAATTAAGTTAATATGAAGTGACAAACTTCTAGGCATTGCGATAAATGGTTACTTATTGTCTTATCAAAGCACCTGTTTTTCTTTTATTTAGGCAGGAGCCAGACTGAAAAATGCTTCTTCCACCCTAATCACACTGAGACTGTACACCTACTCTGCTGTGATTGTGGATATTTAATCATAAGGGCCGTTATCCTAAGGTAATTCATAAACTCTGGTTGCAGCTTTTCTATTGGCTGAAATATGTGACCTGGATATGGCTGAAACATGGGACCTGGAATAACTGAAACGTGGGACCTCCATACCCCACGCACATACTTTAACCTTCCCTTAGGCAGGCAAATATACATTTACAAATCTATCCCTAGGCGATTTTATTTATTTACGGATCCCTCTGACCGCTTAATGTTTAATGAAAAAAAAATCTCCTTATAAGAGCTCCTTTGTGGGAGCCCCCCCCCCCTGACTTGAAGTTACCTCTATAGGGGAGAGTAGCAACCCCTATGATGAAGCATACCATTTTGGTAGGGTGAGGGTCTTGTTTCATTAGAAGTAACTAACTTTCACATTGATCAACTGGGTGTTGATTGCTGTGTGATGCAAACAATAGAATTCAATGGCTTACCCAAGAGTCTGTCATACAGCTTTCTTTTTTCATTTTTATGAGGCACAGAACATTTTCTGACCCTCTGCATTTGAGTGCGAATGCAGGGATTAAGGCCTGGGAAGACCACAGACATCCATTCCTGTGTTCATATCCCCAGCATGTCAACATTGTTCTTAAGCCGGGGCCTGTAGCCCAGGTTGCTGCAGCTTCAGAGACTCATACACTCTGTCTTTAGTTGCTATAGAATGTCTGGGCTGGGCTTCAGTTAAATCTTCATGCTCAGCTTCATTTAAAGTATTTCATGGGCCTGAGAAAAGCTATTAAAGGGTTGACAAGGCTTTGTTTATCTTTTGATTTCTTTTCATGCCCCATGCAGCACGACATGGTTACCATTCTCTTTCCTTTTTCTTTTAATTTACTGTTCTAAGATTTTGGACACCAATCTTGGGGTGGTAAATTTTAAAAAATGTGCACAAGTGCATTAGAGAAATAGGAGTGACTCTGTAGCGAATTGGAGCTGCCAGGCCCTCCAAAAAAAAATTGTTTTTAGAAACGCAACAGAGAGAGGTAGGCGAGCAACAGAGGCGCAGGTGGGTGGACTGGCAGAACAGTCAATGCAGAAGCAGGGAGCAACAGTGAGTGTAGTAGCAGGTTTAAGAAATAACATTTTATAAAAGCTGGACAGGGTGGAGTGGGAAAGTAAGGGACGAGCTGGGGAGTGGAGAGAGGTAGCAACATGGAAAGCGTGAGGAGGGAAGGAACTTGGCGGGAAGCAGTACAGCAGGGAGAGAGCACGAAAATGCATGCACTACCAAGAAGTGCTGAAAAAGAAGAAAAAGTTAGTTCTCTGAATTGACGCACTGGAAGGATACTCATCATTGAATTAAAGTATGGTCAAAACCGTATGCTCCAGGGAGGCACAAACACAAAAAGAGGAAGGAAAGTCATTGAATAAGAATCAAACAAATGATACTGACAAGAAGGGTAACCAATGCTAAGCAACAGTCTGTGACAAAGCCAACTGTAAGTATTGGTATTGTCCACAATAGTTCTTCAACAACAGACAGCTAAAAGCTGCCTGTAGAAAAGACCTAAAAAAGAAAGTCTGAATTGATGAAATATAGCCAGTTAGGTGCCTTTTAAAAAAATGTAAAACTCCATTGCACTATGCACGTATCTTAACTTTGCTGATTATCCAGAAGTATTAAGAGTTTTGTATAACGCTCTTTATTTTAGTCAAGATCACTCTGTTTTAATTCTTTCTCTTTAATGCCTTTTTAGGTTTCGCCTGCACATCACTTGTGATGTGCTTGTGGAATCTAATGTTTTTAATATAAATATTAAAAGGGCCCCCTTGTTTTTCATTGGTTCCTGTGCTTGCCACTTACGTTTCCTCCATTTTGATTGGCGGCAGCACTATTTCCTGCATTTGCCAATGCTTGCTTATCATGTGTTTGTTCTTATCAGTGTCCCATGGCTCAAGTACCTTTTTCATGCACTTTGGTGTTGATAACGCGTCCAGCCCTTATGAATTACCTGTACCTGGACACGTTGGAGGTCGGTGAACCTTTTAGCCGAGTTGGGCTCTCCTCATCCTAGTATTGTCGGGTCACTTAATTCAATAATCAATAACTATTGTAATCAATATCCAATACTCAATTAATAGGTCAAAATAACACATTAGGAATTAATAACAGTTGGTATTTTAACGCACCATGACCTTTCAGTCATGAATAACCACACCAGTTTATTAAAAGTTAATGAATTTATTTCCCTATATTAACAAAGCTAGCACAATGTATATAAGTCTCAAAACCAAATGATATATGTATAAGAACATTACTAGCTGTCCATAGCGGCGGAAGAAACGCAATCTACGCAAAATCTGAATTAAAATGCACTCAGTTTTGGCAATGCAAATCACTAATATAAGTAACTGAATTTGACTAATTTCATACATCGGTCAGCATAACAAGATTTCAATTTAGCATGGTGCATCAAGTGAATACCTCAACTAGCCTCTAATTAGCATTGGCATGTGGGGCTTCATGTAAAACAAATTTAGTCAACACAAATTTGGAAAACTTCTAGCTTGGACCCCATCAAAATAGCAGTTGGTACCTAAAAGGAAAAACACAATGCATAATACAGTTATCCTTTCATAATTACCAAATACAATCAACATTCAAGAAAGTCTTCGTCCTTCAGGTACTGGTTCGATCAGCATGGGGCAGATATCAAAGGGGAAGAATTAAGGGCAAGTTTCCTTGCAGCAGCAAGGAGAATGGGGCAAAGTTACTGCATGGGCAAGACGGGGCAATTTTAAAGTTAAAGTCTATAGGGTGAGAATTCTCAAAGTCTCTTTCTCTGGAACAGGGAAAAAGGGCATCAAGATGTCGTCCGAGATGACGTCTGGCATTTGGCTTCAAAGATGGCATCAAGGAAAAATGGCTGACTTCTCTCTGTCCGGTGGGTTTAAGTAAGAAACATTCCAAATACTTCAGGGTCTTCCATTGGAAGGTTCATAGGGTGGCTTCAATTTGACCAATGAATAGTGTCTTTCTCCTAGTACTCATTTATGCATACATTGTCCTTGGAGCCTTGGAACACAAGTTGCAACAAGGTTTGCCAATTATTTTGGTATCAGTACTTTTATTGTCCGCACCTGCAGAGACTGACCTTGCATCAAAAGGGATGCAACCAGCCTAGCACGAAACCTTGAGATAAGTGTATTAGTCATTTCTACTGGAAAAATGCAACCTTTAAAGTGAAATAATATATTTTGTTAGTGCAAGTGAAAACCACGCAGTTGAATTTGAGACCAGGCAACTAGGCCAAAGCCTCTACTAAATTTAAGCTAAGCATAAAACAGTTTAAAAAAGAAATCATAGCACATATTTGCAATTATGACGGATTACTACGTTTTTCAATTCTTCATGATTAATAAAGCTCGTTTATAATAATGGCGAACTACTCCGAGGGCACAATTTCCCTCGTACATTATTTTATTTGCTAAAATCACACTACATTATACGATTTTGGTTACATGGTATATGAATATATGTTGGTCCTTCTTTTTCTGCGTCATCAATCCCTCCTCTGATGACTAATTATGTTATCACATCAAATCTACCCACAAATTTTATTCCATTAAAATTCTGTTTTAGTAATTTGGCATTTCAGTCAATTCCCTTTTTCTTTTGGTTCCTTTAGATTTTTCTCTGTATATTTCTACCATTTTGGTTTGTTCTTTCTCTTCTCTTCTCCTCTTGTTTCTTGTTTTCAATATTTTAATAGCTTTCCATATTCCCCAAATACCTAATAAACAAAGTAATACTATTAATATTCATTTTACTATTTTCAGTAACAATCCGTTCCAAATGTTGCTGAGCCAATTTCCCACTGAAGCAAATCCTTTTCCAACCTTCTCCCATACTCCTGGTTCTTTCAATTCTTTCAAATCTGTACTTTCGTTAGTTAAATTTGTAAGCATTTTTCTAATTTGCCCGCTGTTGTCCGGAATATAAGAACAACAGTGACGTGTACCAAGCATTTTGCAAACGCCGCCATCCTTTGCTAAAAGAATGTCTAAGGCAAGCCGATTTTGAAGAGTCATAGCTCTTTCTGCAGCAAGTTCAGCATCCATCAGGATTATAGCTCCTGAGAATTTTGTCAGCATGTTATCCACAATAGTAGACAACTTTCGTATTTTGATTGAATTCAATATGACTCCCATTGAAGGAATCATTGCTCCAAATATATCTCCTACCACACCAGAAGCTGTCTCCCTTTTCTGAACATGATGTGATTCAGACAGCTTTGAAAATTTCTTTAAGTCGTCCAGTTGATAAACCTTTGGGAATACTATTCCCAATTAACATCTCCCATACCATCCTTTAGGAAGACGATAATAGGCGTTAAGTCCACAAATATAATATATCCCTGGAATAACTGGGTCTTGTCCATTGATCATGAACGTCCATTTGGGTTGAAACAAAAACGTATGTTTACATTCACTCGTTCCCACAAAGACTGTGTCGTAATATGATTTATGTCTATGTACACAGAACCTCCCTACGTGTAATGCATCTAAAGCTATTTTCCCTTGTGTCTTTATTGCGGCAAAAGCATAGTTATCTACAGATGTCCTCTTATGTAATTCCCTTTCTAATTTCTGCTTCACCGCTTTCCTCCTATTGTCAGTGTGATCTAAAAAGCTTATCTCCATCGGTGAAAGTAAGCATGTAAGGTTCTCTCTATGTGCGTGAGCTGTGTGAAAAGGTGACAATGGCTCAAAGAAGCCCCTCATTAATTTTATATAATAATCTCTTGCTACTTTACTCAGGTACTCGATTATGGGGATATATGCAAATGTAACATCCTGATTGGAATAAAAGTAGTGAATATATTCCTGGCCATAAAATCTGGTCATTATTAAACTACATGTAATCCCGTACGTAAGAGGCATGTTATGATATGTCACCCCTTCCACTACTGAGGTAGGTATTTGTGTGCATACATAACAATCTTTCGCATCCATTGTCTCAACATACTCACTCAACAAGCGATAGAAAACGTTGGACGAAAGTTCGTTCTTATCATGCAAATGCCTTTCGTCTTGTTCGAGTTTCTTTAAAGCAGTTAGTTCAGTAGTAGGTTTAGAAGTAGAAGCATCATTCGTCTCTCTTTCATTCTTTCCATGCATTCCAAGAACTATTGCTACAATGATTAGTACACATGCAGTTATTAGACCTATACACACGTATTTACAACATTTCATTTTATGTCCCTGTGTAGTGTATCCTGTCATGATCTATATAGAATCAGAAAGTTGAAGATACTTTATCAAATCAGATTTGCAGATATAGGGGGTCATTACAACGCTGGCGGACGGTGTTAAAGCTGCGGTAATACCGCAAACAGGCCGGCGGACAAAAAAAGGGAATTATGACCGTGGCGGAAACCGCCAACATAGACAGCCACTTTAACACTCCGCCCACCACGGCGGTACAGACAAGCAGCGCGGCGGTCACCGCCAACAGACAGGCGGAAGACAATGTACCGCCCACAGTATCACAACCCGCCAATCCGCCACCTTTTTCGGGGGCAGATTCACCGTGGATAAAAACACGGCGGAAACAACATTTGCAATGGGAAAACGCTCACCTTAACACACTCCACGAGGAAGGAGGCCACCATGGAGCCGGAACTACAAATACTCCCTGCCCTTGTCTTCCTGCTTGTCTACGAACACCAGCAACGGCGGCGCCGAAGACAACGGTGAGTACTGCATCTACGACATAGGGGAGGCAAAAGTCACGGACACACACACGCAACACCCCCACCCCCACCCTCGCAAATTACAACACACACACCAATGCATTTCCAAACATCACAGTAACAACCCACAACCCCCCCGGAAGAATGCAAAGACAAAAGGAAATCAGTTCAAACATTGTAATGTATCAAAATACAGTTACCAAATATATACAGATATATATACACATTCCAAATTTTATACATTACGAGAAGTAGTGCAAGTATGCACATATCAATGTCCGTGCACCACTGGGTCCAAAATGCATGGGCGAGGCCCACACTAGATACCTGTCCACAAACGGAGAGAACACTGAAGGGGCATCAGATAGAAATACAACAGGCACCTCAGGGGGACGGGAAGGGGGGGGCACCTCAGCCGGATTACAGCATCACGCCAGATCCACGACGGGGCTCCATGCCCATTGATGTATCCTGGGGAGTGCAAAGCCACAGTCTCTCAAGTCTCTACAGTGGGTGG
The DNA here is from genome assembly GCF_031143425.1 of Pleurodeles waltl. Taxonomy (NCBI): domain Eukaryota; kingdom Metazoa; phylum Chordata; class Amphibia; order Caudata; family Salamandridae; genus Pleurodeles; species Pleurodeles waltl. The sequence goes on along the minus strand of NC_090448.1, from coordinate 461,216,728 downwards.
GTTGCCCACTGTACCTTCCTGGGGAGTGCAAAGCCACAGTCTCTCAAGTCTCTACAGTGGGTGGGTTGCCCACTGTACCATCCTGGGGAGTGCAAAGCCACAGTCTCTCAAGTGGATAACAGTCTCCACTGGTTCTGGAGGGGGACTGGTGCCCAGAGTGCTTCATCCTGTTAAGGACAGACAGAGTGGATGCATGTCTCCACTGGTTCTGGAGGGGGAATGGTGCCCAGAGAGCTTCATCCTGTTAAAGACTGACGGAGTGGATGCATGTCTCCACTGGTTCTGGAGGGGGAATGGTGCCCAGACTGCATCAGGCTCCTGTTCCGTCACTGTCCCAGCTGCACATGGGATAACGATGCTTGATGTGGCGGTTTTTTCCCTGTCCAGCGGTGCTTTGGCATGTCGGTCTTTGCCCTGTTGAGCGGTGCTTTGCCCAGTTCAGCGGTGCTTTGCCCTGTTCAGCGGTCTTCACCATGGCGGTGTTTTCCCTGTCCAGCGGTACTTTGCCATGGCGGTCTCTGACCTGTTCAGCGGTGCTTTGCCCTGTTCAGCGGTGCTTTGCCCCGTTCAGCGGTCTTCACCATGGCGGTGTTTTCCCTGTTCAGCGGTGCTTTGCCATGGCAGTCTCTGATCTATGCATTGGTGTGTGGCATGATGGTCGCTCATTGCCCAGCAGGGCTGTGGCTGCCAGGGCCCTCCTGGGCACAGACTCCGGCGGTGGTCTCCTGACCAGTGACAATACTGCTGCCCTCCTGGGCACTGACTCCGGCGGTGGTCTTGACGATACTGCTGCCCTCCTGGGCACTGACTCCGGCGGTGGTCTCCTGACCAGTGACGATACTGCTGCCCTCCTGGGCACTGACTCCAGCGGTGGTCTCCTGACCAGTCACGATACTGCTGCCCTCCTGGGCACTGACTCCGGCGGTGGTCTCCTGACCAGTGACGATACTGCTGCCCTCCTGGGCAATGACTCTGGCGGTGGTCTCAGGACCAGTGACGACAGTGCTGGCGGTGGCGTCCCGGCCGCCGGGGAGGATGGCGCCCTTCTCTGCCGTGCTGCTCTTCCCAGACTGTGCAGACTTCCTCTGGCCCTTCACCACCTTTGGAGGAGTCACAGCTGACTCGGCACTCCCCCTGGGACCCTTGTGAGCAGGTTTTCTGCCAGGAGTCTTCACCCTGTCCCGTCGGCCACTTTCCAACTTGAGGTGCTTTACAGGGGGTGGACTGGCAGTGCTTTGGCTCCGTGTCACACTTGCTGCCCTGGTGGCCGGTGCACTCCACACACCTTTGACACGCACCACTGGTACTGTACTTTTTTTTTTTGGCTGAGGTGCTACTACAGGACCTATCAATTGGAGGGGTGGGGGTGGGGGCAAAGAGGTCAACGTTGCTGAGGAAGAGTTGCTGACGAAGACTGGGATGGGTAGCTGGAGGGGGTCTGGGAGTGGAGGAAGAGGATGTGGTTGTAGGAGGTGTAACTTTAGGTGATTTGGGTGCAGGTACTGGAGGCTGTTGTGAGGTGGATGGATGTTGGGTGTGTGAGTGGCCGCGTTTGTGTACTTTGGGAGGGGGCGTCACAGACACACTGGGAGTGGACACAGGGGACGTGTAAATGGTAGTGGGGGTGGTGAGTGCAGGTGAGCGGGGTGTGGTTCTGGGTGTTCCGGTGCGAGTCCTAGTGCCTGTAGATGTAGTGCATGCAGGTGAGAGTGTAGACGACACTGGGAGGGAGAAGAGAGACGACGAGGAGGGGGACACAGTGGTGGCAGTGGATGTTGCTGTGTCTGTATGTGGGTGATGCTTGTGTGAGTGCCTGTAGATTGTGTGGTGCTTATGTTTGCATGAGCTACTTGTGTGTGTTGAGGTGTATGCATGCTTGTCTGATGGTGTGTTTGGGATAGGCTGGGGTACAGGGGATTGGGTCTGGGTGGAGGAAGTTGGAGGGGGGAGGCTAGACACAGGGACAATGGCTGCCATCAGTGCTGAGGCCAGAGATTGCAGGGTTCGATGAAGGGCAGCCTGACCAGAATGAATGCCCTCCAGGAATGCATTACCATGTTGCAACTCCCTTTCTACACCCTGGATGGCATTCACAATGGTAGACTGCCCAACAGTGAGTGACCTGAGGAGGTCAATGGCCTCCTCACTGAGGGCAGCAGGGGTGACAGGGGCAGGGGCTGAGGTGCCTGGGGCGAAGGTGATGCCCACCCTCCTGGGTGAGCGGGCACGGGGCGAATGCTGAGGGGCTGCTGGGAGGGCGGTGCTGGTAGGGGATGTGGCGGCTGTACCTGTAGAAGTGGGGGGCACAGATGGTGCCGCCACCACAAGGGAGCTCCCATCGGCGGATGAGTCCGTGCCGCTGTTTGGTGATCCTGTGACCGACGTGAAGCTCCCCTCGCCCTCCGTCCCACTGGTGTATTCAGAGTCTGTGGTGTGGCCCTCCATGGCCATGTGGGATGCAGCTCCCTCGTGCTCCGGTGCCACTGTACCTCTGCCTGATGATGCTGATGCACAAAAGAACAGGGAGAGCAGAAAAAGGGGGGGGGGACGACAGAAGAAAGACAGGATGAGTGCATGGCTTGCCGCTACCGTTGGCAGACAATACAGACACAGCAGCCCCCTGCACTACGCCGTGCTCTTGGCCTCTACAGATGCCATTCCTGGGATCTGGCCTACATGGCTATGGTGGACATCTGCACACATAGATGCCACAGGGGCATGTATACCTGTACTTGGCACACTACTGAGGTGGGGTGGAGTGACACATGGCCTGCATTACGGAGGGGCCTAGCCTACGTAACTCGCCCTGGCCTAGGGAAACCCACATCCCTACTCCCCCACCCAGACCCCTCCACTGCACGCAAAGTCCCCAGAATGAGAGTGTACTCACCCCCTTGTGCCTGCTGTGATGCCCTCAAGCACCCATCCAACTCCGGGTAGGCCACCGCCAGGATCCGGAACATCAGGGGGGTCATGGTGCGACGGGCACCCCTCCCACGTTGGGAGGCCATCCCCAGCTGAGCCTCCGCCGTCTTCTTGCTCCAGCGGCGAATGTCCTCCCATCTTTTCCGGCAGTGGGTGCCCCGTCTCTGCTGGACCCCCAGGGTCCGGATGTCCTTGGCGATGGCACGACAAATGTCCTTTTTCTGGTGGGCGCTGACCTACATGACATGCACAGGGGAAGAAGAGAAGTCATTACCAACTGCACCGTCGATGTGAGTGGCCCCCATCCCTACCCTTGCCATGTGGCACATGCATTCACACTCCTTCATGTTCCCTGAACTCTGCCCCCTTCCAACTCACATCCAGCCTTCTCCGCCAAGGCATAGCCCATACAATGTGCTCCCTGTGTACTTACCTGTTGGTCTGGAGGACCGTAGAGTAGCGTGTACTGGGGGAGGACCCCATCGACTAGCTTCTCCAACTCCTGAGCAGTGAAGGCAGGGGCCCTTTCCCCAGACGCAGCAGCCATTGTCTCTTCCAGACCGAGGTCACAGCAGCACTTGCAGTGTAGGTCCTCTCCTGTCGAAGATCAGGTATCGAGTGATTGAACAGATAGAAAATGGCGGTCACGTCTGCGGCGGTCACGTCCGCGGCGGTGCGTGTCATCACCGCCGGCGCACTTCATCATTGGCTCCTGGGACCCATAGGGTCCAATGTTAACCAATGTAGCTTTGCGCCGCGGTCTACGACCGCCTACCGCGACAGTGTACAACGACAGCACAGATACCTCACATCCCATTGTCCCACTTTAGAGGTCAGGCAGCCGCCATTTCAGGGGCCCACATGGCTTCATTTACTACTGCGTCACACATACCTAGGCCTACACTCAACACACATACAGGAACAGTTTTGTGTTTTGTGTCGTGTTCTGTGTATCTGTGGGTACATACCTGGGAATTTGTTGACTCTGTGGTCGCTGTTGTCCTTCCTAGGCACCGTCAGCTGGGACATTTGAGAAGATGGCGGAATCCTCTGGTGTACCGACCGCTGGTGGACCTGTTGACAATGGAGGAGCAACATTTGATCATCACCTACAGGTTTGACCGTGCCACTATCCAGGAACTATGTACCCAGTTGGAGCCAGACCTGATGTCACCAATCCGCCATCCCACTGGAATCCCCCCTGACGTGCAGGTGCTGTCAGTGCTCCATTTCCTTGCAAGTGGGTCTTTTCAGACAACAGTGGCCATGGCATCAGGGATGTCCCAGCCTATGTTTTCCAACGTGTTGTCCAGAGTGTTGTCTGCCCTGCTGAAACACGTAAGGACCTACATCGTTTTCCCTCAGGTGGAGGATTTGGCTGCAGTTAAAGGTGACTTCTATGCCCTTGGACATATCCCCAACGTCATAGGTGCTATTGATGGGACCCATGTAGCTCTGGTCCCCCCCCCACAGGAGTGAACAGGTGTACAGGAACCGGAAGAGTTATCATTCGATGAATGTACAGATGGTATGTTTGGCAGACCAGTACATCTCGCAGGTAAATGCTATGTTCCCTGGCTCTGTGCATGACGCCTACATCCTGCGGAATAGCAGTATCCCGTATGTGATGGGTCAACTCCAGAGGCACCGTGTGTGGCTATTAGGGGACTCTGGTTACCCTAACCTGTCATGGCTATTGACCCCAGTGACGAATCCCAGGACCAGGGCAGAGGAACGCTACAATGAGGCCCATGGGCGGACTAGGAGGGTGATCGAACGCACCTTCGGCCTCCTGAAGGCCAGGTTCAGGTGCCTCCATATGACAGGTGGTTCCCTATTCTACTCACCGAGGAAGGCGTGCCAGATCATCATCGCCTGCTCGATGCTTCACAATCTTGCTTTGCGACGCCAGGTGCCTTTTCTGCAGGAGGATGGTCCAGATGGCGGTGTTGTGGCAGCTGTGGAGCCTGTGGAGCCTGTGGACAGTGATGAGGAGGAAGCTGAGGAAGAAGACATAGACAACAGGGAGTCAGTCATACAGCAATATTTCCAGTGACACACAGGTGAGAACATTTTATTTTACTATTACATTCACTTTCACACTTCTACCTCTATCCTGTCTGTCATTTAGTAGCAGTATTTGGTAACTGAGTTGTACCTTTCCATTACGGTTTCACAGGTGTGGTTACCAACGTGTGTCATCTGCTTGCATCCTTCATGGACTTGTGATGTGTGACATAGGTATGTTGGCTTTACAATTGAAAACGCATTTTGACACTGTCATTGATAATACAAATTTACCAAATCACAGACTGACTCCAGATTGTTTTGTGCTTCAAGGGTGTTTATTTAAGTGCTAAAAAATGGAGGGGGGTTGTGAAATGGTGATGGGGTACGGTGTCCGTGGCAGAGTCCAGTCTATTGGTCACACAGGTGCACTGCCCATATGGGCATAGGAAGTGGAGCTGGGGCAGTTTCAGTATGGACAGGGTAACAAAGTGGGACAGTGGGAGGACAATCAGGGTGGTCTCATTTCCTGGCGGGGGTCTTGCCATCTTGCTTTGTCCTGTTCCTGGATCTCAGGGACCGCTTGCGGGTGGTTCTCCATCTGCAGGGGGTGGGGTGTTGGTGTGGTGGTCCTGTGGCGGGGCGTCCTGTCAACTAGCGCCGGCGGAGGTGGTGGGCAGTTCATCATCCATGCTAGTGTCAGGGGCCCCTTGGAGTGCCACGGTGTCCTTCATGGTCTTTTGTATGTCCTTCAGCACCCCTACGATGGTGCCCAGGGCGGAGCTGATGGTTCTGAGCTCCTCCCTGAACCCCAAATACAGTTCGTCCTGCAGGCGCTGGGTCTCCTGAAACTTGGCCAGGACCGTAGCCATCGTCTCCAGGGAGTGGTGGTATGCTCCCATGATGGAGGAGAGGGCCTCGTGGAGGGTGGGTTCCCTTGGCCTGTCCGCCCCCTGTCGCACAGCAGCCCTCCCAGTTCCCCTGTGTTCCTGTGCCTCCGTCCCCTGGACCGTGTGCCCACTACCACTGCCCCCAGGTCCCTGTTGTTGTTGGGGTGGTGGGTTATCCTGGGTTCCCTGTAGTGGTGGACACACCGCTGATTGACGTGTCCTGGGTACGGAGGTATGGGCCCGCTGGGTGGGTGCTGTGCTGGTGTTACCAGAGGGTGGAAGGTCAGTGTTGGGCTGTGCCTGTGCAAGGGGAACCGACTGTCCCAAGGCCCACGATGGTCCAGGCTGGTCATCAGGATCCAGTAGGGCAGAGCTGCTGTCGTCACTGTGGGCCTCTTCTGTGGGTGGAGTGGAGATGTCTGGACCCTCCTGTGTGGTGACGTTCCGTATTGGTCCTGCAGGGATATAAGAGCATGATTATTGCATGTGTGTGTGTAATGGTGTGCAATGGGTGGGTGTGCGTGTACCCCAGTGCAAGCATTCCTGTGTGTGGGTTTTTGTGATGATGGTTAGGGGGTTGTTATGGGTATGTACAGTGAGCATGCTTTGGTGAGGGGTGAGCATGCTTAGTTGTGTCATGCAGGGCTTGGTGTTGGGGAGAGTGGTTTGTGTTATTAGTACATTAGTGAGGAGTTGAAGTGATAGGGGAGGGGTGAGGGTGGGGGTGTGTGATAGCATGCAGGTAGGGTGGGGGATATGATAGTTAAGATTTGACTTACGAGTGTCCATTCCTCCACCGACTCCTCCGAGGCCCTCAGGATGCATGATGGTCAAGACTTGTTCCTCTCATGTTGTTAGTTGTGGGGGAGGAGGTGGGGGTCCGCCGCCAGTCCGCTGTACCGCGATGTTGTGCCTGGAGACCACAGAACGCACCTTCCCCCGTAGGTCGTTCCACCTCTTCTGATGTCCTCCCGATTTTTTGGATGCTGTCCCACAGCGTTGACCCTGTCCACGATTCTGGGCCATAGCTCCATCTTCCTGGCTATGGAGGTGTGCTGCACCTGTGAGCCAAATAGCTGTGGCTCTACCCGTAGGATTTCCTCCACCATGACCCTGAGCTCCTCCTCGGAAAACCTGGGGTGTCTTTGGCGTGACATGGGGTGGTGTGGGTGATGTGTGGGGTGGTGTATGTGTTGATGTGTGTGGTGATGTGTAGTGGTGTGTGGTGTTTTGTGCGTGGAATGTTGTATGGGTGATGGTGTTGTGTGCCTCTGTCTGTGTGGTGGGGTTCTCAACTGCCGTGCTCTCTGTCTCTCGGCTTCCTCAAAATCTCTGGTCGTAGGGGTTTGTGGGTGATGTGGGTATGTGTTTTATATTGAATTGGGTGTGTGGGAGTGGTGTTTGTATGTGTATCAGGTGTGTGTATTTGGAATTGTCCAATGTGGCAGTGTTTTGGAGATGTGTGTGTATTTTGAGCGTGGCGATGTGTACCGCCAATGGAATACCGCGGCTGAAAGACAGCCGCGTGGATTCGTGGGTCGTAATAGCATGGGCGTGTTTCTATTGGCATGACGGTGGAGGAATTGTTTTCGCCAGTTTAACACTGACCTTTGGTGTGGCGGACTTGTGTGGGTGTCTGAATTTCAGCGGATTCCGAGATGTGGGTCATAATAGCTGTGGTGGAATTCCGCGGCCGCGGCGGTGTATTGGCGGTCTTCTGCACGGCGGTAAGCGGCTTTTACCGGCAATGTTGTAATGACCCCCATATTGTCGTAGTTTGGACTCTTGCTCTCAGCAAGACTGCAGGTTTAAGGATAACAGTACTTTTGTTTGTAGGCGACTGAGTCTTTCCTACAACAAGTCGCAACTGTTGTCCCAACCTTACCGGCTCACTAGCAGCACCTCACCAGAAACACAATAGTAAAAGGTGATTTATGGCAGTCGCTTACGCATGGACTCAAAGTAAGATATCTCAGGGTATGTTGTGGTTGAACGGAGATTACCCTTTTCTCACAGATATATTATGTCTCATTCAAACACAGGCAATGACACAGATGCAGTAAAGTTATAATAGCTTTTTATTTAACATAACTGCAATTTGCGATAAGTTGCATGGACTGCAATGATTAGGATAATGAATATAGCAAGTAACAGTATTGTGAAGAAGAGAGTCATTGTTATGAAGACCCCCACCATTTTGTAATACATGTAAAAGATATATAAGATGGAATATGCCCTATTACCCTCATGTGTATACGCCTAACCTCCTACCTGAAGGAGAGCTGGGTTTGCTAAACCTAATCTGCCAAAGCCGTGTCCATGAGAAGAGCCCCCAACCCTCGTTACCTTGGAATGAGGTCTCTATCTCAGACTCCGTAGGGACACGAAGACTGGGTCAGCGTCAAGACGACTGCAGCATCGGTATCAGCGATGGTGGCGATGCCCTCTGGTCAGAATCCCTCTGATTATCTGTCTAAAGTGTGATGTATGTATACAGATCTACAAGGTCCCCTGACGTAGGTGTATTCCAAAACAATAGATAACAGGCATGCTTGAGATGGCAATTAATATCAACAATCCCTCGAAAGTATAGAGAGGGAAAACCCCTAAGTGTGAACACCTACTGTTTGTTTGTCTTTCGTGCTTGATCTTGACGCCTTGGTGCAGTGACACTGATAATAAATTTCATAACAAGTGGCCTAACTATAAACAAGGCAGCCATCTTAGAGGAAATAAATAATTAAATGGGCTAAGACAGAGCAAGCTAAGTAGGTTTAAAGTCACTAGGTGACGGGGGCACGAGTTTACAAGCCTACGGCTAAGCTAACTCCTGCTATCCCATTAAAACAAACTAGGATTCACTACACCCTCCCCATTGCCGTAACAGGTATGATGAAGGTACAGGAACCCAAATGCTAAAAAAGCTGCTTCTGAACTAAAAGCCAAATGCAAAAAACAAGCTAATAAAAGAAGTTAATAATAAAAAATCGCTGTGTGTGAAAACACGTTAAAACAAAAACTGTCTAAAAACACATACAGAGATGTGAATATCAACTATGACAAGTACAGCAAACGTCTATAATAATTGCATAATTTGGAATCGGGAATGGTAAGCAAATTCATCAAATTATGTGTTATACGCAGGATCTTGAAGAATGTCATCGAAGTCACCAGTCAAGGATCTAAAAAATGAGTCAACATCGTCCAAAGTGAAGTCTAGTGCTGGGCGGACAAACGGATCCACAGAGCAGAAGTGAGCCATATTCACCGGTGCATCGATACTTGCTGCAGTGTCCTCATCCATGTTAGATCTTATAACGGAAGGCTCATAGGTGGCCTCGCGGAGCAACCTCAGTCTCAAGGGGCATGACCGTGTATGAACCCTCATCGGGGACATCAGCAGTTCGTGGTCCACAGGAGATGTCGGTGCAACCGCAAGACAGACCATAGGCAGATGTTCAAAGAGACACCATATGCAGCGGAAGACTGGTTGTACACACCAGAGAAGTGGCCGGAATGACAACGACCAGTCAAGCTCCAGTTCCACCAGCAAAGGTGTATCGAAGATCCGAACCATGCGCTCACGGCGCAGTGAAGTTGGCGGGAGCGGCTCCATTTTTCTGTGTTGCTGGAAAGAAACAACCACCGCGAATCAGAAGAAATAGCAGTAGTAGTCCGCCAATTAAAGACAAAATAATTGGAAAGCCACCAAACACACTTGAAAAGAGAGAATGGATGGCTGATGGGATGACTCCAAAAACAGTCTGGAAGATGGACACGAAACCAGACCCGACAGCCTTAAAGAAATGAACAATCCCAGTGGTGCTTGAAGCATTGAATATTCTGGATACCAGCTCTACAAAGTGTTTGGGGAAATCAGTATTTAAAAGGGATTGTATCTCGGCTGATGATCTCGCAATCTGGAGAGCATACGTCTCTTTTGCGGATGTCAAGGCGACCTGTTTTTGAAACAATAGCGCCTTTAGTCTACTCAACTTGTCATAGTTCACATTAATAGTATCTATGTGGGGCCACATGTCAGATACTTTTATCTCTCGTGTGGGGGAAAACAAAATATGTCCACATCACGTAACGACCTTCGTGACTGAGATTGCGTAGGCAATTCCAGGTCGCAAGCCGCAACAGCTTTGATCGTTCAGTACCACATAACTGCCATTGGAAAGCACATGAAATACTGGACGAATCAAGGGGACAGGAGTACCCTGCAGAAAACAGGCCAAATTTGCGACCCCGTATTGCAAAGACCGTGAAGAGACACCTGTTTGCATATCATTGAATGACGAACAGCAGTCTCACATTCATTTCCGCTAAGAAAGACCTCCTGTTCACCGTTCAGACATCTATAGTAAAAGGGCAACTCCCAATCTTCCTTAATAAAGCTTTCTCCTAGCTGCTCATATCGTCCTACAGCAAGATGTTTCAGGCAGCTCGAGAAACGAAACGTTGAAATCGGTAAATTAATAATGCCATGCAAGAGCCAGATAGTTGAAGGACTCTCTGCTACTGTGAAGGGCAACTTATCTACCTTTTCTACTTGAAGCAGGGTGAAACTAGCCTCCCTTTTAGCCAATGTCTCTTGTTCCCTGGAAAAATTAAAAGCAGTGAATAGTTCACTCCCATTAATGTACCTCCATGGAATGCGGCTACTTTTCAGTGTCTGTAATGTCCAACCCAGCTGCATGATGGAACGTAACTGCGTTTGCCCATGATATAACCGGGACAAGTCTGTCTGAGTGATATCAATAGCAGAAGAAACTATATTTGATAGTGAATAAATCCTGTTGGACAGCGTGTTCATGCCATTGTCGACCACAGCTAATGTTTTTTCCAAATTCTCTTTATCTAGTTGCCTTAAACGTGCAGCAGCCTCAATCTGGGAAAGTTTCCAAATTTCATTGTAGATAGCATATAAAAACCGTTTCGAGCGTTGTTTTCTAGGACCTAACAGGAAATCCTGTAAGCCTATACTGTCAGAAAGAGTGTTCAGGTGTTTCTTAACCGCTGTTAACGTGTTTGTCTGCACCCATTGCTGGCACAGCTTACCCACACTGTATGTTGTAATTATACCTGTATGTTGACCTGATAGAAAGCGAGGGTCAGGCCTGTGAATGGAAAAAAACCCTGAAGAGTTCAAGAAACGCTTTTGACACTCATCAGTGTCGGTGGGCCATCCCAACCACCCGCCGGGACGGGAAAGTGAAGAATTATAGGTACCAGCCTTAACCATTGCATCTAGCCCGTCTTCTGAGACATTAAGAAAGTGTTGCCAATCTCTAAATTTTGTCGGAGTAGGGATACTGGGCGTGTTCAGGTCCTTAATTTTTGCTAACCCTAGACAGGATGTCTGCTCTATAGTGTCATTTGAGAAAATCATTTGCACAGGAATCAGGCATGCCCGAAACAAAGCCTCTTTACCCTGTATCTGCCAATCTTGTGTTCCCCATACACTTTTCAAATCAATAGTGTTTTTCCAATATTCGTAACCCTCAAGTGAGAGCCGGGAAACAAAGGGATCTGAATAAATCAGTTTCCTATCTGTTAGCAAAAGTTTTCTAATTAGTGCCGGAGGTATTTTAAATAATACGACTCTGCGTTTTTTGTGTCATGCCCGGAAAAGTATGTAAATTTATCGCTGTAATACTTTGGACTCCCCACCTGTGGTGTTGAACAGTGTTCCCACTGTGTGTAATTCAAGAGAGGCCTATATCTAGTTGCACGGTGTAGGTAGTGATGTCCCCAATTGTTATAGCAGAACATTTCCCCATAATTCATTGTATAATCATATACATCATCACTTCCAAAAGCGGAATAGTCCTTCATTTCAGCTATCATGGAATCAACTGTTTGGACATCCCAATCATCAGAGACAACATTAGGTGCAATAACATCAGACATTGAAATTTTGAACACGTATGGTATTTGAATGATCTCTGTAGGCCTGTATATATCGAATGGAACTTTGTCCCATACAATCCGATCAGTAATTGGTATAGCTGTAATATTGACAGGGGACAAATCACGTCGGACCTTATGTGAAGAATGATGTGGTGTTAAAATGTCATCAACAGGCTCCACAGAGGAGCGATCAGGAATATAGTGACCATTAATCAGTACAAAGAAAACAGTCACAAAACCAATCCATAAAAATAATGCAATAAATGTCAAACACAACCATAAATACTTCCATGGGTAGATCAAATAGTTCTTTTTAAGCCATTGATACAGCTTACTACTTTTTGTAAGTTTGTCAGACACAGTTGAGGATGAATCCGAAGAAAATTCATCAATGTCAATGAAATAGCCAGAGGAAGTCTCTGCAAACACAGGACCTGCTGAATTCTGATCCACCGCTCGTGGAGGTTCTTGACAGAAAACATCATTAGTCGTGGAAGTGTTTGTGTAAAATACAGCCAAATCTTGAAGCGGGGTGGTCACCGAAGATGTGACTGGAACCAACAAAAGTTCATTTTCCGCCCTCCCCATGGTCGAGGAAGTGTCTGGAACAGCAGTTGACATCGTTGCATAGTCAGTAGCAGTGATGTTCATCCTACTAAGTAGATGGATGTCCTGTTGGGTAGTGAGAGGGGATCGGGAACCACTCCTGCTCTACTGTGGAGAATCGGCCACATGGTGTAATTTGATGTAATCAATGGAGATGAATCTATTCGATTTAGAACCAGACAGTGGTGGTAGGATGACAGTCCTGGTGCCTTTTATTCCCAAGACTGGTACAGGTGCTCTGTATGATGGACCAAACTCCTTTTTCACAGCGATCTTCTCACAAACCAGATCCCCAACGTTAGGAATCCAGCCAGTCGAAGTTTTCGCCAATTCCCTTATTCCTAAGGTGGCAGCACTTGCAGATGATTTATCATCACAAAATTGTTGAAGCTCCTTTAAAACAGTGAGACGTTCTTTTATGTCAAATGGCGTTTCTGCTGCCACCATACCAGGGGCATCAAGATCGGGGACATACATAGGTATCCCGAAGAGAACCTCATATGGAGTCTTTCCCCCCAAGGACCATCTTGGCAGATTATTCAGTGCTCTCTGGACCCCATATAGGTGATGCAACCAACTGCGGCCTGAACCTAATACTCGAGCTGTTAAGGACTGCTTTAGATCACGATTCCGCCTCTCCACGACCGAATTTCCCTCGGGATGGTATGGTGAGGAGTAATGGAGTTCAACACCCATCGTCCCCATGATGTCCCTGAATGCTTTAGAGGCAAATGCAGGGCCCTGGTCCGAATGGAATGCTGCAACCGTATATGTACCGATAAAGACCAGCAAATCTTTAATAACAGTTCGGGCGTCACCTGACCGCTGTGGCCATACCCACAGGAATCTAGAACAGGAATCCACAGCCACCAGAATGTATTTGTATGCACCATCAGGTTGCAAGGGACCACAATGGTCTAGGTACACACACTGAAGTGGCTTGTCTGACACTAAAGGGATGTCTGCGGAGGGCATCTGATATTAGAGCCCTTAATTTGCTGGCAAATGTCACAGCAAAGGACATACTGCTTAGTCCGTCTGCATAAACCAGGCCACCAGTATCGTTGCTGTAAAATTGTTATTGTGGCCTGTATACCAGCATGTGCAGAAGCAACACCCGCTTGTGCGGCTGTAATCAGCTCTAATCTCTGGTCTTCATTAGGGATCACTCGATCTCCAACCCCAGGAATTGTTGCATAAGCAACATTCTGTGCACTGATATGGTAAGTATAGTTTGTAGGGTATCCTTTCGGAAGGGTCTTGCCTGCAGCCGAAGCTTTAACGGCAATCAGTATTTCATTATCCAATCTCGTCCAAGAACAAGTCACTGCAGCCACAGAAGCCGTAGCTACTGAAGCTTTGGCCGCTTCATCAGCCAATGTATTGCCGGCAACGTGTATTCCTACACGTTGGTGTCCTAATGTATGAACTACATGGACACATGGTAGCTTATCCTTAAGATCAGCCACCCTTCCCCATAACATTTTGTGTTTAATGGTGTTCCCTTTAGAATCCCTAAACCCGTTCAGTTTCCAATGATTGAGATATTAATTGTATGACTGGACACAGTAATATGAATCACATACTATGAAAGTCTGGCTTCCTGCCTCAGTAGGTTCGAGCGCTAGAAGAAGAGCCTTAAGCTCAGCCAACTGGGCTGTGCAGTCCCCTAAGGTCTGCGTGTAGGTATTGTGAGAGTGGAAAACTCCATCTTCCATCACTTCGCACACGGCTGCGCAAGCCGCCGAGTATTGATGTCTTGTACCTACAGCCGGTTGTGCTGATCCGTCAGTATAAACGATAGTAGTATAACTCTCCAGCGGCAAGATATGTAGAGGAGCGGGGTACTCCTGTTCATACTGGAGAAATTCTTGTGTCTGAAGTCTTGGGTCAAATACATAATCAAAATCAGTGGCGGTCAGAGACGTTGCCCATTGAATCCAGCGTGGATGTAATGCCTTAGCATTCGGAACGCTTGCTTTAGTGACAGCCTCTAAGGCCGGCACTGGGGAGACAACAATAATGCGTTTCCCCTGGGCAAGTGGCCTCTCCTTTATGACGGCCATCTAAACTGCTGTCAGAATCTTTTCTGCAGGTGCAAAACGTCTTTCAGCATTTGAATACAAATGTGATTTATATGCTATCGGCATTGTGTCATCCTCATTAAAGGTGACATAAGTAAATCCAAGGGCACCAGCAATTATTCTGATGACCAAATTTGTTTTATTGTCACGTGTTTGTAAATGTTTAGCTTCTAGCATGTCCCGTTGCATGTCCCTAAGTATGTGTGTGTGTTCAATCGTCCATCGTCTGCTAGAAAAATTGGGCTGAATTAAGTCATAAAGTGGCTTGATGCGTTCTGCATAATCTGGAATGTATGCTCTGCTAAATTGAAGAAACCCAGTAATGACTGTAATTTCTTAAGTGTGTTCGGAGGCTGTAGTTGAGCACACTTTTCTAGGAAGTGCGGGGCCAGGCTCTTCCCCTCGTTTGATAGCTCATATCCCAGGAACAATACACTAAGAAAGGCTATCTTGCTTTTCTTAAAATTAAATTTATAACCGAGGGCTGCAAATCCCAAAATGATCCGATCGACCCTCGCAAGATGAATGTCGAGGGCGTCGTCAGTGAGATAGATATCATCCACATAGGACAATGCATCGGAATCAAGCTCGTGCAAAATTGATGTCACACGGGCTGAAAACAGTCCTGGGCTATTTTTATAGCCTTGAGGTAAATGACAAAAGCGTTTCTGAGAGCCAAATTAAAATGCACTTAGGTCCCTGCTTTCATGTGCTAAATTCTGGCAGAAAAACCCATTAGATATATCCAATGTAGTTTTATATTTTTTACGCACTATATTGTTTATCAGTGCTGTGCTGTGTGAATTTTGTATAGCATATGTGCGTGTATGACTGTTTAAGTGTCTATAATCAACCACTATTCTATATGAATGATCTGGCTTTGCAATGGGAAATAATGGATTATTCATTGCCGATGTACAGGGCTCAATCACTCCCTGGTACTCAAGTTGTGACAGTATCTCCGTCACCGGAGCTCTCGCCTCATGTTTAACAGGGTACTGTGTCTGTGGTTGGGGTGTAGACCTAACGGGCATAACATGACAAGGAGAGTACTTGTCCCAACCTACATGATTACGGTATAGTGCAGGTGCCTGCGCTAAAGCCCATTCAGCAGCATAGGCTTCTTTGGCTGCTTCTGGAACAAGATCGGAGAAAGAAGGCAAAATGACATCTTCCCCATGCGGGAGTCTGCGGACGTGTTCAGGTGGCCAGTCTCTCTCAGCCAACAGGATATTACTAGTAAGTTCATCCCAAAATATTACACTAATAATTCGTTCCACGTCTCCCTCTATCTGAATTGTTAAATCATAAACCCGATCGGGTGGGAGAAAGCGGCCATCCGCTGTCTCAACCGCGATGTAATCGCTAGTTGCTGTCGCATCCAGATGATCTTTCAGACTCTGGCGACATATCGTGACCTCTGCCGCGCTGTCTAACAGAGTCACAGCCCACTTCTTGTTCCTCAACAGTGTTCTCAATACTACTGGCATTTTTAACTGTCAGTGCTGCCACCTTCTTCTTTTTAAACTGCAGCTTTTGCTGAGGAGTCTTTTCTTCTTTTTTAATGGCAGACTGTGGTGAGCCTTTTTTTTTTCTTTCACGTATTCCGGACGTCGATCTTGACAGCCCCCTCATTCGCTTCGTTTATCCGTTGCGTCCTGAAAGGAACGAGAGGGACGTGAATCAGTATATCTGTCTGGAGTTCTAATGTTCTCCCTATTTCTGAGATTATACCTCCTTTCAGAGTACTCCGGATGTGGAGAATCAGCTCTCTCATTTCTTCTTTCTTTGAAATCTTTTTGTTTGTCCCAGCGCTTCTTAGAGCCCTCTTGTGCCTGCTTCGTACCTTCCTTATGGGCAGTACTTTGTAACTCCAATTTTTTAGGTTTGGCTCCCAAACTATCCCGTCCTATACTAGTATAGGTATCGGAAATTATTTTCGGTAGCTGTCTCTCCTGTTCCACATTTGGAGTTTCCCAGAGACGCTGGCGTATTGCCAGTGCCACCGCTTCCCCTTTAATATTACTCAGTATTATCGAGGAGACGGCGTCAAAGTTACGCATCAATTTCATCCCCAGATCCAGGGCCGGTCCAGCCCCATGTTCATTTTGTATTTGTTTTAGCACTTCCGGTAAATTGGCAAGTGTCGGGGTACCATGTGTGGTAGTATACACGGCAGCGAAGACTGTACCCCATGTGGCGCAGTCATCCACTGGGGGAACCATCCCAAACGGCAAGAACATAGTAAGCAATCTATGTTTTTCCTGTGGTCCCGTTTAGGGAAACCCAGCTTCCAGCTGATTAGTTTTCTGGGCAATCCAGAACGGTATTTTTTCCCTTTCAGTGGGCACTTTACCCATAATAGTATGCACTGTTTGTGGATTAATCCCAGTAGCCAATTGATAACCACCAGCTACTGGCGGTGCTGGACGCGCTGGTGTAGTGTTCAACGTTCGCATTACGAACTGAACCAATCGTCTATATAATGACACTAATTCATTATATAATACTCGTAAATCTGCGATCGGCATATTCTGTATGCCTGGGTGAGGTGTATATGTGGCAAACATAGGCCATGTAGCTCCCTCATTACTTAAAGGACCTAGCCTCACTCTTCGTAGTACATGTGGTAGGGCGCCTTCAAACCAGTTCTGATGCTCTTGATATGTGAGCGATATTTAATGATACTGGTATGCTTCGTACCGTACAGGTACGTTCGCAATTTCATATGTGTGAAATGTGTGCGTTCTCTGGTCAGCCTCAGGAAAGGTGACCCAACAGTAAAATGTTTCTGTCTGATATGCTTCAGTTGCCTCTATTATCAGAGTAACATCCCCGCCCTCTTCTGTAAGGCCATGCGCTAATAAATGTTGTGTAAGTGCATGTCTAGCATTTGCAGGAATGTCTACGGTATTAGCCATAGTTGTTTAGGGAAACGGAACACCAAATAGGGGACATTTTTCCTTTTTATGAGTTCGAGCTCGAACAACCTTCAGCTTAATTAGGTGTTACCTGTTCAGCTGAGGAGGATTCTCCCAAAGACCACGGACGTCTCCGTATAATGGTACTTAGGGTACCTGTTGTCTGTGAGACAGTGATAGTCAGGGTATCCGTAAATTAGTGCCTAAACACCATCGTTGGTGGTGCCATGTCGTAGTTTAGACTCTTGCTCTGAGCAAGACTGCTGGTTGAAGGATAACAGTACTTTTGTTTGTAGGCGACTGAGTCTTTCCTACAACAAGTCGCAACTGTTGTCCCAACCTTACCGGCTCACTAGCAGCACCTCACCAGAAAAACAATAGTAAAAGGTGATTTATGGCAGTCACTTACGCATGGACTCAAAGTAAGATATCTCAGGGTATGTCGTGGTTGAACGGAGATAACCCTTTTCTCACAGATATATTATGTCTCATACAGACACAGGCAATGACACAGATGCAGTAAAGTTATAATAGCTTTTTATTTAACATAACTGCAATTTGCGATAAGTTGCATGGACTGCAATGATTAGGATAATGAATATAGCAAGTAACAGTATTGTGAAGAAGAGAGTCATTGTTATGAAGACCCCCACCATTTTGTAATACATGAAAAAGATATATAAGATGGAATATGCCCTATTACCCTTTTGTGTATAGGCCTAACCTCCTACCTAAAGGAGAGCTGGGTTTGCTAAACCTAATCTGCCAAAGCCGTGTCCATGAGAGGAGCCCCCACCCTCAATACCTTGGAATGAGGTCTCTATCTCAGACTCCGTAGGGACACGAAGACTGGGTCAGCGTCAAGACGACTGCAGCATCGGTATCAGCGATGGTGGCGATGCTCTCTGGTCGGAATCCCTCTAATTATCTGTCTAAAGTGTGATGTATTTATACAGATCTACAAGGTCCCCTGACGTAGGTGTATTCCAAAACAATAGATAACAGGCATGCTTGGGACGGCAATTAATATCAACAATCCCTCGAAAGTATAGAGAGGGAAAACCCCTAAGTGTGAACACCTACTGTTTGTTTGTCTTTCGTGCTTGATCTTGACGCCTTGGCGCAGTGACACTGATAATAAAACTCATAACAAGTGGCCCAACTATAAACAAGGCAGCCATCTTAGAGGAAATAAATAATTAAATGGGCTAAGACAGAGCAAGCTAAGTAGGTTAAAAGTCACTAGGTGACGGGGGCACGGGTTTACAAGCCTACGGCTAAGCTAACTCCTGCTATCCCATTAAAACAAACTAGGATTCACTACAATATATAAAGCTGAACGAGTTCAATGTTCACACGGTTCTTTTTAGCAGCTTAGGGGGTCATTCCTACCCTGGCGTTCCGAGACCGCCAGGGTAGGGGACCGCGGATGCACCGCCAACAGGCTGGCAGTGCATCCAGGCGCATTCTGACCGCGGCGGTAAAGCCGCGGTCAGAAAAGGGAAACCGGCGGTTTCCCGCCGGTTTTCCCCTGGCCTGCAGAATCCCCCATGGCGGCGCTGCAGGCAGCGCCGCCATGGGGATTCTGACCCCCTTCCCGCCAGCCTGGTTCTGGCGGTTTCGACCGCCAGAACCAGGCTGGCGGGGAACGGGTGTCGTGGGGCCCCTGGGGGCCCCTGCAGTGCCCATGCCAATGGCATGGGCACTGCAGGGGCCCCCTAACAGGGCCCCACATTGATTTCCAGTGTCTGCATAGCAGACACTGGAAATCGCGACGGGTGCAACTGCACCCGTCGCACAAAAGCAACTCCGCCGGCTCTATTCGGAGCCGGCTTCATCGTTGCTGTGGGTTTCCCGCTGGGCGGGCGAGCGGCCTTTTGGCGGTCGCCCGCCCAGCGGGAAAGCCAGAATGACCGCCGCAGTCTTTTGACCGCAGTCCGGTCTTCTGGCGGTTCCCGCTTGGCGGGCGGCGACCGCCGCCCGCCAAACTAGGAATCACCACCTTAGTCTCTTAACGGTTTAGCAGCGTTGTCTCAAAATCGGTTTCAAAGTCAATCAAGTTAGAGCAATGTCTTAACCGGTTCAAGAGTCAATCAGGTTGTCAATGTCTTATTCGGTACTGTTCATGGAATTTCACTTTTCAAGTGCCAAAGTGAAGTTCTGCTTCTTCGTTCTCAAGACTGAGAGATAGGAATTCATCTGACCAGTCGTTAGTGGCTATGTATGCCCATTCCGGACCAGAATATCTTCTGCTCGGTATTCTTTTCCTTTTGAATTTTGCGTCTCGTTTTGATTCTCTCTCACTGGTACTTTCTTCCTTGGCCGGGTCTTTCTCTTCACTTGGTGTTGCTATTGCGACAGACACTTCTTTTCTTTTCTCTTTCAACTTTGGCCCTTCACCTTCTTTTGATAATTCTTTAGTCCTTAGTTTCACTGGCGATATGCTTTGTCTCCGTTTCGCACTGTTTTCGCCTGAGGGACCTGCAACCGGTTCTGGACGAGGTTGAATGATTTCACCCTGCCCCACCTCCTTTTCTTCCCCTAGGAGATCAATCAGGTTTTCTTTTTCTTTTCCTATGTCGTCTGCTTCTGGGAAAGCCCTCCTCTGATCAGGCTCCCCTGCTTCTTCAGCTGTCGCAGGCTCTTTGTCACCCTCAGAATCTTCTTCACTTTCTGATGTTTCTCCTCCGTTCTCTTCAAATGGATCAGCTATTTCTTCCTCAGTAAATATCTCTCCCTCCTCTATTTCTGCTTGTTCGCCTCCAGGTTCTCTTTGTTCTGTCTCAGTGCCTGGTACTTTCTTGTCAGTCACTGGCTATTTCAGCGCTTCAACTTCCTCTTCTGTGGGGCACGTCACCCTTTTCGTGTGACTGGCGTGAATCCAGTTGGGAACTCCCGCACACTTCACAGCGGTGGTATTTGTCAGAATCACTTGAAAAGGTCCTTTCCAACGGGGTTCCAGACACAACTTCCTCACGTGCTTCTTTATCACGACCCAGTCACCTGCTTTCAGGGCGTGTCCTGGACCTTGGATCGGTGGCAAGGTGGTTGCCTCCACCTGGTGAGAAAAAGAGCGCACCACATCAGCTAGACCTTTGCAGTAGTCCAACACCATATCATCTGTAATATTCAAAAGAGCATTTGCAGGAACTGCTGGAAGCCTTATGGCTCTGCCCATGAGGATCTTGTGCAGGGACAGTCCAGTCTTTCTATCAGGGGTGTTTCTCATTGACATTAACACCAAGGGCAGTACGTCAGGCCATTTCAAATTTGTTGATGCACATATTTTCGCCATCCTCGAGTTCAATGTGCCATTCATTTGCTCCACTAGTCCTGATGCTTCAGGGCGATAGCTACAATGCAATTTTTGCTCAATGTTCAGCGCTGCACACAGTAATTTTATTACTTCGTTATTGAAGTGACTTCCCCTATCTGATTCTAAGGAGATCGGGAATCCGACACGTGGTATTAGTTTTCTCAAGAGTAGTTTTGCATCTGTAAGGCTATCATTTCTACGTGTGGGGTATGCTTCAATCCAGTGACTAAAAATGCACACAATCACCAGCATATACCTCAAGCATCCATGCACAGGCATTTCAATAAAATCCATTTGCATCCTGCTGAATGGACCTCCCGCTCTTCCAATATGGCTCAAATTTACTACTGTTCCCTTCCCTGCGTTCATTTGCTGGCAAACGACGCAACGATGGCAAACTGCTTCAGCAACTTGACGTAATTTGGGATTAAACCAATCAATTTTGAATAGCCTAACCATGGCATCCCTTCCAAGATTGGCTTGTCCATGGTACAATCTGGCCAACTGCGTCAAAAGACTGTTTGGCAGAACCAATCTCCCTTCACTTGAAACCCACAAATCATCTGGTTTCTTTACACATTGTAATTTGCTCCATGAGAGTTTCTCGTCTTCACCAACATCGTTCTGTAGGGATTTCAATTCATCGATTGTATCTACAACCTTTAGAGCAAAGGCTTCGCTTGGTTCAAGTTCTGGCTCATATATCAAATTCCATTCGTCTCTGAGCAATATACAGTTCAATGCGCAAAACCTCGCGACTTGATCTGCATATCCATTTCCCAGAGAAACATAGTCTTGCGATTTTGAGTGTGCACTGCATTTTACCACTGCTACTTCTCCTGGTAACTGGATAGCATGTAACAATTCTCTTATTCTTTCACCATTTTTCACTGGTGATCCTGAAGAGGTCATGAAGCCTCTTTGTGACCACAACAGTCCAAAGTCATGCACTATTCGAAATCCGACTGTCATTGTAAATGGTGACTTTCGTTAATGCGGAAAGTTGACATCCCTAGTAAGTGCTACCAGTTCTGCTACTTGTGCAGAGTAAACTCCTTGAAGCCAAGATGCTTACAGAACACCTGTTATTGTACATACAGCCTATCCTGCTTTCAATATTCCTAATGCATCTCTTAAACATGAACCATCAACAAAAATAATTTGATCATTTTCTTCCAATCGGGTGTCTTTGATGTCAGGTCTTGGTTTTGTGCAAAATTCGGCTTGATGTCTTCAGCGTCCTCAATTTCGACATTTTCACTGGGAAACAAGGTTGCTGGATTCAACGTAGTGCACCTTTTCATCTGCACATTAGGTGAACCCAAAATTATTGTCTCGTACCTTGTAAGCCTAGCACCGGTCATGTGCTGTGTTCGGGAACGTGTCAAAAGTATCACGACTGAGTGAGGGACCATGACTGTTAAAGGATATCCCATCACTATTCCTTCACTCTGATTTAGGCTGATACCAACTGCTGCTACGGCACGCAAGCACCCTGGCAGTGCTGCTGCGACCGGATCCAAAGTAGCTGAAAAATATGCTACTGGTCTGTTTACGCCACCATGGGCTTGAGTCAAAACAGACAAGGAACATGCATCACGTTCATGACAAAACAATGTAAAAGGCTTTGTGCAATCAGGCATACCTAAGGCTGGAGCCCTGTAGATGCATTCCTTCAATTCAATAAAAGCATCCATCTCATCTCTTTTCAGCTCTATTTCATCCAGCGCATCTTTCTGGGTCAATTTCAACAAAGGTTTGGCTAGCGTTGAGAAATTGGGAATCCATTGGCGACAGTAGCTCACCATTCCCAAAAACTTTCTCACCTCTCTTCTCGTCTTCGGTGGACTCATTTGAAGTACACTTGTTATTCTCTCTTTCATAATTCTTCTCGACCCTTTCTCTATTTGGTGACCCAAATATTTCGCTTTCTTCTGGCAGAACTGTAATTTTGAAGGGGACACTTTGTGTCCATTCCTTCCCAAATGGTTCAATAGGGCAATGGTGTCAGCTGTACAGTCATTTTCTGTCTTGGATGCGATCAGCAAATCGTCAATATACTGTACCAAGGTTGATTCAAATGGTAATTCCAATGATTCCAAATCTTTCTTTAGAATCTGATTGAAAATTGATGGTGACTCCGAAAACCCTTGAGGAATTCGACACCAACTGTAGACTCTGTCTAGGAATTTGAAACAAAAGAGAAATTGGCTGTCCTCGTGAAGAGGCACAGAAAAGAATGCTTGTGACAAGTCGATGATTGAGAACCACTCAGCATCACAGGGAACTTGAAACATTATCACAGCTGGATTTGGTACCACGGGACAACATTTGACTATTATGTCATTTATTTTCCTCAAATCCTGAACAATCCGGACCTTTCTACTTGGTTTTATTAGTCCCATGATTGGTGAATTACATGGACTACTTAACACTTCTTTTAGTACTCCCTGTTTTACAAACTCATCAATGAGTTGGGCGACTTTCATGAGGGTGTCTTGTGCCATATGGTATTGTGGGGTCTGGGGAAAATTTACATTGGGTTTTACAGTCACTTTCACTGGCTCTACTCCTTTGACCAATCCTACTTCTTTCCCTGTCATATCCCACACTTCCTTTCCATCTGTTTCCTGTAACTCAGCAGGAATATCTGCTTCAGTGAGCATTGGATAAAGAGTAATCAAGGGATACTCTTCATCGACAGTTTCCATTTCGTCCCCTCCTACACTGTCCTCTTCTTCCCAGTCACTGTTTGTCTGAATTTTAATTCCATCATTTGAACACATAATCGAGCATCCCAATTTACACAATAGATCTCTCCCTAATAGTGATATCGGGCTTGAGTCACACACCACAAATCTATCTGACCCTTGATAGTTACCAATTCTGACTTGCACTGGATCTGTGATTGGGTTTGTCAGGTACCTATTTGCTACTCCCACTACTTGAACTGTTCTCCCTGAAAGTGGCAAATTTGGTACTTCGATGCTCCTAACTGTAGAGCGTGTAGCTCCTGTGTCAACCAAGAATGAAACGCGGTGACCCATAACTCTTCCTTCCACATACAGACCCTTTTGATCAACTTCCAAGGATGCTGCAAGCATACAATTTCCCTCCTCATCTGAACTTTCATTCTCCCACGCATCGTTTATTCCATTCTCACTGTGTAACGGGAATTGGTGTACTGTGTCACTTTGGTTCATCCCTTGACCCGCGACCTGTTGAGGAAGCATTACTTGCTGCTGATTCATTGGTGCTAAGGGTATTTGCATTTGCTGATTAGGTACCATAGGAAACTGCTGTTGCATTGGCTGCATCTGTGCCATTTGTGCACGGGGCGTTTGCACCTGCTGCGATTGTATGAGTTGTAAACCCTGCATCTGATTTACATTATTTTGAAAATTTGGATTTGGACCTCTCAATTTCGGTCCTCTCATATTCTGAAATGCATTGACATCATTGTTTTGCTGACCTACACCTTCCTGCACCATATTGGGCACTCCCGCTTCCAATGCCTGACGATTCCGCACGTGTGACATGGCATCACCTTCTTCATTGCCTGTATACCATTCGGAATCATAACAGTATTTAAATCAGGACCATTATTCACAAAACCTCCTCGGCCTCTGCCTCTCATTTGTGGCTGAAACATAACATTTCCCTGCTGTTGCTGCTGCGGCAACTGTTGAAAACCTTGTAAACCTTGCAAACCTGTCTGAGCTGCTCTAAGCTGCATCACCATCACCTTTTCTTTCAACCTTTTCTGCTTTGTCTCAATCTCATCACTGCAGTATTTTGCATAGTTCAACACTTCGTCGATCGATTTTGACTGCCAACAAATCAAATGCATTTTAATCATCTGACTAATCTCGGGTCTCAACCCTTCCACAAATCTGAACACGAAATGGAGCATGTCCTTTGCCTCAATCGTTTCCGTGCCACTCTAATTTTTAAACGCTTTCAACAATCTCTCATAGTACGCATGTATCGACTCTTTAACCTCTTGTGCTGTTCTGTCAATCCTCTGCCAATCCACATTTTTCGACGCAACCTTGGTTTTCAAGTGCTCAATCACTTTATGGTATAAACTCATTACCGTAGGTGATGATGCACCTGTGTCCCTATCTCTTTCGGGTTCACTTGTTGGCCAACCTACAGTCCTCTTACAATCTTCCCACAAATCTGCCGGAACCACAATTTTGAATAAGGTGTTCAGGTCTTCCCAAAGACACTTTGCGAGTTTCACGAATCTATCTGTTTGTTGATACCATTCGATCGGTTTCTCTCTTAATTTAGGGAAATCATCCGTAAAGGATTGAATATCGCACCTGTGCCATGGTACATGTACACGTTTTCCCCCTGCTGTTTCTCTCATTGGCAACATGGTTATCAGGTCGTCATTCTGTTGTGCCTTTTCATTCCGATCTGGGGTACTTTCTTTCTTTTTGTCCTTTTTCTTAACCCATCTACTTTCCCACTTATCTAGACATCTCCAGACCTGCGCGCTCTGCAGTATCTCCTTAAGGTGTGTTTTCATCCCTGCCGATCTCATGTGTTCAAAATCTTTTGTCTCAAAGTCTAGCCTGTAACTTCTGCTCAAATGTTTAGTCTTACCTATATCGATCTCGTTTCTGTCTGCAATTTCTTGTAACTTCTTATGTATGCTGCTCACTTCTCTTGTAATCCTAGGGCACATGTATCTCAACTCTTCTTCTGTGTATGATTCTAACCTGTTCAGACCCATTGTTCCCTCCACCAGTTCATCTGCTTCCATGCCCAATCTTATTTTATTCAGGTATTCCTCTCCCTTCCCACTGGATGTATTCTGTGGGGAGTTCAGACTGTTGAACCATTGTGTTAGCTGTTGTGCGTTTAGTCCCATCAATGTAGCACTTACATCAACTGCTACAGATGGTTGCTGTAACGTTTCAGTCTTTGAAGTTAACGGTTCTAATAGTGGTGGATTCGACCTTACCACAGTCGACGGAGCACAAATTGGAATTGGACTAAATCCCGACGGGGACCCAGATCCATTTGGCAGTGTTGCTATCGGAGTCGTTTCTGGAGTGTTTTCTATGCATCTTCTCCCTGTCTCACTTTGTGTTGAGAGAGCGTAGTTTAAATATTACATATATTAGACGTGAAATGCTTATACCTAACAATGCTGCATACAAAAACAATCATAAAATATTATTTGCTTAAATGTATTCTTAACATAATTATAAGTGTGAAGCTACTATTGTGCACATATGCTAATGTCGAACATAAGAAATAATTGCTTATGATTAATTGAATATCTACGAAGATTGCGTTTATTAGAATCTATAAGTCTTAAGTTAGCGTGAGCTGAAAACTTAGCTGTGTAGCTCGCATATTAAAGCATATTTTTCTGTTTCTCCAGTGTGCTGATTCGCAAAAGGCCATGACCCAGCATGTGTTCTTTTCCTTTGTTTTATGTTGCAAGTTATGCCCTATTCCCATCCGCATGCTAGCTGCCTTAGTATAAGTTTTATACGCTTTGCAACAAATATGGAAACATTCAAGGACAATCTACCATGGAAAAGAGAACTTTTGACCTGAAGAATGTGCCAGAGAATGAAGTAACCCCCGGATGTGCCACCTATGAAGACGTCAATTATGAAGACCAATCAAAACGTTATAAATTATCGTGGGGTGACAAGTTGGATTATTTAATGGATTATTTGATAGGCTAAAGATAGTGGGGTATAGCGATTATCCAATAGAATTTTGGGGGAATGTATTTGGGAAAAGGGATAAAAACTCATGACACAGAACAGTCAGTAGAACTAGGTAGGGAATGATATCGATTGCATCGAGAAACTCTGTCACTCTGTTTGGTGATTTGAGACTTAGACAAAACCATCTTCATCCATAGACTGCCCTTCTACACTTCTCCTCCATATGAGGGAAGTGTCCCCTGTCCTTAGATGAAATAGACTGTCGGCGCTCTAACTGATGTCCTGAAGACGAAGACTGATCCTGTATGCTGACTCATTCCGAGGAGGGTAATTATGACAATTGCTATTGTAATTCGTCTATTTGCTTTTCCTTTCTAGGTACCAACTGCTGTATTTTTGGATAGAGACCCTAGTTAGATGTTTTCTAAATTAGTGTTCTAAATTGTTTTGCATGAAGTCCAACATGCTGATGCTAATTAGTGGTTAGATTAGGCATACACCTTGACTAACGAATTAACGCGACTGACGTTGTGCTATGCTGAATTGAGACGCATATGAGGTTTTATGCATTCTGATTTGTGTATCTCTTACATTGGTGCTTTTATGTTTGTGATCTTTGCCTTGTCGAAGTCTTATCACAGTTGTCATATTGCGACTATGCTCTTTTGTTTCATGGTTTTGAGACTAATACTCTTGCTATTAGATTGTAATCAATAGGGAATAAAATTCACAAAACTCTCATAAAGGTGTGGTTATTCTTGACTGAAAGGTCATGGTTGCGCCGACCGTTTAATCAATGTCTAAAGTGAACTATATTGTGGTGATATATGTTGATAATATCATTGATATACTGCTTGACATATTAATCAGTTATCTCGTTCTACGGTGTCTGACAACTGGGTCAAAAGATTCATCGGCCTAAAACGAGTCCTAATGTGTATAAATTGACATAGAGGGACGCGTTAACAGTTCTGGTAGCAGAGCGACGGTTTGGCCCTTTGTGGCCCTAGGACGGAGATTCATTGTTTAAATTGTTTTTCTGTGATAATGCAATTCGGAGATATGATGGGTTTCTAAGTTTACCATGGCTTTCCCGGGATCTCGGAGCCTGCCTAAATGAGTTGGGGAAATCGCAAAAATAAATTTTGTTAAAGCATTCAAGAGCGCTCTAAAAGGAGATGTATATATTGTTGCAACCGATGTGGAACCTGCACCACCTGAGGGCACACCAGCTTATACGGTTATGGAAGAAAAAGGTGTTGCGCCTTGTTTAAGGATGAAACAGTGGCGCAAATTAACAGAGAAAGAAGGGTGTCTAGCGTTCCCAGAACATGGGACATTTAATCCAAAGGTATTAGAAAACCTAAAATGGATGTTAAGTACGCAGAAACCACCTCCAAGACCGGCGCAATATGAGGCTTTGGCGATTTGGGAATTGATGGCTCCCAAGCATAGACAGGAAAGGTTTCAGAGAAGACTGAGAAGGGCTGAAAAATCCTATGCAGAGGCTAGATCGGATAATGAGAGCAAAATGTGGAGACAGGGAATTGTAGACGGGTTGAAAATGTTCCCAGCAATAACTCAGGGAGAAGAAATGCAGGGAAAGAAAGCCTCCTGTAAAACCGACAAAGATTCAGGCAAATCTAAAGAAAATAAACGATCCTGGGAAGAGGAAGATGACTCAGATGATGAGGAATTTATGGATAGATTGTTACATGATCGCCCACCACCATATGCGGTGAGTGACAGCGCTCCAAGTACTAGTCTGGATCCTGGGAACCAGACGCAGGAAAAGGGAGTTGCTGATACGGGACAGATTAGCGATACAGCTTTGACACAGAATGGTGACAGTGTACCCACTGCACCAGACTTGCCGATACAGTTACAGCCTCCACCACAGATAAAGAGAATCTACCCTGATGTCCCAGTGCTTGAGACTACTACGAATTTGATAGTGCCACCAGACCCGATATATACAAAGCCAAAGCTAATACAGATTGAATCAACTCCGAAATTAATGTCTTGGCCACCACCACAGTTAATACCAGGGTATAACCCTGTAGCAGGACCACCGATAGTACCTGTTCCAGGTACATTGGAACAGACCTATGGTGTTCAGGCTCCAAGAGGTCTGGGTCCAGGTCAGACACCTGCTGCTATATCGCTGCCCATTACTGTCGGTCCACCAGTGCCATTATATGCACAGGGTAGAACGAGTGTGTGTGATCAGGGAGTGATGACTCAGGAAGCGATAAGAGGAGGGTCTATGGGAACTCCACAAATAATGGCCCCTGGAGAACAAGTAAATGAATCACCCAGACCCTTAATGGACCTTAGTCCAGTGGGAGCACCTCTCGAAGCAATGCGTCAAGCAGGGTTGGGAGTTCTAACTCCCCAAACCATGAATACGAATACCTCACATTCTCCAATGATACATGCAGGGAACATTTCACTGCAGGGTTTTACAGTTCAACAGTTAAATGAATGGTTGGAAGAAACTTATACTTCACAAAAGACTGCAGTGATTACGGTCAAACCTGAGAAAGAAAAACAAGACGAATACCTGAACTTTGTACGACTAGGGGCAGAAGCTGCCAAGTTAGTTGAAGGAACAATGGGAGTAAATAGATTGGAATCATACACAGAGGCAGAATTAAGATACTTGTGTCCCAAGATTACCAAGGAAGTAGGCAAAGTACATCAGAGATTAGCGAATTTAGCAGACAAATACAATACAGATATCGGAAACACTAAACATTTGAAAAAGAGTTACAGATTAGATTTTGATTCAAAAGATTTTGAACATATGAGATCTGCAGGCATGAAGGCACATTTGAGAGAACTGCTGCAAAGTGCACAGATTTGGGGTGCATTGGAGAAATGGGAGAGCCGATGGGCGAAGAAAAAAGATAAGGGCAAGGGTGATAGCCTAGGGTCTAATCAAGCTAGGACCTCATCTGATTTGGAATCAGTAAAAATATTACCTATGAGAGAGACAGCTGGTGGTGTTTTAGTACATGTGTCATGGACTAGAGGAGACATTCTATCCTTTACTAATGATTATCCCAGATTGAGAGAGAAACCGATCGAGTGGTATCAACAGACGGACAGGTTTGTGAAACTTGCTAAATGTCTTTGGGAAGACTTGAATACTTTGTTTGAGATCATTGTTCCGCCTGATTTGTGGCTTGAGTGCAAGAGAGGGGTAGATTGGCCGACGAAGGAGCCGGCGAGAGATAAGGTGACCGGAGCACCTTCAGAAGAGGTGATGAAATATTATCATAAAGTGATTGAGTTTTTGAAACAAAAGGTGTCGCCAAAGGTGACTGACTGGCAGAAAATCGACTGGACTTCTCAAGAGGTTAAGGAGTAAATACATGCTTATTATGAGAGATTGTTAAAGGCGTTTAAGAATTACAGTGGTACTGAGACTATCGAACCGAAAGATATGAACCACCTTGTGTTTAGATTCGTCGAAGGATTGAGACCGGAAGTTAGCCAAATGATTAAGAATCATCTGATTTGTTGGCAAGCTAAATCGATTGATGAGGTGTTACAGTATGCAAAGTACTGTAGTGATGAGATTGAGTTGAAGCAGAAAAAGCTGAAGGAAAAGGTGATGGTGATGCAGATAAGAGCTGCACAGGCTGGAATACAGGGAAATGGAGTTCAGCAGATGATACAGCAACAACCACAAATGAATGGCGTGTTTCAGGCACAGCCGAGAGATAGAGGTCGAGGGTTTGTGAACCGTGGATTAGACATGAATAACATTGTTATTCCAAATGATGTTCAAGGAGCGAAAAAGATGTCACCATGTCACGCGTGCAGGGGCGTGGGGCACTGGAAGCGGGAATGTCCAAATATGGTGCAGGATGGTGCAGTTCAGCAGAGCACTAATGTTGGTACATTACAAAACTCACGAGGTCCGAAAATAAGACATCAAAATCAAAATTTTCAGAATAACTTGGTACAAATGCAAGGGGTACAGCCCATGCAGTAGATACAAATGCCACATTTTCAATCAATACAGATGCAACCAGTACAACAGCAGATTCCTATGGTGCCTAGACAGCAAATGCAATTACCAATGGCTCCGATGGAACAGCAACAGGTGATGCTTCCTCAGTAGGTCACAGGTCAGGTAACGAATCAAAACAATACTGTACAACAGTTCCCACTACGAGGTGAAAATGGGATAAATGAGGATTGGTCAGACGATAGTTCAGACAGCGAAGAGTGCAGGCCTGCAGCATCCTTAGAGGTAGATCAGAGAGGCCCATATGTAGAAGGGAAGGTGATGGGCTATAAAGTTTCATTTTTGGTTGACACAGGAGCCACACGTTCCACAGTTCGAAGTGCAGAAGTTCCAAGATTGCCTCTCTCGGGCGTACCATACGAGTGGTCGGAGTAGCAAATCGGTACTTGACTAACCCGATTACCGATCCGGTACAAGTTGAAATTGGCAACTTCCAAGGGCTACATAAATTTGTTGTATGTGATTCAAGTCCAGTATCCCTACTGGGAAGGGACTTACTCTGTAAGACAAAATGTTCAATTACCTGTTCCAACGATGGAATTGAAGTACAGACAAATAGTGACGATGAGGGAGATGAAAGTCAAATTATAGAGGATGAGAGAGGGACAAATGAAGACTACCCTTTGATTACTCTATTCCCAATGCATACTTTGATTGATCTACCTGTCGAACTACAAGGAACAGTAACAGAGAAAGTGTGGGATTTGACCGGGAAAGAAGTAGGATTAATAAAGGGAGTAGAACCAGTCAAAGTTCAGATAAAACCGAATGCAGTGTTTCCACAAGTGCCACAATATCACGTGACCCAAGACGTCCTCATTGAAGTATCACAAATAATTGCAGACTTTCTCAGACAGGGAGTTCTGAAAGAAGTCTTGAGCAGTCCATGTAACTCTCCCATAATGGGTTTAAAGAAACCCTGTGGAAAAGTTCGAATTGTGCAAGACTTGAGAAAAATAAATGAAATTGTGATAAAATGTTGTCCTGTGGTACCTAACCCAGCAGTAATAATGTTCCAGGTTCCCTGTGATGCTGAATGGTTTACCGTAGTAGACCTATCACAAGCCTTCTTTTCGATACCTCTTCATGAGGAGAGACAATTTTTGTTCAGTTTCAAATTCCTGGATAAGGTGTACAGTTGGTGCAGAATTCATCAAGGGTTCTCAGAGTCACCATCCATCTTTAATCAGATATTGAAAAAGGATTTGGAACCTCTTGTGCTGCCTTTTAATTCAACTCTTGTGCAGTACATCGATGATTTGCTAATTGCATCCAAAACAAGGGACAGTTGTAAGTATGATACCATTGCATTACTGAATCATCTGGGAAAGAACGGACATAAGGTGTCACACAGAAAACTACAATACTGTCAGAAGGAGGTGAAATATTTGAGACATTTGATTGAGAAGGGTTCCAGGAGAATATGAAAAGAAAGGATAACAGCTGTCTTGCAAATGAATCCCCCAACAACAAAAAGAGATGTCAGGATGTTTTTGGGAATGGTGGGCTACTGTCGCCAGTGGATACCCAACTTCTCAATTATTTCAAAACCGTTAATAAAACTGGCAGGAAAGGAAGTCAAAGATGAGCCATATACTATAACTTTGTCAAAAGAGGAGCTTGAGTCATTCATAGAATTAAAAGAATGCATGTGCAGAGCACCAGCATTAGGAATGCCAGACTACGAGAAACCTTTTCTGTTGTTTTGTCATGAACGTGATGCTTGTTCTTTGTCTGTCTTAACACAGGTCCACGGAGATGCAAATCGCCCTGTAGCATATTTTTCAGCTACTTTGGACCCTGTCGCAGCAGCCTTACCGGGTTGTTTGCGTGCAGTTGCAGCAGTTGGTCAGAGCCTTTTACAATGTGAAGGCATAGTCATGGGATACCCTCTGACAGTAATGGTTCCACATTCAGTTGAAATTCTGTTGACACGAACTAAGACTCAGCATAAGACAAATGCACGTCTCACTAAGTATGAGACGATCATACTGGGATCGCCAAATGTCACTCTTAGAAGATGTACTGTACTGAACCCGGCAACTTTGCTACCAAATGAAAACACTGAAATTAAAGATGGGGAAGAGTTTGAGCATGATTGTCTTGAGGTGACTGAGTTGTGTACCAAGCCTCATCCCGATATTCAGGACACTCAACTGAAAGAAAATGACTGCATCATGTTTGTTGATGGGTCCTGTCTAAGAAATTCTGCAGGAACCCTGAGAGCTGGTTATGCGGTATGTACCATAACTGGCATCGTCGAAGCCTCCTGGCTCAAGAAAGTGTTTTCAGCACAAGTGGCAGAATTAATCGCCCTTACTAAGGCATGCCACGCAGCTGTAAATTTGAAAGTCACTATCTATACTGACAGCAGATATGGATTTGGAATTGTGCATGATTTTGGCCAACTTTGGTCACAGAGGGGTTTTATGACTTCCTCTGGTTCTCCTGTGAAAAACGGTGAACAAATACGAGATTTGTTACACGCGATTCAGTTACCTCTCGAAGTTGCCGTGGTGAAGTGCAGCGCTCACATCAGATCACAAGATTTTGTGTCTATGGGAAACGGCTATGCAGATCAAGTTGCAAGATTTTGTGCATTGAACTGTATATCGTTTAAAGAGCAATGGGAATTGTTACCACAAACTGAAAATGATACATGTTTAAATCTAGCATTACGGGTGGTTGACACCTTAGATGAATTAAAAACATTACAAAGTCATGCGAGCAAAGAAGAAAAACGCTCTTGGCAAAGAATGCAATGTGTACAAAGAGCTGATGACCTATGGGTTTCAGAGGAGGGAAAATTAGTCTTGCCAAATAGCCTCTTGTCACAGTTTGCCCGGCCTTATCATGGGCAGGCACATCTGGGAAGAGATGCCATGATCAGGTCCTTTAAGATCGATTGGTTCAATCCAAAATTCAGACATGCAGCGGAAATCACTTGCCACAGGTGCGTCATCTGTCAACAGATGAATGCTGGAAAAGGGACTGTGGTAACTTTGAGCCACATTGGGAGAGCTGGAGGTCCATTTAACAAAATGCAAATGGATTTTATTGAAATGCCTGTTTGTGGAGGATTGAAGTACGTGTTGGTGATTGTGTGTGTTTTCAGTCATTGGATCGAGGCATATCCCACACGTAGGAATGATAGTCTTACAGTTGCAAAACTACTACTCAGGGAACTAATACCAAGATTCAGTTTTCCGGTTCCTATAGAATCAGATAGGGGTAGACACTTCGACAATGAGGTGATTAAACTCCTGTGTGCCGCACTCAACATTGAAGAAAAGCTGCATTGTAGCTATCGCCCTCAAGCATCAGGATTAGTAGAGCAGATGAATGGTACTTTGAAATCAAGGATGGCAAAAATGTGCGCAGCAACTAATATGAAGTGGCCAGATGCCTTACCTCTAGTGCTGATGTCAATGAGAAACACCCCAGATAAGAAAACGGGACTGTCCCCCCATCAAATCCTCATGGGCAGAGCTATGAGATTACCAGCAGTACCTGCAAATACACTAGTGAATATTACAGATGATATGGTGTTGGATTACTGCAAAGGTTTGGCTGACGTGATTCGCTCTTTTTCTTACCAGGTGGAAGCTAACACATTGCCACCGATTGGCGATCCAGGTCACTCTCTACAAGCCGGTGATTGGGTAGTTGTCAAGAAGCATGTGAGAAAATCGTGTCTAGAACCACGTTGGAAAGGGCCATATCAAGTAATATTGATGACTACTACTGCTGTGAAGTGTGCCGGGGTTCCCAACTGGATATATGCCAGCCACACAAAGAAGGTAACGTGTCCTGTTGAAGAGGAACTTGAAGTTTCCGGCACAGTAACCTTAGAAGGAGAGGTCTCAGGGTCAGAGAACAGTCAAGAAGGAACTGAGACTACCGGAGAGCCCACTGAGAACAGCCTTGCCCCTCAAACTATCAATGAGTTCGAGAGAGGTGATAGAGTGCCTATCTCAGTAGAGGCAGCAGGAGAACTAAATCAAGGAGAGGTTCTCCCAGAAGTAGACAAATACGGATTAGAGTCTGAACCCAACATAGCACCGAAGAAGAAAGAGAAGGAGAAACCGTAGAGAAAAACCAAAACGTATCAGAGTCCCCTGAACCAATTGCAGGTCCGTCAAGAGAAAACACCATATCACAAGAGGAGGGTGCTGTCCAACGTCCTGAAGGAAAACGTCGAGAAAAAACGCATAGAGGCGACAATTGGCCAGACAGACAACTCCTTAAAATAAGGGAGGCATCAAATGACACAATAATAGAAGAGGGTGATACTTCTCAAGCAGATGATCTGAGTGAGGGGGAACAACAAGGTGAACGAAGATTAAAGAGAAAAAGAATCGCAAACAGAAGATATACAGGTCCTGAATGGGCGTACGCTACAACCTTTGAATGGCAACAAGAATTCCTAGCATTCTGTTTTGATCGAGAAGTACCAGGCCAATACTATGGCACCTGAATGAGTTCAAAAAAAAATTGGGGGGGCTAAAATTGAAAACTGAAAAGAAAGAGAGACTCTTGAAACCACCGGAAGTGACACTACAAACCGAATTTGACTTTTAAAGAAACCTGATTATGACAAGCTGCTAACCTGACTTGACTGAAAGGGTCCTGAAGTGAGTGAAGATGCTAAAATATACGCAGAAAAAAGAAGAAAAAAAAGTTTATCCTTAAGTTGATTGTTGATCTGCTATTCTGATTCTATACAACCATGGCTTACAATAGAAATAGTAACAAAGGGAGTACGGTGTGTGGTTGGTTACGTCTTATAATAGGTGTTGTGTGTGCAGTGATAATAGTGGGAGTGATTGTGGGAATGCCATGGAGAGAGAAAGAAACTATTAACGCAACTTCAAAACCTGAAACTACTACACTAACATCGTGGGAGAGATTTGAGCAGGATGCAAGACATATGCATGAAGGAACCAATGCAAAGGGAGAACTATCTACTAATGTCTTCTACCGCTTACTAAATGAGTACGTGGAAACCATGGATGCGAAAGTTTGTTATGTATGTACTAAAATTCCTTCATCTGTGCAGGAGGGAGTTACCTATCATAGTCTCCCTCTTACTTATGGAATTAGTTGCAGCTTATTATTAATAAGATTCTATAATCAAGAGCATGTGCAATACTTTTATTCGAATCTGGATGTTGTGTTTTCCTTTGTGCCTGTGATTGAATTCTTAAATAAATTAGCTAAAGAGCACGATATAAAAATAGTTAAAGGGTTGTTTGAGCCAACACTTACGTTTGGAACTGCCTATGCACATCGTAATAATTTGACTTGCTTACTGTCGCCTGTAGAGAAAAGCTTCTTAGATCACACAGATGATAGGCGCAAAGCATTAAAAGAAAGATTAGAAAAAGGATTAGAGAAACGCACATACGCAAATGATTTTACTTACACTGCAATCAAAACACAAGGCAAATTAGCTATAGATGCATTACATGTAGGTAGGCTTTGTATATATAGGCCGAAATCTGAACAGGATAATTTGTTTGTGGGAACGAGTGAATGCAGGCATGTGTTTTTGTTTCAGAGTAAATGGACCTTTATGCTAAATGGACAAGATCCAGCAATCCCTGGAATCTATTACATCTGTGGGCTAAATGCTTATTACCGTCTTCCTAAGGGATGGTATGGGACATGTTATTTGGGGATAGTATTCCCAAAGATATACCATATTGACGACTTAAAACAAATACCTAAAACATCTGAATTACAACATTCTAGACAAAAACGAGAATCAGTGGCGGCTGTCATTGGTGATATATTTGGAGCCATAATCCCATCAGTAGGGGTTATATTGAATTCTATGAAGATTCAAAAGTTGTCTACTATAGTGGATAACATGTTGACAAATTTTACAGGGGCTATACTCCTGATGGATACTGAACTTGCTGCAGAAAGAGCTATGACTCTTCAAAATCGGCTTGCTTTAGATATTCTTTTAGCAATGAGTGGAGGGGTCTGCAAAATGCTCAATGAGCGTCATTGTTGCTCATTTATACCTGATAACAGTAAGAAGATTAGAAGTATGCTTACTAACCTTACTAGAGATAGTACAGATTTGAAGGATTTGAAAGAACTTGGTGTTTGGGAGAAATTTGGAAAGGGAATTGCCAGAGTGGGAAGCTGGTTTACCAACATTTGGAATGGGGTACTTGCAAAAATCTTGATGGGTCTATTAATTGTTTTGGTTTGTCTATTGGGATTATGGGGGGCATGTAATATTAATGACAAAATAAAAAGAAATTGGACAAAAAGAACCAGGAGAAATGAAGAAAGTGAAAGAGAGAAAATGTTCAATGAAATTTGGGAAAGCTCACATAAAGGACAAGATGTTGAAATGCGTATTATGCGCAAGGTGAAAAATTAAATCAAAGAAAGATTTGTGTGATGACGAGCGTCATCAGAGGAGGGACTGAGAGAGCGTAGTTTAAATATTACATATATTAGACGTGAAATGCTGATACCTAACAATGCTGCATACAAAAACGATCATAAAATATTATTTACTTAAATGTATTCTTAACATAATTATAAGTGTGAAGCTACTATTGTGCACATATGCTAATGTCGAATATAAGAAATAATTGCTTATGATTAATTGAACATCTACGAAGATTGCGTTTATTAGAATCTATAAGTCTTAAGTTAGCGTGAGCTGAAAACTTAGCTGTGTAGCTCGCATATTAAAGCATATTTTTCTGTTTCTCCAGTGTGCTGATTCGCAAAAGGCCATGACCCAGCATGTGTTCTTTTCCTTTGTTTTATGTTGCAAGTTATGCCCTATTCCCATCCGCATGCTAGCTGGCTTAGTATAAGTTTTAAATGCTTTGCAACAAATATGGAAACATTCAAGGACAATCGACCATGGAAAAGAGAACTTTTGACCTGAAGAATGTGCCAGAGAATGAAGTAACCCCCGGATGTGCCACCTATGAAGACGTCAATTATGAAGACCAATCAAAACGTTATAAATTATCGTGGGGTGACAAATTGGATTATTTAATGTATAATTTGATAGGCTAAAGATAGTGGGGTATAGCGATTATCCAATAGAATTTTTGGGGAATGTATTTGGGAAAAGGGATAAAAACTCATGACACAGAACAGTCAGTAGAACTAGGTAGGGAATGATATCGATTGCATCGAGAAACTCTGTCACTCTGTTTGGTGATTTGAGACTTAGGCAAAACCATCTTCATCCATAGACTGCCCTTCTACACTTCTCCTCCATATGAGGGAAGTGTCCCCTGTCCTTAGATGAAATAGACTGTCGGCGCTCTAACTGATGTCCTGAAGACGAAGACTGATCCTGCATGCTGACTCATTCCGAGGAGGGTAATTATGACAATTGCTATTGTAATTCGTCTATTTGCTTTTCCTTTCTAGGTACCAACTGCTGTATTTTTGGATAGAGACACTAGTTAGATGTTTTCTAAATTAGTGTTCTAAATTGTTTTGCATGAAGTCCAACATGCTGATGCTAATTAGTGGTTAGATTAGGCATTCACCTTGACTAACGAATTAACGCGACTGACGTTGTGCTATGCTGAATTGAGACGCATATGAGGTTTTATGCATTCTGATTTGTGTATCTCTTACATTGGTGCTTTTATGTTTGTGATCTTTGCCTTGTCGAAGTCTTATCACAGTTGTCATATCGCGACTATGCTCTTTTGTTTCATGGTTTTGAGACTAATACTCTTGCTATTAGATTGTAATCAATAGGGAATAAAATTCACAAAACTCTCATAAAGGTGTGGTTATTCATGACTGAAAGGTCATGGTTGCGCCGACCGTTTAATCAATGCCTAAAGTGAAATATATTGTGGTGATATATGTTGATAATATCATTGATATACTGCTTGACATATTAATCAGTTATCTTGTTCTACGGTGTCTCACAACTGGGTCAAAAGATTCATCGGCCTAAAACGAGTCCTAATGTGTATAAATTGACATAGAGGGACGCGTTAACAGTTCCATTACCCCCTGATCGCATACGTTTGGGTTTGCCTGTATATACAATGGCACTGGTGGACCTACAGTAATAGGCAGAGATATTGCATCTGGATTTTGTCTGTTCCCCGAATTCTGTGGCATGTTAATCCCCATGTTATGGTTCATCATTGCTGGCATACCTAACTGGCTCTCTGTTACTCGAGTGTACCTCGGCACTTCTTGTACCTGCTTTTGAGGCATACAAATTTGTGTTGATTCGGCTTGAATCAATGTCGGTCTTTGATAATTCTGTCCTCCCTGCGCCATTAAATCAGAAGTCATTCCCAGATTATGCTCATCACAGGAGCGCCTTTGAACCTGCGGCTGGTAATTATCGACAGGATTCAATTTAGGCACGTCAGGATATATCCTCTGAATTTGTGGTATTTGTGGTGCAAAGGGCATATCAGAACTGCTCTGCCTCTGTGATATTCTCAAATTCTGTGTCACATTACATTGTATTGGTTCCGGAGGGGCAGTACTAATGCTTGAGCCTTTGTCGCTTTCCATATATGGTGGCGGGCGATCATTTAGCAATTGTATAATGAACTCCTCATCGTCTGACTCGTCTGATCTTTTCGAATTTCTGTTGTTTTCTCTATCTCTGGACTGACTCCTATTTGTTTTATAGGTAGCTTTCCTTCCTTCCGTCTCTGCTTCATCAGTGATTGCTGGAAACAATTTATTTCCCTGCAATACGTCTGATCTCCAAACCTTTTGCGTGCTATCCCATCTAGCATCCGCTAGTGTCTTTTCTACTTTTCTTATTCTTGTCTCAAATTTCTTTTGTTGTTGGTTTCTAGCTATTAGCTCCCGAATTGCTAATGCCTCAAACTGTGCTGGTCTTGGAGGTACTTTCATGTCGTATAGCGCGAATCTTAAATTCTCCAAAACTCTTAGATTAAACGACCCATGGATAGGGAACGCTACACTTCCATGCTTTTCTGTCAATTTGCACCATTCCTTTAGCCAAAGACATGGTGCTACACCCTTTTCTTCAATCACGATGTAAGCTGGTGTACCCTCAGGCAGTGTTTCTTCTCCTCCATTTGCTTTAATATATACGTCTCCCCTCATGGCACCTCTTAAATGCTTTGAAAAATGTAATCTTTCCGTCTTTTATTTTTCTAAAATATGTAATAAATAAGTGACTTAAATTCCCGGAATACTCTTCGCTTGCCTTTCCCCACCAATTGCGCTTCACAGACTGCGTCCAATCCGTGCGCGACCCTTCTCACCAACCAACCTATCCCAGCGCGGCTCCTAGTGACGTCACACTCACACACTGTGGCTGACAAAGTCCTGCGGCTTGTCCTCCTTCATTCAGTTTCACTCAAAACTATTTTCCGCAATACATCGCGAGCACTAACCAAAAAGAATAAAACAAATCTTTCGGTTTACTACAGGAAGGGTAATACAATCGCTTCAGAAACCTTAGGGATTTTTCACTAGCCTCGGCAGTTATTCCATCTTTCTCGGTTTCCCGCTCTCGCAAGCAAAATTTGACCCGCAAACTTTACTCCCAACTGATCAATGAACTATTCTAGTGCACCTTAGAATTTGTCAAATCCCAAAGTCAAAATTTTTCTTTCATTCCTCACTATTCATACTGACTTGTTGACCACGCCCGATCAACCTATTAAACCGAACAGATTACAACATCAATCAAGTGTCTCATACACTTTTCAACATACTCCGGAGTCTCTTGACCTCGCAGGGCCCGTCTCAACATCAATAACCACGTGGACAATTTTTCCTGCACAAAGCGCTACACACATGTGAAGTTCGACAACTTCCCTACTCTCACACTTTGGAGTAACACTCCTCTAAAATCTTTTAATTGGGATTCGTAACCCCCTAAGATCCTCACAAACTTCTCAATTACTCTGCGGCAATAAGCTGTGCAAGCGCAAAACCCTAACTTCTCTCATATCGTCACTAGAAACGCCGGAAACATCCTCACACCTCCATTTCCTCCATTCGCAAGCTCCGAGATTCCGGGAAAGTCATTGGGAATTTAGGGCATCATCTTTTCTCCAACTTGTTTTATCAAAGAAAATTCTAACTTGACTCCGTCTATTGTTCGGATGGGGTCTCAAAGGACAAAACCATCAATCTCTGCTACCATCTACTGATAACGCGTCCAGCCCTTATGAATTACCTGTACCTGGACACGTTGGAGGTCGGTGAACCTTTTAGCCGAGTTGGGCTCTCCTCATCCTAGAATAGTCGGGTCACTTAATTCAATAATCAATAACTATTGTAATCGATATCCAATACTCAATTAATAGGTCAAA
Source organism: Pleurodeles waltl (assembly GCF_031143425.1). NCBI lineage: Eukaryota > Metazoa > Chordata > Amphibia > Caudata > Salamandridae > Pleurodeles > Pleurodeles waltl. Next base: position 461,175,997 of record NC_090448.1, on the reverse strand, counting down.
ATAACACATTAGGAATTAATAACAGTTAGTATTTCAATGCACCATGACCTTTCAGTCATGAATAACCACACCAGTTTATTAAAAGTTAATGAATTTATTTCCCTATATTAACAAAGCTAGCACAATGTATATAGGTCTCAAAACCAAATGATATATGTATACGAACATTACTAGCTGTCCATAGCGGCGGAAGAAACGCAATCTACGCAAAATCTGAATTATAATGCACTCAGTTATGGCAATGCAAATCACTAATATAAGTAACTGAATTTGACTAATTTCATACATCGGTCAGCATAACAAGATTTCAATTTAGCATGGTGCATCAGGTGAATACCTTGACTAGCCTCTAATTAGCATTGGCATGTGGGGCTTCATGCAAAACGAATTTAGTCAACACAAATTTGGAAAACATCTAGCTTGGACCCTATCAAAATAGCAGTTGGTACCTAAAAGGAAAAACACAATGCATAATACAGTTATCCTTTCATAATTACCAAATACAATCAACATTCAAGAAAGTCTTCGTCCTTCAGGTACTGGTTCGATCAGCATGGGGCAGATATCAAAGGGGCAGAATTAAGGGCAAGTTTCCTTGCAGCAACAAGGAGAATGGGGCAAAGTTACTGCATGGGCAAGACGGGGCAATTTTAAAGTTAAAGTCTATAGGGTGAGAATTCTCAAAGTCTCTATCTCTGGAATAGAGAAAAGGGCATCAAGATGTCATCCGAGATGACGTCTGGCATTTGGCTTCAAAGATGGCATCAAGGAAAAATGGCTGACTTCTCTCTGTCCGGTGGGTTTAAGTAAGAAACATTCCAAATACTTCAGGGTCTTCCATTGGAGGGTTCATAGGGTGGCTTCAATTTGACCAATGAATAGAGTCTTTCTCCTAGTACTCATTTATGCATACATTGTCCTTGGAGCCTTGGAACACAAGTTGAAACAAGGTTCGCCAATTATTTTGGTATCAGTACTTTTATTGTCCGCACCTGCAGAGACTGACCTTGCATCAAAAGGGATGCAACCAGCCTAGCACGAAACCTTGAGATAAGTGTATTAGTCATTTCTACTGGAAAAATACAACCTTTAAAGTGAAATAATATATTTTGTTAGTGCAAGTGGAAACCACGCAGTCAAATTTGAGACCAGGCAACTAGGCCAAAGCCTCTACTAAATTTAAGCTAAGCATAAAACAGTTTCAACAAGAAATCATAGCACATATTTGCAATTATGACGGATTACTACGTTTTTCAATTCTTCATGATTAATAAAGCTCGTTTATAATAATGGCGAACTACTCCGAGGGCACAATTTCCCTCGTACATAATTTTCTTTGCTAAAATCACACTACATTATACGATTTTGGTTAAATGATATATGAATATATGTTGGTCCTTCTTTTTCTGCGTCATCAGTGTGGAACTTCTTTGTTTCCACTGTTATGTTATGTTATGTTATACAATTTGTAAAGCTCATGGCTGCCCTGAGGCTTCTCAGTGCTAGCGGACCAGATCTGAGATCAAGGTTAATATAAAAGACAGTCAATTCTAAAACTGCAAAGTTTTAAGTTCCTTACGGAAGCTGAATTCCTGGCTTAAAAGCAAGAGTCTAAGAGGAAGAGAATTCCACAGCTTGGCCCCACCCCATCTAACTTTTTTAAATCTTGGGATGGAGGCCAAAGCTAAGGAGTTTGATCTGAGAGTCCTGTTCGGCCTGTAGAAAGATGTGAGGGCTCTTAGGATTGGTGGCCCACAATTGTGGTGTGACCTGTGAATACAGCATAAAGCTTTGAATTTGTCTAACAGAAGGGGTGCTGTTGCATTTTGTTACCTAAACTTTCAGTGCCAGCACCGCTTGGAGGTGTACTTGGCTTTTGGATGTCTATTTCTTTCTCCTTTTCATTTGATCATTTTCTGTCACTACGAATTTAAAGTGTGCTTGTAGGCCGATGCCAAGACTCGAACAGGGATCCCCAGCTCCGAGGTCGGCAGCTCTGGCTGTTATGCCACATCCTCTCTCTCACTCCCGTGTCTGCTTCTTTTCCTCTAACGTCACAAACTGCTCACTCAAGGTTGACAAAAAAAAAACGAGGGACTGGGATCAGCCCCGATTGAAGAAGAAACACTTTATTTAGCTGCTGAAGTAATTGCATCTTTCTGTGAAAATGCCATTGCAGTAAGATTTAGGGCCATATTTAAACTCTGTTTGCGCCGGATTTGCGTTGTTTTTTTTTACGCAAAACGAACTCCATATTTATACTCTGGCGTTAGACGCGTCTAGCGCCAAAGTTCATGGAGTTTGCGTCATTTTTTAGCGTGGACACCTACTTTGCGTTAATGATATGCAAGGTAGGCGTTCCCTTCTAAAAAATTACTCCGAGGCATGTGCGCCGTATTTACACTCCCGGGCAAAAATGACGCCCGGGAGTGGGCGGGTCAAAAAAAATGACGTCCAGCCGCTTTTGCGTCGTTTTTTAGCGCCTGGTCAGGGCAGGCGTTAAGGGACCTGTGGGCTCGGAATGAGCCCAGAGGTGCCCTCCCATGCCCCCAGGGACACCCCCTGCCACCCTTGCCCACCCCAGGAGGACGCCCAAGGATGGAGGGACCCATCCCAGGGAACTTAAGGTAAGTTCAGGTAAGTATATATATATTATTTTTTTTGTGGCATGGGGGGCCTGATTTGTGCCCCCCTTCATGCCACTATGCCCAATGACCATGCCCAGGGGACATAAGTCCCCTGGGCATGGCCATTGGGCAAGGGGGCATGACTCCTGTTTTTTCTAAGACAGGAGTCATTTCAATGGGGGTTGGGAGTAAAAAAAAATGGCGCAAATCGGGTTGAGGCGAAAATTTTGCCTCAGCCTGACTTGCCCCATTTTTTGACGCCCAAGTTCCATATTCCCCTACGCCGGCGCTGCCTGGTGTAAGTCATTTTTTTTTACGCACACCAGGCAGCTCCGCCGGCTAACGCCGGCTAACGTCATTGAATAAATACGGCACCCGCATTGCGCTTCAGAATGGCGTTAGCCGGCGTTGGATTTTTTGACGCACAACTGCGTTGGCGCAGTTGTGCGTCGAAAAGTATAAATATGGCCCTTAGTTTTTACTAAAAACGAAGCGGGCAAAATGCATCAGGCACAACAACACATAACAGCCACTCTGTTGTGAAGCGCACCTAATTCAGGAATCTGTATTGCCATGGGGGATTTCGAAAAGCACAATTTACTTGTCGAAAGAAACTGAAACCAGAAAACAATAACATAGATTTTGGGTACTAAAATGAAGAGTGAAAGTTGGATTAGACTCTTTTGAGCTCCTTATCCTCTTGGCTATCATTTCCAGAAAACTTTTCCCTGTTGCTTTGTCTGTGGTCTTCCCTTGTCGTCGTCTTACTGCCAGTATAATATGTTACTGATGCCATCCTTCGCACAACTGGCACATTCAGTGACTCTTTACCATGAGCAGTAGATTAAGAAAATGTGTGGTACAAAATGAAAATCGTGTTTTATTAAATGCACTGCAGTACCTAGACATTACCACACACTGGAGTGTAATCTAGCACCCTCAGCCACAGTCCTGCAGCGGACCCCAAACTCTGTAGCGCCTACTTATCTCTGTGTGATGGCCTGGCCAAAAGACACTATACTGCATCCCACATCAAATTTTGATCCTGGTTTTATTACTCAGGAACAAAAAAGGTGTAAATGCTGCTGTTTCTTTTGTGCTCGGAGCAGACAATAACTGCTTGCAATCTTGTGAGTGATGATTTTTGCCAAAGTGACGTGTGCTTTTAAAACGTTGGGCCAGATTTACTGAAAAGTGGCACAGCACAGTGCTGCACCACAATTGGCAGCACCGTGTTACTTTAGAAACGCAGGGGTACACCATATTTATTAGAATATGGCGCACCCTTGCGTTTCCCCCTGCGTTGGCTCTAAATTGAGCTGCCTAACGCAAACGCAGGCATCCTTGCACCATCGTGCAAGGATGACTGCATTGAGGGGTTTGATTGTTTAAGTGTAGGAAGGTGTGCCTTCCTGCACATAAACAATCACCAATGGCGATTTGGCACTTCTGTGTGTGCTGCAAAATGCAGCACACACAGAAGTGCAAAAGCGTCATTCTGAAATGATTGTTTATGTGAAGGAAGGGACACCTTCCCACATAAACAATATTTTCTGGCATTTTGCTTTTTCTGTGCATGTTGCAGAATGCAGCACACAAAGAAAAAGCAAAAAACGAGGAGGAATAAAAGTATTCCTCCTCGTTGCGCTTTGCTAACGCCACCCCTGGGATGGCGTTAGATTTTGGCGCTACCTCAGGTTTACGAAAACTCGTAAATCTGAGGCATCGTCAAAATGCAATGGGTGTTGCTGTGGGGCGCTAACAGCAACACCCACTGCACACACCTTCTACGCAAAGGGCTGCGTGTGAAGGGGCCGTAATTACAAGGTGGCGTTAAGCCACAAAAAGTGGCTTCACACCACCTTGTAAATACGGTGCACGGCATAGCACCACCGGAGCATCACGAAAAGTGATGCTCGGGTGGTGCTAGTGGCTCTTAAGTATGCCCCGTAGTCTTTTACATTTGCATGTTACAGCGAGTTCACAAAGCTGCGAGGCAGTGGGTGCTCAGACAAATATAATGAAAAAAGAGAGCTGTCACGTTGTCACACTGAAGGCAATTGATCGTGCCGAACAAGAGGGGCGAAAAGACGTTTGCTGCCAAAGGAATGCTGCAGTAGTTCTGGTTTCATAAAGTACAATACTGCATTACCCACCGATTAACTTGTGTCAAATATAATAAATTGCAACAACAAAAATATTCAAAATCACATAAGCGAAACCTAATGCATTTACCAATGCTTGTTGCCATTGACACCACTACTTTTGCAATTTCCCATTCTGCCCTGAACTGCAATTGAAAACTCATTATTAAGTGAATGACATTGACTGCATAGGGTTATGTACCACATAGTGAGGAGCTGGCAAGTCAGAATGCCCTTTCTGGAAGAGGGAATGCCCAAGCAATGCTGTGCTTTCCCTCAATGAATATGGCTTTGTTCATGTTCAGTTGACTCAGTAAATGTTTAATTGACTCCCATAAATGCAATGTGTGTATACTGTATGAATGCATATTTGTGTCTTTGAATGTATGATCATTGGTCCATACACTTGTTCTAATTGTTCTCTGTGTACACCATCTGCTCAATGACAAACAAGAATATCCAGAGCTCACTCTTTAAATGGTGAGCACCATGGATCTTTCTTTCTCTATTCTGAGGAAGGATCTGGGAGGATATAGCAAGCAAAGCTGACTGGAGTCACTGGAGATGACAAGCCACCAATCCTGATTCCTGGCCTGCATCCTAGAGATCTACCATGCATCCCAGAGAGCTGTCATGCATCCTGGAAAGCTGCCCTACGTCATAGAAGGTTACTATTAGAACTGGAGAGCTACTCTGTGGTCTGAAAGGCTACTATGTGCCTTGGATGTCTGCTCTGCATCACGGAGGTCTGGCCTATATCGTGCAGATCTGCACTGCACCTAGAAGTCTGCTACGCATCCTGGAGTGCTGATATGCATCCCTGAGAGCTGCCCTATATGTTGAGGAGCTACCCTGCAACCTGAAAAACTTCCCTGTATCCTCAAAAGCTGCCCTACATCCTAAAATCTGACCTGTTGCCTGAAGAACCGACCTTTATTCTGGAGAGTTAACGGGGAAGGTGAGACCTGAATAGATGATAGGAGCAATAAGAAGGAGCCACAAAGTGGGGCCTGGATGCTGATGGGAAGCCTGCAGGCCTGACAGGGTGCTTCAAGATCGCAAAGCACTTCAGCAACTCTAGAGGAGGTCAGAGGGAAAATGGTCACCCTGTTCACAATTTCGGAGTTAAGTGGCAGTATCGTAGGGCATTCGGTATCCATGGCAGCACATCAGTAGCAGGTTGCATGTTTAGCGTTTGTCCCCATTTACCCTGTCGTGACAAAATACAACTATTCTCCCTTAAATACATCATGAACAAATTTTAGCACTCTCATGTGCCTTGTATTCAGGGGCGGCTCCTTTGCAATGGCTAGGCTTAGCATGAAAGCAGCGCCAGGATTGCTGGGGAGCCTGTGTACCACAATAAAGCCAGCAGAGCAACGTGGCAAGAGGCGGCAGGGATGACGGGAAAAGGTACATTTTCTTTTACTATATTTGTTTTATAGTTCTCCAGAGGAATGTGACATTATTAATGAGCAAGGGAAAAAGAGTTACAAAGACTGCAACACATAAGGAGCAGTTGAAAATCAACTGAAAGGACACTGGGAATACTTATCTATTAATCCCACAAGAAGAGCAGCAAACTCTCTCTCCAACAATACTCCAGAATCTACAAAGTTACCATCAAAAAGACAAAGGCATTCGACCAATTCCAGTGCATCTCAAAAGCTGAAGAACAATCTGGAGACAAACACAGAATTATTTCTGAATTCTGGGGCCCAGGCTGTTACAGTTCTAAAGTGAAACCTTTAAAGAGGTAGGTAACTTACTGGCTAACGTCTTTATTTCAAAAGCCGAGCAAATGGATTTTCATCTGGAGAGAAAAACTAAAAACGACAACCAGAATGACTAAAACAAAGTCAACAAATAACAAAACAGGAAAGAACCAAAGTTACTCACTTTTAATCCAGTGACAGCAGAAGACTTCACCAAAGCTGCAAACAAGTACAGGTTGGCAAGATCACCAGCAAAGCCAAGCTAACCGAAGTTCAACTCGTATATTCAAGAACATCCTCTGGCCAGCACTGTCATCGGGAACTCACAGGAAATTGGTTTATTTTTCAAAAGCAACTTAAAATGCACTTCCGTACACCTATCCTAAGAAAACCAGGCCTTAAACTAGGTGGTTCTGGTCAAAATGCAATTAACTGTTTTTAGGCATTATACCTGAAAGATCGGCCTCAACGCAAATATCTACATTCATTAAAGTAAATAGCCTGTCCTCAGATTCACAAAACAGATCCTGCTATAGCCATGCCACAAATGAGGCACACATTGCCACATGGCATGTTATTAAAGCTACAATGGTTTCAAATAAAATAAAGACCTCTTGTTACGTGATCTCTCCTCTGCCTTTGTTACTGTGCATCATTGCATGTTTCTACAGATAATTTATAGCATTTGATTGGAAAAAAACAGTGTTGGAGTGGATTGCATTCTTTCCATCATGCATATCACTTTTCATTGCGCCTTCTCCCTTCATTGCCTTCTCCCTTCATCTCTTCTCTAGTCGGTTCTACAGCTGGTGTACCTTGTGACCCCAGCATTGTACACTTACTCCTTAACGGTTACCTAATCCCCAACCAATCATTACACCCTTCTTCAGTCTTAAATGATGACACACAAATCTCACTTATTTAAAAGTCATTAGACTCCATACCATACTCAATTGGACAACATCTGAGTGGTCAAATAATGGATGATATTGAACCTCCTCAAATTAAACACTTCAGTAACCAAAATACTCACATGCAGCAAATGGATTATTTCCCACCCACAAACAATGTGGTCTTAACACTAGTTCCACTGGCAACTATTAGCTGAAAAACCAACAACCTCTCCTGTGCTCTCCCACTTGGACTCAACCAAAACCTATACTCGGGATGACCACACTTCTTGCTGCACAAGTTAGAGTCTTCAAGGCTGCTGCGCAACTTATACTGAACCTTCCCGTTTGTACTCATATCTCACCGGGACAAAGATCATCACACTCACTGCTGGAATGTAGACCTAGCAGAGCAATGCACATAGTACACAAAGCAATACATGGAATCAGGCACAATGTCCTTAACAAAACGTTAAATCTATAGTCGAACCAGACCTCTAGTTTCTAGGCTGGCACATCTGCTGATATGCCTTACTAAAGACATCTCAAGACAACTACTGTTTTCCAGCTCTTCAGTAACAGTGTGGTGCCAATAAATATTTATTTGTGGCTTTGTGTAAGCACAAATATGACCCAGGGGTGACAGACTGCATCACACAGTCACAGGTTGCATCGAATAATTATACGTGGATGGGGTATGGATTCTCATTGTTCTCTGTTGGGCACCATTGTAACTGATTAGCAGTTAGACAATGCAGATGAGTGGACATGTTGAAAACACAGGTAAACAATAATATAGTATTCAGTGAGGTAGTGCTTCATAGGTGGAACACAATATTCTATGAGGACGCAGCTAGTAGTGATGTCCTTCAGGAAAACAGTTTTGCTTAGTAGGGGCCTTATGCTAAGACTACAGTAAAGTGCATCTTGAGAGAACCCAATTCACAGATATTAAATAGCCTTGAGAGGTGGTGTCTGAACAAGAGTCGTTCCTATTATTCTTGAAAGTAGTGGTGAGGGATTTGCTCTGATGCCTGTTGGTTTTGAATTCCACTGTTTTAGACCGTTTCTTCAGAAGGATTGTTTGATTGTTCCCTTTTTTGCAGATCAAACATTCCAGTTTAATGGAATCTGAGCTGTTTAGTTTCTGTTATCCACCTGAGATGATTTGTTGGATAGATAGTTTGGGGACTCAGAGTGAAGGTATTTGTGAATGATGTAGGCTAATTAAAGGGGGCATCTCGCTTAGACTGGAGGCTGGTTCTGTGAGATTATGATTGGGGTGACATGGTCATATTCCAGAGCCCAATTTGGCTGCTCCATGAATCGCTACTGCCATGGAAGTGGTATAGATTTTGGTATTTTTGACAATATGAAACAGTAGGGAGTTTCCTCATTATAGTATGGACAAGACAAGAGTTTGTACCAGGATCATCAGATATGTATATGTATAATTTGATACCACGGAAAAGCCTGATTTAGAGTTTGGCAGAGGGGATCAATCCGTCAGAAACATGACGGATATCCTTTCCTCTATGTTACGATCCCTTTATAGCCTATGGGGATCGTAATATTGTGGACAGGATATCCCTCACATTTGTGACCGAGTAACCTGTCCACCAACTCTAAATCAGGCCCTAATCTTGAATTGTGCACTTTTAGCCAGGGCGTTTGTATGAATTTTGTCAGGTATCATACCTAACGACTTGGGAACTCAGTGATTCAGCCCCTAGTACTAGCGGATTTCTGTAAGAATTAAGGCCCATATTTGTGAGGAATTGAAGTAGGACAGTGCCACAAGTCTTCTTGCTGCGCTGTCCTCCACCAATGTGAAAGGACAGGAATGCACCGTATTTATGAAATTCAGCGTATTCCTCTCCTTTTGCCCTGCGCTGGTGCATAATTGGCTGCCTAGCCCCAAGAAAGGCACCCCTGCCCCATGGTGCAAAGGTGCCCCAGTAGCATGCAGGATTGTTTTTGTTCAGGAAGGGACACCTTCCTGCACAAAAATATCCTGAGAGGCATCTTCCTCTTTCTGTGTGTGTATGGTCTGTGACATACAAAGGACCAGGGTATTACACGCCGTTGTAAGGAATGGCTTCACACACCACCCTATGTGTTAGCTTCATCATTGGCCATCCAAGCTAACAGAAGAATAATCTAATGGAAGATGGACCCCCTGTTTAGCAGAAAGTACTTAGTGTTGAAGGAATGGAGAACAGGATCCAAAGTGTGTAGATGAAAATCATGGTTGCCTTTTTAAGGAAATTCCATTTATTTGTAGAAATGAGCGAGATGATTGAAAACCATAAGGAATGAAGGGAAGTGGCTATTTCTCTTGTATCTACAGGTCAACATTTTTCAGCTGATGGCCCCAAACCAAGGTCCATGGTTTCATAAGGACTGCGATCCATATCTTCAATGCTACAATCAATCATACCAGCAAGCAAGTATACGTATAATACCCATTCTTGTTCCTGCTTCAGATTATTCACTTCTGAATTAACTCTATAAATACAATCAGGGGAGCCTTGTAGTCCCATATTCATCAAAGGTCTCACTCTGCCACCACACCTAGACCAATGTATGTATCCTCCTGATGAGTCTCCATAGGACAGTATTTGTTAGCAACTTTCTACCTCTTGAAAAAGAAGGTAACTGGTGGCTGCAGCTTTGTATTGCCATTTCCTTCTCTTTGCAAATCCCTCCCAGTATTACTGTGCCCTCTGGAGATCATTCACATTATAATGAATGCTATAAAAATGTTTCTCCTAATTAACTATTTTTCAGCATTTGTAATCCTCTCCTTACCGGACACCCAGTGGGCCTATGTGTCTTTAAGAAGTGTCAATATTATAACCTGGCCTGACCCTCTGTCCCATAGATTGCCTGCTTGCTTAGAGATGTTGAAAATGAATGATTGGTTGGTTGTTGATCACATTGGCTCTTTCAGAAGTAGATTTGTTCTTAAGTGATTTTAGTCCCTGGAGGGACTGAGGGTAATTTGCAGCACAAAGTAATGAATGAAACCTGTTCTAGATAATTGGTGGGTTGGAGTCTGGTAGCTAGGTGAGTTCCCTGGTCATGCGTGGTTACATGGAACAGTATTCTCTTGGGTGTGGGCTGTCTGAGCCAGAGTGATGCGATTTTCCACCAAGATCCCCATTGGAAGAGACAGCCCGGCTGATGCAGGACCCAGGGGAACTACAGGATCTACAATTATGGTGACAATGGTGGCAGATGTTTTCAAAAAGCCATCTCAGGCAGCCCAGATGGCAGATGCAGCTGGGAAAGGTGGGAGTTTGTCCCTTATAAATTAACCTGGGCCCACTC